>NC_135828.1:12598098-12951994 GCF_964213995.1 Mustelus asterias | reverse complement strand
CCAAAATTCGTAAGGCACCACCCGGGTCACCATTGCACCCATGGGAATGGTCAAAGGAGCCTTGGAAATTTGCCCACATAGATTTTGTGGGGCTGGTGGAAGGCCATATTCTACTGGTGGCAGTCGACGTACACTCGAAGTGGCCGGAAATGATGTATGAAGTCGACAACCACAGAAATGACCCTTGATAAGCTCGATGACATGTTTACTAGGTTTGGATGTCCAGACCAGGTTGTGATCGACAATGGACTGCAGTTCGTATTGCGGGACTTTCTGGAGTATATGGATCTGCATGGAATTCCTCATGTACAGTCTACACCCTACCACGCAGAGATGTGCGGGTTAGATGGATTGGCCATGCTGAATGGCCAATAGCAGGGGGATTAGCAGGGTAAATAAGTGGAATTACAGGGATAGGACCTGGGTGGAAATGTTATCGGTGCAGGCTTGATGGGCTGAATAGCCTCCTTTTGCACTTTAAGGGTTCTATGACTGGCTTAGCAGAGCATTTTGTACAGTCTGTGAAACAGTCCCTGGGGTCAATGTCGCAAAGATTAAACCAGTTCTTAAATGTGTACAGAAACGCTCCTCATGCAACAACCAAATGCTCCCTGGCAGCGTTGATGTTTGGGAGACAGTTGCGTACAATGTTTGACTGACTGAGGATGGATGAGACAAGAAGAGTATTGGAGAGGAACCAGGAGGGGCAGATGGCCTGTTGTGCCGAACATGCCAAGATGAGGGCATTCCAGAAGGGTGAGTTGGTACTTGCTAGGAACCACTCTTTGGGGAAAATGTGGGTTCCGGCTGTGATTGTGACCAAGACAGGGTTGTTGTCATATACGGTGGAAATTCGGGACAAGTTGGCTTGGCAACGACATGCAGACCAAGTGCTTGCGGCCCCGCATCAGGGGGTGGGAGCCTCATCAACAATTTCAGAGGCGTTCCGGACGGTGTCAGCAGGGGTAACAGGAGAGGGAGGCATGGAACCAATAGCTACTCCTTGTGAGGAGACTGGGGGGCTGACACTGGTGACTGACGGCATGCGGGAAGAAGGTTCACGGATGGGGGTTTCGCTGAGTCCACAATCGCCGGAGATGGACCAACGGCCGGCTCCATCACCAAGGAGGCAACCTCCATGGGACTGTTGCCCCCCAGACAGATTGACCATGTCTATGTAATATGGACGTACGGGTGGGAAAACAAAAGAAAAAATGTGATCATTATCAAAATATTACTGTGTTTCCATCAGCATTGGGCAAATTCTGTAAAAAGAAAATTTGTAATTGTTGTTGCAAATTGTATGTAAATAAGATAGATTGCTGTTATGGGGGATTGTTATTTAAGGGGTGGGGGAGCAGTGTTATGTATGTTGGGGGCATGACCCCTTTAAGGGAATGGATCATGTGACCCTGGGTGCCTGGAGATCAACCGGGGACTGCCCGGGGAGGGCAGTAGGAGTTGGAGTGTGGAGCTTGTGAGACCAGCAAATAAATACCTCTGTTCCCCAACATCTATCTGTGGACTCAGTTCTTGGGATACCCCTAGTAGCTGAATATACAATTAAAATTATTTCGGAACATAATTAATAAAAAAATTTTCAGGATAAAGTACAAAATTGAAAGAGACCCCAGTATAAAACAGTCTGAAACACGATGGGATTAATTTTCTGGTTCAGCTCAGCTGGCAGGATAAGATTGGAGTGAATGAAATGGTTACTGATTTTCTATCAATCAATAATGTGAAGTCAGCCTTGTTAATTTTGAGAGAATTCCCTGCATGAATTAGACCTGGCTAAGCCTCTTTGCATGTCTATCTCATGTCCTGAGGCTCCTTTAAACCTAGCTCTTTATCCAAGTGTTTGGCAATCTGCCCTAATACCTCCTTATGTGACTCGGTGTGAAATTTTGCTCGATGCTTCTATCCAGTGGCTTGGGATGGTGTACTGTGTGAAAGGTACTATATGAATGCAATTTGTTGTTGCTGGGCCAGGAAGGTGCTCATTGGAGAGGCAGGGTATGAGCACAACAACAGCCCTGAAGTTTGATTTAAAGGTAGCTGTGGCCAATTGGCTTTTATACAAGCAGACCACTTTGCAATTGCTCCTTCGATCCATCCCTTTTCTCTGAATATTGAGGAAAGAATTGCATCATCTCAATTCTGTGTTTTCTGCAAGTGATTTTTTTCAAACTCAAATAACACAGAGGCAAAGTAAGAAATTAAACTAATACAAGAAAAACAGTACCGTAAGTATAGATGATAGGATTCAATTGCAGATAGGAACAATGGCTTCCATCTGAAAGATCAAAGCCAAGGTACTCAACACAACCTCCCAGAATCTCCAATTTTAAGTAAGTCCACCAAGTCTATTCTCAGTGCAAATACTGGGAAAATATGCATTCACTTCATTTGAACAACAGTTCATGCAGGACTTTTGTGCATTAAAAGTTATTTAGCTGAGCAATAGCAGGCAGAGGGAATTGCGGAACAGAGGAAGGCCCCAGGCCAACTCACCTGAAGCCCATGTCTCCACTCATTTCCCTTGCTTCTGATACCCTTGCTAACTGATTTGATTTAATTTATTATTGTCACATGTATTGGGATACTGTGAAAAGTATTGTTTCTTGAGCGCTATACAGACAAAGCATACCATACATATAGAAGGAAAGGAGAGTGTGCAGAATGTAGTGTTACAGTCATAGCTAGTGTGTAAAGAAAGATCACCTTAAGAGATTGAATTAAAGCATTGTTACAGAGTGTAAAAGAGTTAGAATAAAGTTTTAAAAGCATAGAAAGAGGGTAAAAGATAGAATTAGAGGGTGTGTTGGGCACAGCTTGCAAGAAGTCGTCATACTCCGTTGCCATCTTGATCTGGGGTCACAAACATTGTCAGTAACTCCCTCAGCAATACAGAGCCCACGTAACATATACTGAGCATTTGTCTAGCACCTTTGATGACATTGATCGGTGTCAAAAATGCACATGCCCATTACTTTGAACTGGAGTTATAAAATAAATATCACTGAAACGATAAAATGTACAGACCTGTAATTTATTTAGCCTATTTTAGTTGCTGCATTAAGCTATCTAAATTAAGTACAATTGTGCTTAGAAGTCAGAACAGGTTAAACTTGATCCTTTTATGCACAGGCAAGATATTTTTGGAGTATGTGTAGATTCACAGACATAGGCTGTCCCTGGTGCCCTGACCTAAAGTTGTGCTCTTGTGAAAACTGCCTGCGTGTCATCAGCCCATCTCCCTGTGTATTTCATTACAGCTGATCCCGATTCTATTCTCACTTTTTATGTCCACACAAATGTAATTTTCAACAGAGGTTACTGGACAAAGGACATTATTCAATGCTGACTTTATTCTGTGCCAGTCTGAGGAATTGAGACATTCAGAAGATGTAATAGGATGTGAAAATTATTATTAGTTATCACTAATTTACAAGGAAAACACAAGTGCAAGTTTATCCTGACAAATGTCACACTTGGATAAAGACTGATGGTATTTCATATGAATAATATAAAGTGAACTAATGGTCAACTATTATCAACATGTTCCACATTCTACATCTCACTCAAATGTAAATGTAGCATTGTTCAGTACAGATGGTGAAACGTCACATTTTTTATTTGTTCAAGAACAAACTGGAATGTTGCATCATTTTTATTTTGCTGTATTGCAGTAAGTAGATCTTTATGTTGGATGTACCAATCAGATTAATTCCATGACCACTGGAGATATCCTTCATTCTGTTGAAGAGTATCATATTTCAAGATGTCTGCTTGTTTCTCGCTTTAACATATAACCATCTGTATATTTTCATCAATAATGGAAGGGGGTGTGCTTCTGCTAATAAGCTATTTAACTTAGTTGGCAATTCTAAACTGGCCAAGTTGAATATTTACAGAACTGACATCCTTTTTCCCTGAAGGAGCTGGCATCCCTGAACCTCAAATAAAATCTTTGGGGAAACGGTATACTGAAACCTCAACTGTTGGTGTTGTGGAATAGTGGGTTGCAGGGTAATGTGCACAGTTCCACAAACTATTTTACAATCCTTCATCTCTTGTATTATAAACTTAAGGCAATATTTCAATATATATATTTTAAGATCATTGCTCAGCAAGCCTTTGCCTGAAAAGAAGAAATTAATATGGTGATTCAGGGGGTCACAAGGGAAGGAGGAAGGGATTGTTGCCCTCCCACCTCCACCCCATACCGCCCACCCTGCCACCTTTGCCTCCAAATGAGGTTAGCACAATGGAACAACCAGTGGATTAGTGCTAACTCCCAAGATCATGGAGGCCACTGATGCTTTTGATTGATGTGTCATATATCTTGTTCTTCTTTGATGCATGATACTAGGTCTACAAGAACCAGAGGCAGCATGAGAGAAAATAAAATTGATTCAGCCAAGTAGGAGTATCGCATTCAGTTCTGTTCACTACACTTTAGGAAGGATTTGAGGGTGCTTGAGATGACGCAGAGATGATTTACCAGAATGGTTGAGGTGATAAGCGATTTTAGCCACAAGCTTAGGTTGGAGAAAGTGGGGTTGTTTTCCTTGGAACAAAGGAGGATAAGGGGAGATTTGACAGATTTATGACAGGTTTAGATACGGTAGACAAAGAAAAGCTGTTGACATTAACAGTTGGTACAAAGACACTGGTTTAAGGTATTAGGCAAAAGAAGATGCAAGGGAGATGTTGATGAAGGTATCACACATCCAGAAAGCAAGTTCTGTCACCGGCCAGCTCCATGAACGTGTCTGGAAGCAGCATTGAGCTGAAGACTCAAACCATACTGGACCATTGTCCTCATCACTCTGTGTGCAGGATCCTGGGCTTGTATAAAGCGCCACGTCAAAACTGCGGAACACTTCCAACAAAGACATCTGAGGTCCATCATGAGAATTTGATGGCAGGACAAAATCATAAACAGTGCTTTCGATGGAATGGGGGTTGCCCTCCAGAAAGTTTAACTTGGATTGGCAGGTCGTATCAGGCATATGAATAACTACAGAATCCCCAAGCACATTTTGGGGAACTGTCAGGGCAAACAATATCAAGGTGGTCAGTGCAAATGATATAAGGACATTCTGAAAGGAACCTCACAATCTACATCGCAGACCACCTCTCTTCGGAAAACACTGCAGCTGACTGGCCCATGTGGAGGCAAGCACTGATATTTGGTTCAGGATATTTTGAAGGCCATTCACATCAAACGTGCAACATTTGACAAGTCCAGAGGAAGGCCAGAGTTGACACAGCTGCAAAAGTCCCTCAAAGCCCCAACAATGACAATATAACCAGCTATTTCTGTGGATGCCCATGCTGACCCTCTATCGGACTCTTCAACCATGAGAGACCTTAATGAACATGATAAAATCATTTACAGCTCGGACATACTCGAACAATCAAGGAGTCAACCATCGGGGCAAGAGCGGGAGAAATGTGAGGAAGAACATTTTGATGGAGCAAATGATAGTGACCTGGAACACTCTGCCAACGCGGAAGTTGGAAGTAGAGATGCTTAATGATTTCAAAAGGAATTTGAATTTTGAACTTCAGGGAAATAAACCTACAAGGCTCTGGGGATAGAGGAGGGAAATGGAATTGACTGAATTACTCCACGGAGGGCTGGCTGGGGCTCAGTGGGTTAAATGTCCTCCTCCTGTACCATTATGACTCTGAATTGTTGTCTGAAATACACTGCCTGATGAGAGTGCTGGAAACAGATTCAACAGCAACCTTCAACAAAAGTAAATTGCTTAAATATTTGAAGAGGAGAGTGTTTCAGGACTATGAAGGAAGAGCAGAGGTGGGATTAATTGGATTGCTGTTCCAAATTCTAATTGAATTTGATCGGTATCAAATCAGACCATAACAGAAAATCCTCATTCTTGCATGAGGGCAAAGATTTACAGTGATGGGAAAAAGAATTGGGGCAGCGTAAGGAAAAAATAATGCAGAGAGTGACTAGGATTTGGAATGACTTGAAGGAGAAAACATTGCAGGGTTGTGGGAAAGAGACGGGAAATGGGATTTCCTGGATTGCTTTTCGAGAGAACGACACATTCTCAAAGAGCCATCTGTGCTGTGTAATCCTGGTGATTCTCACTCACTGAAACCGAGGGGTATTGGAAGGGAAAAATATCACATTGGCACCATAAGGAATGCTGTTCTTAATGTGGGGCTGTGCTAATTATCAGAGTTGGGTATGTCCGTTCATCCAAGGAAACTTTCCCTGAAGGTGCAAAGGCTAAAGCAGCTTGTTTGATCTTCTGCTCATAACGGCCGTACATTGCCTGGGGCAGACAAATAAAAAGAGATAAAACTTACAGCAAGCAAAAATTGTAAACTTCCATTGGATAATACTGTGTTACCATGAATAGTGTGCATTTTAGAGCTCCTTAGTTTATTTAATCACTTGGGCCTAAATTTATCTTTAGTACCTTCAATCCTGATTGTTAGCACATAATCACCCAACTCCTGTTTAATGGGATTCCATTAATTTAGCACTAACTAACTTTCATGACAGTCTGTTCCACAAGATTCTAGTCTGGCGTGAGGCTTGACTGTTTTGTACTTTTTTACTGTTCATTCAAGGGATGTGGGCACCGCTTTCTAGGACAGCATTTATTGCTCATCCCTACTTGCCCTTGAGAAAGCAGAGGAGGGCTGCCTCTTTGAACTGCTGCAGTCCATGTGGTGTATGTACACCCACAGTGCTATTAGAGATAGAATTCCAGCATTTTGACCCAGTGACAATGAAGGAGTGGCAATATAGTTCCAAGTCAGGATGGGTGTGGCTTGGAGGGAAACTTGGTGTTCTTGGTGGTGTTCCTATGCATCTACTGTCTTTGTCTTTCTAGATGGTAGCATTCATGGGTTTGGAAGGTGCTGTGTTAGGAGTCTTGGTGGGTTCCTACAATGCACCTTATAAGTGGTACACAGTGCCGCTACTGTGCATCAATGGTGGGGGGAGTCGATGTTTGTGGATGGCATGTCAGTCAAGCAGGCTGCTTCATTATGGATGGGTGTCAAGCTTCTTGTGTTGTTGGAGCTGCACTCATGTAGGCAAATGGAGAGTATTTCATCACGTTCCTGACTTGTCTTGTAAATGGTGGACAATATTTGGGGAGTCAGGAGCCGAGTTACTTGCCGCAAGATTCCGAGTCTTTGACCTGCTCTTGTAGCCACAGTATATGTGGCTAGTCCAGTTACGTTTCTGGTCAATGATGTTGATAATGGGGGATTCAGCGGTGATAATACCATTGAATATGAAGGGGTGATGGGTCAGAATCTCTCTTGTTTGAGATGGTCGTTGCCTGGCACTCATATGGCTTGAATGTTACTTGCTACTTGTCTATCCAAGACTGGATATAATCCAGGTCTTGCTGGATGTGGAAGAATTGCAGAGCTTTGATCTGATCTGTTGTTTGTGGAATTTCTTAGCTCTGTCCATCACTTGCTGCTTATGCTGTTTGGCAGGCAAGTAGTCCCATGTTGTAGCGTCGCCAGGTTGACACCTCATTTTCCCATTTTAGTCTTGTCAGTCTACACTTTAATTTTGTACTTCAATTTCCAGAATCATAGCTGTCACTTTTCTGAATGCTGTCCAATACATCTGGGTCATGGAGAACGAAATGTCTTTACAGCTGTCAGAATATATTTGTTTTCAGCCAAACCAAGGAATCACGGAAGTGACTTTTCTCTAATCCAGATTATGAATGTAATTCATTGTAAACAAATAAAAGCAGAGGATTGTATGCAAGCCTAACATCAGCATTCCTTAATTTATGATCTTAAAATTAATTATCCTCCTTCGCTTCAGTTCAGAATTGTTATGTTAGTAGTGGATTTCTACTGTGAAGGTGCACAGCGCCAATCAGATGTGGAAACAGCCCTGTAACTGTCTCTCACAATCAATCACCTGATTTGTGCTTGGAAAAATGAAAATTGAAGCGAGGTGGGGATGAGGGATGTGTTGAAGGATTTGTTTTTAAGTATCCAGCAATGAATCAATCATTATTTTTACATGCTTCTTAGAAGCTGGCCACATAGCACAATTTGCAGAGGTTTAGGAAGAATCTTGTTCGAGGATTTGTTCAAAGCAGAGGAGAACAATGGAAACCATCCTCAACTACATTTGTTTCATGCTCCCCTCTGCCTTATCCTGAGTGAAATGTTTGTTGAAACGAGAATTTGATGGCTGATTACATGCAGCACTTCAGTTGATATGGAGCAGGGTGGGAGTAGATGTTAGTGTTACATGTCGGATATATTACAAATACTCAAGCTCATGGAGAAATACAATCCGCAGTTTGCTTGCAAGAATGTGAGGGGAAAAAACACAGCAATCTGGAGTTTTCTGTCCCCATCCCTCGCCTTGTGGTAAATTCTGTGACACTTGGGGGTAGAATTTCCACCTGGGGTGCAATTGGCGATTCTGATGCCATTGACGAATCCAACATTGTGCTCGTTTTGAAAAGTCTTTGTTTTCTTTTCCCGTGTTTCTGCTCAAACCTATTTGCATTTCACCAAATGCAAAATCTGCCATCATCCAGCGAAATCAGACAATGTTTTCAAGCTTTTCTTTTACAATTTGCTTCTAAAGGTATTCCTTGATACATTTAACAGTGGCAACTTGATTAATACAGCTGAGAATGGGCAAATAACAAAAAAGCATTTTAACTCAATCCACCATCTGAGTAATGAGATTTTATGTGAATGAAAATCTCCAGGATTTTAAAGCTCTGAAATGTACAGCAACAAAGGTGTTGCGGGGGGGTGTGGTTGGAAAAGTGCAAGTTTTGAGGTGAACCACTGATATCATTATGCCCATGATGGATTGCAAACATTTTGCTTATTTGAAATAGGCAGTTTACAGCTAATTAACATTGTTAAGGATCCAGTAGACTGCAGTTTTACAAGTTTTATGAAGAGTGCAAGGGGGACACTGGGAACTCTGTACCGTGGCAGTTTTTTTAAGGCTGGCAAAGTGGGGGCAGCTGAGGTCATTGCTGCAATCAGCAGCTGTTTTGGTTTGCCATTAGAGGAAGGCTGGTACAACACAACCATGGTGTTTAACATGGAGGAGAGCTACTGGAAAAAGTGATCTGGGATCAAGCCCCATTGTGCCAATAAGCTCCTGGCAGGAGATCAATTGAAAGGGCCCAGAGAGGGGAAAGGGGTGGGCATTGCTGGATTTCCCCAGGTAAAGCTCTTATAGTCTTTAGACCATTCAGGCCTCTGCAGGCAAGCCAGCAGCCTTCATTAACAGGAAAGAATTTCATTCCATAAACATGCAACTGGTGTGTGACCACCAGATCCTACAGGTGTGTGCATGATACCCTGGTACCTCCACATTGCATACATATTCCAGCACTCCCAGGTTTCATAGTTTTCAACACTCCTTGTCTATCTTCAAGGATCGATTCTTGCTATTCGGGGATACTGAAGAGATGGCTGCTGACACCAGTGAGGAACCCTAGGATGGAGACAGAGGAACAATAGAACAGTTGCCACGTGGCAACCCAAGCTACTATTAAGTAGAGCACAGGTTTCCTCAAAATGAGATTCAGATGGCTGAATCGTTTGGGAGCATTTCAGTATATCCCAGTGAGAGTTTCACGGATTGCTGAGGTCCGCTGCACATTTCATAATCTGGTCTGCTGAGTGGGGTAGCCCTGGAAATTAAGACCATAAGACATAGGAGCCGAATTAGGCCACTCGGCCCATCGAATCTGCTCCGCCATTCAATCATGGCTGATATTTTTCTCATCCCCATTCCACTGCCTTTTCCCCATATTAATCAAGAACCTATCTATCTCTGCCTTAAAGACACTCAATGACCTGGCCTTCGCAGCCTTCTATAGCAAAGAGTTCCACAGATTCACCACTCTGTGACTGAAGAAATTTTTCCTCATCTCTGTTTTAAAGGATCGTCTCTTTAGCCTGAGGTTGTGCCCTCTGGTCCTAGTTTTTCCTACTAGTGGAAACATCCTCTCCACATCAACTCTATCCAGGCTTCGCAGCATCTTGTAAGATTCAATAAGATTTCCCCTCATCCTTCTAAACTCCAACGAGTACAGACCAGAGTCCTCAACCGTTTCTCATACGACAAGCTCTTCATTCCAGGGATCATTCTTGTGAACCTCCTCTGGACCCTTTCCAAATTAAAGAATTAGTGTAGCACAGGGCCTCTTCAAAGGAGGACAAAGAAGCTGGTGACCATCTGAATCATCCTGGTCTGCATGAGGGGCCACATGGAGGGCGCCAACATGTCAGCTCAAGAGAGATAGGGAAGGTGCTTATACATACTCAGTTCAGATGATCCTTCCCACTGCAGCCATCCAACCAAATAAAGGTCCACAATCAAACCTAAACTGTTTCCTTTCACCTCGGTTCCAAGCCTAGGCCCCTTGTCCACTCCCACTTGGTTATTTTTGAATATGCAAAAGATGACCACACATGCTGTGGTCCCAACCAGTCTTTGGGGTGACCCAAGGCACTCTTGCACTGCCAGAGGGACACCAACAATAGACAAAAATTTGTAAGAAACAGATAAGACCTTCATTGCATGCATCAAAAGCAGAAAAAATCTTAACTATCTATTCACTCTCGAGGCCCAAATGCATCCTATGTTGTTTCTTAATTCCTTGACGTGTCCCCAGCTGGTGTACCCTCTTTGCTGCTAGCTGCAGTGGAGGCTGCTTCCCTTGATGCCTGATGAACTGGGATGAGTTTGGCAGCTGTTCTCCGGCTGGATACACTCGAAACCTTTTTAAAATGGCACCACTAACATCCCTAATTGCGGCCATGCACCTAACTAAATGTTCCAGCTTAATTTTTGGAGCGTCTTCGAAGGCAAGCAAACAAGAACATTTAACAGAAACTCCCAGTGGTGATTAATTCACCTTTGGGATCTGGCCATGTTTTGTTACCTCCTAATGCAGTGTTTCTTTTTAAACTGTTGCAAAAAAACCACAGAAATTTACATTGCGCTATCTGCAGTTCGCACTTAAAATTCCACAATCTTTTGAAGTGGTTACTCTAATATCAGGGGAATGGTGTTGAGTAAACCAGTGGATTCAAGCAGAAACTCCTGGACACAGTTTTTACAGGGTAGCATGATATCTATTTATTAAAGGAGATGGGACATTATCGAGCTCCCATTGTGAGGGAAGTAACATCAGTTCTTTGGTGTTTTATTGATTAGCTGTTTTTAATCCATTTGCACAGTAGTGCCGTTAGTTTTTTTTAATATGATACAATCCTCCCCACTAAGCCTTTCCCTTGTGTCTTTAGACTCAATTAGGTTCACTGAACACAGTCTCCCACTGTCTGACTCATCCCTATTTCTTTGCAGTTAAGCACCACTGAGTTTTGCTGATTGACCATTTCAGCATTGCTGATTTGTGTAATGCTGGGGGCACATGAAGGAAGGTTCCCACAGCTACATGTCAAGATATGAAGTGCTTCATATTTTTATTTTGCTTTGTGCCTTTTTCAGCACATCTATCTAACTTTTCAGTGGCACACAATATTTTCAATCTGGAATGCTCGTTCTTCCCCTTTTCTACTTTGCTGAAATCCGGGATTGGCGGGGGGGGGGGGGGGGGTGCATACTCCAAGCCCCCTAGCTCCTGGGGCGAATTGTGATGGCCTGGAGAATTGGGTGTCAGTGGATTTTGCAGGTTTTGCGCTGGTCGTCGAACCCGTTCTGAAGTTCCCATTTCCCCCATGCCGGGTTCCCGACCAGAGCGGGTTGGGAACCTGATAAATATTCCAATGCATTATTTTACATCTGATTAGCGAGCTTAAATCTCGATTCAATTCCCTCCCACCATTCACCATCTCTCCAGCGGGATTTGCAGCAGGTGAGCTTGATGCAGGCCCTCAGAAGTGTGGACCTGGCATGTTGAATCCCGTGGGTCCACCAACCTCTTACCATCCTCCTCCAGCCCCCCCCCCCCCCAACGTAGCACGAAGGCATGAGGTTGACCCAAACTCAGACCACCCCCAGGCCTCCTTCCTCCTCTGATTCCCCCCCCCGCCGCCCCACCACCACTCGGGTCCTCTTCAAGTCACACGGCTTAGCAGTGCCAATGGTGCACATCCCCCTGGCACTGACCTGTCACCTTGGACCCTGAGGAGGAGGGCATGGGGCGGGGTGGAGGGGGGGGGGGGGGAGGGGAAGGGGGGATGGTCAAGGAGGTAGGTCCAGTGGCCATTTGCCTCTCTGCCGCTGCCAGGCTGCAGAGGAAGGGGCCCTCAAGATGTCAGCATCTATCATGTTCTTGCCACTCCTTCACTACAGGCTTATTGAAAGTTTTCCCCATGTTTAATCACCTGCCCCAGGCAGTGGCAGCAAGTGCTCTTCCAATTTTAATTATTGTCTTTACCGATTCTAAAATCTCACTTCCTTGTTCCGACAGTGTTCAGGCTTTAATATGTGTGCTGTGCTATCTATTACTATGTTTGACTCTTCAACCTCTCTGTTCACTTTTTATATTCTGAATTTTAAAAATGACACAATTCCTTCATACTGCAGAAGCTGGGCATTGGGGAAGATGGCAGTCCTTCTGTCTTTCTAAATTTCATTCTAGTTAAGTTTTTTTTTCCTTCTTAGCAGTCCTCGGTGCTATTTCCCTGGTCAAGATGGTAAAGAAACACTCCACAGGCTTCTGCGGTTGCTGTCCCCCTGAGCTTGAATGCTTCAATGTCTTTTTTTTTCAGCAGATAAATGTCACAATAGTACCCAGTCTTCCAGTGCAGAAGGAGGCCATTCGGCCCATCGGGTTTGCACTGATTTCAATCCCACCCAGGCCCTATTCCCGTAACCCCCACATATTTACCCTGCTATCCCCCTGACACTAAGATCGATTTAGCATGGCCAATCAACCTAACCCGCACATCTTTGGACTGTGGGAGGAAACCGGAGCACCCGGAGGAAACCCACGCAGACATGGGGAGAACGTGCAGACTCCGCACAGTGACCCGAGGCCGGAATTGAACCCGGGAGCTCCACCTCGGCTAAAATTTAGGTGTTGGCCTCTGATAAAACATAGGTAAAACGCCAGTGGACTTCAGGTACTGTCCTTTTTCCTTCAAGGTAAGTTTTAAGCTCTTTGAGCTATGCAAGAAAATAAATAAGTTGCTGCCAGACCTACTGATTATACCCAGCATCTTCTGTTTTTATTCCTTATTTATTTCCAACATTCACAGTCTTACTTTTGAAAAATAAATTGTATTTATATAGCGCTTTTCATATTTTCAGAATGCCCTAAAGTGTTTCCCAACCACTGAAATATTTATTGAGTGTGGCCACTGCTGTTGAGAAATACAGCAACTAATTTGTACAGAGCAAAGCCCATAAATAACAGAAAGACAAATGACCAGGTAATCTGTTTCAGTGATGTTGGTTGAGGAATAAGGGTTGGCCAGGATACTGGGGAGAACTCCCCTGCATTGGCCTTATCATTTAGATCAACTCCCACAAAGAAGAGGAAAAAGAATCAGTGCTTGTTTCCGTGGCTCTCCTCCTGGTTCCTTATGCGTTAGCAATGAATTTGGAAGCCTGTAAAATGATGAAGTGAAACATAGATAAATGTGAAGAGGGAATCACCTCACCAGATAACTCAGCCCCAGAAATGTCATACTTAATATGGGGAGCTCCACTATTAGAGTCGGTGACCTTAAAATAACTTTAAATGAAGTTCTACCACATAATGTTCCTGCAGTAGAAGTACTGAGTTACTGAAAAGAAAAGAAATGGGAGCTTTCAAAGCTGGATGTTGCCACAATTCTGTAAAAGTCAAGATGAAAAAGTCTACAGGGAATGGTGAGGCAGAGGCTGAAGGACCTTTTGCTCACTTCAGAGCTTCTGCACAAATCAATTGCTTTCAGACATGGGTACAATATGGTAGATATTTGCTTTAGAATACAACATGACTGGGAGATTGAGCGGAGACCAGCAGAGCAGGCAAGGCTGCTCCAGCAGGAGTCAATATCTGCCCAGGGTGTCCAGGGAGCCATTCTCCGATCTGAACCTGAACAATGTTTGAGACATTTGCGCTTCATAAGGTGAGGGATCCTGTGTATGCGTAGCCCTGTTTGCTTCAGTCTATGCAAAGACTTCATTTTAAGACATTTCTGTCTATGCACAATTACAATTAAATGCTAGAATGTAGGGGGTTCATAGAATCATAGAAACCCTACAGTGCAGAAAGAGACCATTTGGCCCATCGAGTCTGCAACGACCACAATCCCACCCAGGCCCTACCCCCATATCCACCCGCTAATCCCTCTAACCTACGCATCTCGGGACACTAAGGGGCAATTTTAGCATGGCCAATCAACCTAACCCGCACATCTTTGGACTGTGGGAGGAAACCGGAGCACCCGGAGGAAACCCATGCAGACACGAGGAGAATGTGCAAACTCCGCACAGACAGTGACCCAAGCCGAGAATCGAACCCAGGTCTCTGGAGCTGTGAAGCAGCAGTACTAAGCACTGTGCTTCACAGCTCCAGGGTTAACTAACTCTACTAAACTGAACAATTGACTACATGTAGAATCAGAAGGTATGATGGGTTAGCTAAAAATTGACTGCATTCCTGAAGGGTACGCAGTGCAGGCAAACAAGTTTCCCATAACAGCAGCTGCCAAGAATTGTTTCTCTCGATGGAAACAGCATGCAAAAAACACTTCCAATAATGAGATAAGGGTTGAAATATATTTTGGTTTTGTGTCCAAGTTCAGTTCTTTGCTTCTATCATGTTAATTTTTAAAAAGTTATTTTCAATAAAAGGAAACCATTTTAAAACTCGTACCAGTGCTGTCCTCTTGTCTCTTCAAGCGAATGAATGGATCCAACATAAGGGCATTATCATTGCAATATGCCACCTGCTGCAGCCACAGCTGTAACCTCAGAATAGGGCAAGGACCACATTGTTAGTGGCTGTGAAGGTATAATCATGGCGATTATGTGTGACTTTTTCCTGATTGTAGCTAGAGATATTTGCAACATATTGCAGTTTGTCATCCACTGTCGCGTAAGAGAGGACATCGAGGTTCTCAAGTCAATGAGAGCTGACTACATTTAATTCTCTCTTGCCAGAACTAAGCACATGGAGTGAACTCCAGACTTAACTAGGATTGCAGACTTCCCCATGGTGCAGGGTACCTTTGACTGTATACCTTGCGGGACACAACATGTCAACTCTGCTCTTTACTGGAACCAAAAGGAATTCCACTCCCTCAGTGTCCAACTGGTGTGTAACATTAAACAGTGAATCAAATAGGGCAATGTCTGGTATCCTGGCAGCAGTCATGAATTACAAGGATACCATCATCTTCAAAGGCTTCAGCTCCTGAAGGATGATCTGATGGAGGTTTTTAGAAAGAATTTGATAAGTAGACATTGAAAATACCACTTGCGGGGAGACCATAACTAGGGCCACAAATATAATATAGAGGGTGATTTTGAGCTCATGTTAGCGGTCCACGAGATTGCCAATGCAGGCAGAAAATCCAGAGAGAATCAGGAAATGTGATTCTCTCCCTCAAGACCGCATTTCCCAATTTTCCACGCCCTTTGCTGGTGATGTCACAAGGTTCATGCCCACTGTAATATGTCTTCGGAGGCAGAAATCCCTTCACCAAAATCCTTTATTTACAATTCCAACAGCAGGACACAGAGTGCTATCGGTCAGCAGCCTACCTTCAGGAGTACTAGAGGAACTGACCCTCCCAGTTAAATACAAGGAAAAGACACCCTGATTGACTCCTTAATCAGGGAGTTCATATTCCAATAGGCCGACCTCAATGGCCTGATTGAAGTCATTGCACCCACAAAGGGTGAGAACATCATTTTTTGGATTTAAGTTAATTTTAATGTAAATAACCAGCGCCCCACTACATGATTCACCACCCGCCCTCCCACTTCTGTGCTGATTGGGGCACGTCCTTTAAAAATGGCATCCCGATCTCTGGAGTGTGTGGAAGTAAGTGAATTGAGTATGTGGAGCTGGCCATAATGGCTCTATCAGGCCCCGCCCCGCCTCACCAGAATAACAGTTTAAGCCCCGCTCAGTCATTTATCTTTACTCAGAGAAGCTCAAGATCTGGGGAGAAAACTGGGGTGTGCAGCTGGAGAACAACATGCTGGTTTTCAATCTCAGCCTGACACTTTGGAAAAAAATATGGTAAGATTCTGCCTATAGTCCCTAATCCAGTAGAGAATTCAGGAGAACATAAGATTAGCATAAATGTATTTAAATGGAATCCAGATACCACAGATTAAAGAAGAGAAGGTTATGCTGACAGGATTCAAGGAAGTGTGGGAGGACACTTGGGTGGAGCATAGACCAGTTGGGCTGAATGGCCGGTTTCTGTGTTGTAAGTGCTTTGTAAAAACTCTGGTTATGGCAAATGACAAGATTACTGTGTCAGTAGAATCTAATTCGAGATGCAGTCAAACTGCTTGCGCAATAACTTCTCAGCTTCAGTTTGCAATCTCAGCATGAAGTGCATATTACGCATCTGATACCTGAAATGAAATGGGAATTTAAAAAGTGCTGATGCTTTCCTGACTAAATTTTACATAACAACTACAGATCTACAATTATTCCAAATGGGATTTAATAGCAGGCTAGAGAGATTTGTAACACCATTATCATCATTGATATGAGATTTGTGAACCCACAACTATGAAACTTTGGAGTTGCATCATTTTTCTACCTCCCATCAGGAAAACAAGTTGAAACCTATGAGCAATGAAGCAAAAAGCATTAAGAACATTTGGAGGCCTGTACATAGAAACCTTTATGTAAGGGAGTGCTAGAATTTAATTTATCTGATCATTTCTCATAAGTTGATTGCTGGACAGTGGTGTTCTCTGAAGGTCTAAACGAACTTCTACGGTAGAGAATCCCACAGGTCCACTACCCCTGGGGGATTTTCACTAACTTCATTGCATTGTTAATGTAAGCCTACTTATGACACTAATAGTAAATAAAACTTTGAGTGAAGAAATATTTCCTCATCTCAGTACTAAATGGTGAGGAAAAGTTTCTTCATTCAAAGGGTAGTGAATCTGGAATTGTCTACCATACAAGGCTGTGGAAGCCTGAATGTATTCAAGAAATAGATTTTTTATTTTATTTTAATAGCATCAAGGGGATATGGCATTGAGATTGAGAATCAGCCATGACCATATTGAGTGGCTCAAACGGCCAAGTGACCTAGTTTCTATGTTTCTAGATTATCTTAATTTTACATTATCTTCATGCACCAGGAAAGCCTTAAAATCACTGCTGACGATTGTCTGCTTTTTTTTTAAAAAAGAGAAGACTTGCTTTTATTTTAGTGCCTTTCATGTACTCAACGTGGCCTCACAGCCAGTGACGTGTGTTTGATGTGTAGACACAGGTTGTAATGGAGTGAAATGCAGCAACCAATTTGCACGCCGCAAAATACCGCAAGGAGCTAAGTGATAAAATAATCTGTTTTAGCGATGATTGCTGAAGGGTAACACAGGCTGGAGAAGAGTGCTATCACTGAGCCAGGGCTGACTCAGTCAGGGTTACAGAGATGTCATTTTGCTGGCTATATTCCTGTGCCCGAAGGATGCAGGCAATATAGAAACATTGAGCAAGGAAGAGACTGCCCAAAAAGGAGCCAAGCGATCCAGTATCCTCCAATGCAAGACCAGGAAAATCTGCTCCGTGTTTTTTGGATCATTGCAGATTGTCATATTTCAGACATGTGACAGCTTTATTTAATTTCCATGAGGTTTGAATGCCAATGGTTAAAGAATCACTTGGAGGTCGCCCTTCTCCTCAAAAGACTGACTTCAACCTTGCCTAATTCCAAATGACAGGGGAGGACTGCAGTCAAGCATTGCGAGTAAAGGAACATGTAAAATACTGTTCTGAACAGAACCTTAAGGCCTCCCCATGTGAAGAATGAAATAAAAACAGAAAATGCTGGATAAACTCAGCATCTGTGGAGTGAGAAACAAGTTAACGTTTCAAGTCCATATGACTCTTCTTCAGAGCAGAAGAGAGATAGAGATGTAATGAATTGTATAGTTGGAGAGGGGGTGGGGGAGGTGAGGCAGAATAGAAGGTCAGGGACAGGTTGGAGCTCAGGAGAGATTGACAAAGATGTCATGGACACAAGACAAAGGAAGTGTTAATGGTGGAATTAAGGTCTAAAGAAGTGCAAATAGTAACAGAAAGCTAAAGTGGCAGAATGTGTTAACAGGAAAAGAAAGCAAAAGTGAAAAACAAGCGACGGATGACCGTGGGGGAGGGTTCGTGATGTTTGCATTGGGACGAGTCAAGAAAGTAAAAAGCATAAAGAGGGTTCAACATGGAGGACAAAGGTCAAAGTCTAAAGTTGTTGAACTCAATGTTGAGTCCAGAAAGCTGTAACATGTCTATTTGGAAGATGAGGTGAAGTTTGCATTGGGCATCACTGGAGCATTGCAGTAGGCCAAGGGTGGGCATGAGAGCAAGATGCTGGAAGTGACTGGAAGGCTGGGCTCATTCTTCTGGATGGAGCGAAGGTGTTCCACAATGTGGTCAGCTGGTCTGTGTTATTTGAAGAATTAAATTATTGGATTGTGCAGTAGGGGGAGCCCCTTACCCTTAGTAGCTGAGGGAGTGGCTCTTGATATGTACCAAACCTCCTGTCCCTGCTGGAAACATTTACATGCTTATTAACTTAATTAGTTGAAAATAATTCCAGTAGTGAGACAGCAATATCTTATAACAGGTTAGGAATGATCAGAGGCAGCAGAAAGCGAGAAGGACTGGAAATGTAAAGATATAGTCATTGAGGTAATAGAGGTCTATGGCAAAGAGAAATGCCCTTTGGTCCATCATGTCTGTGCTGCGATACTTGAGATGGATCCCATGGCATTATTTCAAAAAGATGGGAGTTCTCCTCGTGTTCAGTTCAATATTTATCCCTCAGCAAGCATCACTAAAACAGATTCTCTGACCTTGTATCTCATTACCATTTGTGGGAGCTTGTTATACACAAATTGCCTGTGGCAGTTACAACAGTGACTGCACCTCATTAGCAGTAAAACACATCCCAAAGTTATGTAAGGTGCTATGTGAGTTGAGTTTTCTGTTGTCTCTCCATTTAATTGTCCAACCCTGTTTCTTGCCCCAGTTTTATCATTGCATCTCCCCAACATTTGTTTCCTCTGACTCAGGCCTTTTGAGTGTCCGTTTTGTCTTTTCAGACCACAAGTAGTGGCCCAACATTCAGCTATCACAGTCCTGCTTTTTGGAAATCCCCATCTAAATCTCTCTGCATTTCAACTTCCCTCTGTCTTTAACCACCTATCGGACCCTATCATTTTGATTAAGCTCTTGGTCACCCCTCCTCCAGCTCAGTGCAGTTTCTCCTTGCAACTATCTGTGAGGAACCGTGAGACAATTTCTGATGTTGGAGTTGTTGAAAATGCATTTTTGCAGCAGAAGTAAAGTAAAACCAGATTCTAAAACAGTTGTAGTGCTATGAATGAAGAATATTCTCAAGAAAGGCAGAGTACAAATTTGTACCTTAAAGTAATCATCAAACGGTTGCTAAAAGTTGGCGATAGATTGACAGGTGAATTTGCTCAACCTGGCACCGGTGGAAAACATAGTGCAAGCACAGTGCGCAAAATCTACTTTGGGTCTCGTGGCAGCTACTGAAATGTTTCAGGTTATGGTATTCTTATACCTGCTTCCTTCGCCTGTTCCACACATTTTGTACCATTTGCTCACATGGCCAGGCTCTTGTACAGATAATAGGGAAGCAATTGGCTCAACAACTATTCAAGCCTGCTTGGACATTGCAAGATTAGATCGATTACCACAAAGCAATAAGCCTTTGGGGGAGGGACTCAGTGAATTCCTCCATCTGCCCTGTTCTTCAGCTCCTAAGCAATGAGTTTCTACACGTCAGCATGACTAATTATACTCTTAGCCGTAAACTGCTGAACAAGCTGCACTTGACATTGAATAATAGTCCATTTAAAGAAAACTGAAAGATAAACAATGTTTACTTCAAAAACCTGGAGTTTCTTAACCTATTTCACTGCCTCAGTTCCCCGTGCGGAGAATGGAGAACCAGGCTTGAAAAGCTTGTAACTTCCGGTTTAAATCAGGATTTAAACTACCTGGACAGTTTAGAAAACATTTGGGATTTAAAAAATATTATTTCCCTAAAAACTATTAATTTTAGGCCTTTAATCACCTATTGTACTATCTTGTTGCGCGCCTTGATAAATTTTGTTTGACGTTTGCTCCTGCAAATTGCCTTAGAACATTTGAAGACATGAATGCAAGTTGTTGTTTGATTTAGAGTATGGTGGGTTTGAGAGTGGGTGAGTTATTGTGTTTCTCTACAGTCCTTTGGCGAACCATTGAAATTTTGCTCTGTACCTCCCTCAATGGCTCGACTGGGATTAGGAATTACATGGAAGTAAAAACTCTCATCGCATCAGTCTCTAGAATGACACCCTCCTACCTTATAATTTACCTGTGACTTGTGTCTGAACATAATACAATGTCTGACAAGTACCATTAACTACCGTTCTCTCAGCAGTTAGGTTCTCATGAGCCTTTCATAGGATCATATGATAGAGCACACAAGCCATTTGGGCCATCATGGCTGTGTCAGCTGTTGAACTAGTTATCCAATTAAACCAACACCCCTGCTCTTTCCCCATAAATGTTTCTTTATCAACCATATATCAAATTCTGTTTTGGAAATTACTATTGAATCTACTTTCACCATCCTTTCAGACATTGCATTCTGGATTATATCAACCTGTTGGACAAACAAAATTTCTCCTGATCACTTCTCAGAATCTTTTTCCAATTATCTTAACTCTGTGTCCTGTGAATATCGATCCTCTTCCCACTGGATACAGTTTACCCTTTACAGTCAAAAGATGTGCAGGTTAGGTTGATTGTCCATGCTAAATTGACCCTAGTGTCAGGGGGATTAGCAGGGGTAAATGTGTGGGGTTATGGGAGTAGGGCATGGGTGGGATTGTGGTCAGTGCAGATTCGATTTTTCCCAGGGCGGACGAGTCAATTACTAGGTTTAAGATGCGAGGGGCAAGGTTTAAAGGAGATGTATGAGGCAAGTTTTTTTTACACAGAGGGTGGTGGGTGCCTGGAACTCACTGCCAGGGGAGGTAATGGAAGCAGATATAATAGTGACTTTTAAGGTGCGTCTTGACAAATACATGAATAGGATGAGAATGGAGGGATATGGTCCCCGGAAGGGTAAGGGGTTTTAGTTCAGTTGGGCAGCATGGTTGTGCAGGCTTAGAGGGCCAACGGGCCTGTTACTGTGCTGTAATTTTCTTTGTTCTTTGTTCTCTTTGTTCTTATTTACTCTATCAAAACCCCCTCATAGTTTTTATATTGTAATATATTTTGGACATTTAAACCAATACTGGCAACAATGGGCTTCTAATTAGAATTACCTTCATCTATGGTATCTGCATAAAGTGGAGCAGATCTACTGAAGGATACCTGGCAGATGAGGCTTTGCCAGAGGTGTTTTATGTCACTCCCTTCAAAGTCTGTATGGCTATATGACAGTAGTCACTGCACTTCAAAAAATAATTAATTATGCAAATGTTTTGAAACGTCTGAATGTAAAAGTTGTCATGTAAACACATTATTATGGATTTTATTTGATTTATTATTGTCAAATGTTTTAGTATACAATGAAAAGCATTGTTTCTTGCACGGTACACAGACAAAGCGTACCATACATAGAGAAGGAAATGAGAGAATGCAGAATGTAGTGTTACAGTCATAGCTGGGTGTAGAGAAAGATCAACTTAATGAGGTAGGTCTGTTCAAAAGTCTGATCAGTAAGAAGTCTCGCAACACCAGTTTAAAGTCCAACAGGTTTATTTGGTAGCACAAGCCACAAGCTTCCGGAGCGCTGCCCCTTCATCATGAAGGGGCAGCGCTCTAAAAGCTTGTGGCTTGTGCTACCAAATAAACCTGTTGGACTTTAAACTGGTGTTGTGAGACCTCTTACTGTGCTTACCCCAGTCCAACGCCGGCATCTCCACATCAAAGGTCTGATGAGAGCAGGGAAGAAGCTGTTCTTGAGCCAGTTGGTATGTGACCTCAGACTTTTGTCTCTTTTTTTCCCCGACAGAAGAAGGTGGAAGAGATTACGTCCGGGGTGCATGGGGTCCTTGATTATGCTGGCAGCTTTTCCAAGGCAGCAGGAAGTGTAGACAGAGCCAATGGTTGGGATCATATGCCTGCTACATAAATCGCTAAATCATGTGGGGAAGGGGGGTGGCAGCCTGGAGATGTTGAAATTAAAAACAGTTAAAAGAAAAAGAAACAAAATAGTTTAGAATTATGGATAAAATTAAATTAAAGTTTAACTTAAATCCCAGGCCACTTACTTAGTGGAATTAATATGATGCAAATGAGTTAGAGGCAGGCAAATAGAGAACACACCTTGAAGCAATGCCATAAAACTATTAAGAATGAAACAATTGAAAATGATGACTTGCACCATTATCATCAACACTAACAAATTACTTGAGGAAAAATGTAACTATTGTACTTGCATTAACACCAAATTGTTTTTTAAAAAATCATAGAAAATAGACTTCAAAGTATTGAAAATGTTGAGGAAATAAATGAGAACAATATCTCAAACTTAAGTTTTTTTTTGTTCTCTTGCCCTTGACCTGGTAACTTTTTCCTCCCTGCGGGTAGTCCTTGGCCTCCATTCATTTTTTCGCCTTCCTGCAACAGAATAACTGAGATCAGTAAATCACCATCGGAGAGCCTGCAGCTCTGTGGCCCAACCTACTAGTGCTCCCATGAGCTTGTGGCACTCTTGTACCTCATTGTATGTAAATGCTTAAAAATACTTACTATCAAATTGAATGATACGTTCATTTTTTCAATTTTGTTGGAAATTAAAATCAGCAGGGCATTAGCCTGTGGTATACACTGGCTTCTGTATGTAAAATCTAACAATCTAACATTAATGACTTTTCCCCCTGTTTCTTATTAGGAGCAAGTCGTTCCTGTTTTCTGCAGTTTATGCTGCATTGATCTTTGCAGGGCAGTATTACATGAGAGAGCGGAAGAAGTTTGAACTTCGGAAACCATTAGTCTTGTGGTCACTGACCCTTGCTTTATTCAGGTGAGTGACTAATATATCGTAGCAATTTATAATTAAAAGAAAAAGATATGCAGCACAGATCATTTGTGTTTCACTGCGCAGGAGGTGACGAAGAGTAGATTCCGCACTCCGCTGAGATTACAATCTCAGACATGCTGAGTGGAGAGGGAAAACATGAAGCAGAATTTAGAAAGAGAATCCACCGGGCTAGCTGCAAGAACAGAAGTGGCCAAGTGCAGTTTCTGGGACTTGGATGTTCACTCAATTCTCTTAAACATAGCAGTTGAATGGCCCAAGGAAAGACAGCTACGTGTGTTGATGACAGGCAGTAGCCATGGGGCATGGACAGAGTGGATAGTCGGAAGCTTTTTCCCAGGGTGGAAGAGTCAATTACTGGAGGGCATAGGTTTAAGGTGCGAGGGGCAAGGTTTAAAGAAGATGTACGAGGCAAGTTTTTTTTACATGGGGTGGTAGGTGCCTGGAACTCGCTGCCGGGGGAGGTAGTGGATGCAGATGCGATAGTGAGTTTTAAGGGGCATCTGGACAAATACAGAAATAGGATGGGAATAGAGGGATATGGTCCCCGGAAGGATAGGGAGTTTTAGTTCAGTCGGGCAGCATGGTCGGTGCAGGCTTGAAGGGCCAAATGGGCTGTTCCTGTGCTGTAATTTTCTTTGTTCTTAGTGTTCATCAGAGGATAACATAGTTAGCAAAAATTGTTTACTTGTATGATAAAACTGGTAGTTTTCTAAATGAAACTTTTCTCTGTCCAGTCCAGTGCAGTGATTCATTAATTTTTAGTAAAATGTTGATACAAGTAACAAACAAATTGAATGAGAATTTTGACGTCTAGTTGGTGTTCTCAATTTACTGAAATTCACATGATTCTTTGCAAATTAGGCACTGGGAATCAATTAGGGTAACAGAAATGGGGAGTGCATTTGAAGGATTCTACCTTGAAATTTCTTTGAAATAGCATCTTGGAAAAGCACAGGCCATCAACATGAAGGGCCTCCAAATAGGGCACAGGTTTTGTGTCCATAATGCTGGGTAAGCCTGAGTTCCCAATTTTAGCCATCTCCCAATAGAGAACTGCCAAGAAAAAGGAAGCCTCTTATCCGCAAGAAGTAAAGCGCTATCCTGGCATTGGCTTGGATGTGCCCAAGTGGCAACCTTGAAGCAATTCAGTAGCCCAAACTCTTGGCTGTGATTGGTGCATTGATTGTAAAAACATAACAGCTGAGGGAAAGGAAGGAAAATGTAACAAAGTCCCACCTTCAAAAACAAAATCACATATGCCCCATGACCCACATTGAACATTTTTTCTACCCGTATATTGGTGTGTACAGTTTTTGCAAAAAAGGTTTGATGAATTGGAAAGTGTCGCATGGAATACAAAAGCAGAGAACATCTGAAAACATGCACAAAGGGCAGAAACTGCATGAAAGCTCTCAAATTGCACTAACATCATGTGTCAGCAAACCAACCAATTGGCGGTAAAGGAACCCTTTTGGGTTTCAGTTATCAGATGTAAAAACAATTCAGGATGTCATTTGAATTGGTCATTAGATTATTGGCAAGGAAACAATCTCAAATGCCCTTTTCCTCCGCTCAGTTCCTGGGAAAGCTACGAATGACCAGAAACTAATTTATCACAAAGTTGGTTTCACATTCTGACTCGATCAGTCATCGCCCACTACATCTTCCCTGTTCGTCTCCACCCTCTCCAGGTTGACACACAGTATAAAACTTGCAAGCTTATTAAGGCCTTCATTGAGTCACCAATAGTCCAAGCTGGAGTGTCAAATGGAATTAGTAACATTTAGAAGTAACTTGAGAGCATAATGTACAAAGAATCTGATAAAGGCCCTGCTGCATCTAATTGTGTTAGAGGGTAGGTTGAAGCACATGAGCGATATTTCCAATGAATATGTGTCAGAATTCCTGTACAGATCTTCAGATTCTGCTAAGGACAACGGATCCACGAATTGAATTTCTGCAAGTTGTTCAAAGCATAAACAAACATAGCTAGCCATCTGTATCCACATTTTTAAGTTTACTTATTCCCTTGGCACATGCTGGATTTTAATATGAAATACTGAGCGGGAGCAGTTTCAACTGCACTGATTTATTTGCAAACTGAAACTAATGCTTTTAATAGAAAAAAGGAACAGCATTTGTTGTTGAAGCATTAACCTTCGCTCACCTTGAGGAACAAAAGCAAAGCTTGGTGATTTTGCAGGCACTTCACCATTTTTGAATTCTTCAAACATTACACTTTGGATTAACTAGTAAGAAAATGCTAATGTTGACCCACGTTCAACCACCAGCTCTTTAAAAATATAATTATGGTTTCGACAGAATTGATTTGTAAGATTAACTCAGTGTAAACCGTTGACCACATGAAACCAGCATGTGTTAGGTCTGAATGGCCATATCAGATCCTCATAATGACAAAATTGTATTTAATTTTCAGTCAAAATTATTTGCTGACATCTCATTTTGTGGAGAAAGAAATTTGTAAATGTGGTGCCTGTTAATGAAATGCACCGGAATAATTGAACTTGACTGGATTTGGATAGGATGTATTGACTCCACAGCTTTTTTTGGGTGGCTGCTGTAATCCTAAATACAGCATAAAAATCCCAGTAGCAAGCCCTCTGTCCCACTGCTCCTCCAAACATGCTCAAGGCAATGGAATATTTTAAAGTCAGTTCTTGTGTAATGCAAGGTGACATAATGCCCTGAGTGCATTACACATCATGAAAGGCATCACCGCTTCTTATCTGTACCTTGACAGGGGTCCGACTCAGATTAAATAAGTTTCAATTCTGTGCATCACTCAGATAAAGCATGATGAGGCACTTCCCAGATTTTGTCACATTCTACCTAGGTCAGGTGGAACAGCGACAACATAGGCTTTAGGTCTGAGGCCATGTTCTTTGGGAACTGGCCTGACACATCCTTTGTCCCTTTCACCATTAGGGTAGACTACCTCAAGGTGCTGGGGATATGGTTCGGAGCGGCAGGGGCATGCGCCAAAAACTGGGAGGAGCGCATCGCCAAAGCCAAACAAAAATTGGGATTGTGGGAGCAACGCTCCCTCTCCATTACTGGGAAGAACCTTGTGATCCGATGCGAGGTTCTGTCCGTGTTGTTGTACGTGGCGCAGGTGTGGCCTCTCCCCAAGTCCTGCGCAGCAGCAGTGACCCGGGCCATCTTCAAGTTCATCTGGAGATCAAAGATGGATCGTGTCCGCAGGGAGGCGATGCACAAATCTCCAGAGAACGGAGGGAAAAGCGTTCCCAACGCCGCCCTCATCCTGATGGCCACCTTTGTGTGCGGCTGCATCAAGCTGTGTGTAGATCCTCGGTACAGTAACAGCAAGTGCCACTATTTTTTGAGGTTCTACCTGTCCCAAGTGTTGCGGAGGATGGGTCTGGCCACATTGCCGCGGAATGCTCCAAGTAGTTGGACCGTACCGCAGCACCTGTCCTTCGTGGAGAAATTCTTCCGGAAACACACCTTTGACCACATGGCTATCAAGCAGTGGTCAGCACGTAATGTCCTTGAGGCCCTGAGAGAAAAGGAGACGGCAGATCCTGTCGGATGGTTCCCTGAGCGGACTGTCAATGTCATTTGGCAGAATGCCTCATCACCAGAACTCACAAACAAGCACCAAGACCTGGCTTGGCTGGTGGTGAGAAGGGCACTCCCCGTCAGATCCTTTATGCACGCCCGGGGTCTCAACCTCACCGCACGCTGCCCTCTAAGCGGCTGCGGGGCTGATGAGACGGTGGCACACCTCCTTGTGGAATGTGCCTTTGCAAAGAAGGTCTGGAACGAGATGCAGTGGTATTTGTCGCGGTTCGTCCCGGGCAGCTCGGTGACGCAGGACTCTGTGATCTACGGGCTGTTTCCGGGAACGCACACCGAGACAAATATCAACCGCTGCTGGAGGGTCATCAACTCGGTGAAGGACGCGCTTTGGTCCGCCCGAAACTTGCTGATCTTCCAGCTGAAAGAATTGTCCTCGACCGAGTGTTGCAGACTGGCACATTCCAAGGTCCAGGACTACGTGCTCAGGGACGCGCTCAAGCTTGGGGCAGCCGCCGCCAAGGCACAATGGGGAAAGGCCACCGTGTAAAGCGTCTCAACCGAGGCAGACCGAGGGCCGAGTAACTGCAGAATACCCTCGGCCTGCGTAACTGTGTGTCAACCTGAAAAATAACGGCACACAGAAAACTCTGACACATGTATATAGTTTTAAGAAATGAAATGTAACGGAATGTAATGTTTTTGTAAATGAGCACGGTATTGGACTGTAAAAATGATTCTTTTTTACACTGTTTATGACATTTGGATCTGTAATTTTGCAATGTTTTATTGGAGAGTTTTTTTTTGTGTGAATAAAGTATATTTTTGAAATAAAAAAAAAACATAGGCTTTCTCTCCTTCGAATAAGGATGTTCCTCCTTTACTTTGCTACCCATTGCAGTGTGTATTGGATGTTCCTTTTCCTGCTTTCCTACAATAGGTCTATTTAACAATTCCAGGCTATCTAATACTAAGACTTTTGGGTATCTGCTGCTTTTCAGTGATGAGGAAACCTAGGGAGATACTTCATGATCAAACTTACCCCCCTCAACCACTTTGGATATGTCTAAAAAAGAAAGATGAGGATATTTGTTCTGATTACCGTTGTTCAAATTTTGCATTTACTTTCTTCTTTGACTGTTCCATTGACATCAAATTACTGAGAGGCTTTAGCTCACACTTGCTTCCCTCAAGGATTCTTTATGTGCCTGACCTCCTAACCACCATCCCACTTTGTCCTTAAGCTGCATTTTAGCAAGTGCCTGATATACAAAAGCAGGGCCCACTCTGGAATATCCGGAGGGAACAGTTTGTGCAAACTAAAAGCTTGCAATGCTCCATTCCTCTAATGTCAGTGCTGGCTTTGTAAAATATAACCTTATCTCCCCTTCTCAATGGCAATTTCTGAATCATTCTCAGTTAGTTGGCTCTGGATTTTCACTACATTCGACTTAAATACTTACTGCAAACTCGTGGTTCCATCAGATATTAGGGGAGGTGAAATCCATATTTGATGGCAATTGCTTGCGTTAAAAAAAAACTTCACAGGAGAACAATCAGCCATTTTGAAGTCATATTTTGATATCCCTATTGGCTATTTCCATGCATTTGATATTTTGATGTTCTTATATAACTCTCCATAATGACTTCTTTCACACTCTGAACACAAGTGTGGAGACCGTAATAAGATAAAGGCTTAGGGCTGGGGTTTATTAGTATTGTGCAATTCATAGATGTTTAATCTTCTGTAAGGGCTGATGACAGTGCAGGTCAAAATAATTATTCTTCTTGTTTGATGTATGTAGAATCATAAAATCTTTACGGTGCAGAATGAGGCTATTTGGCCTGTCGAGTCTGCACCGACTCTCCAACAGAGCACCTTGCCCCCCCCCTTTAACCCCACATATTTACCCCGCTAATCCCCCTAACCTACACATCTTGGGACATTAATTTAGCATGGCCAATCCACCTAACCTGCACATATGGGAGGAAACCGGAGCACCCGGAGGGAACCCACGCGGTTACGGGGAGAATGTCTATTTGGAGTCTGCACAATCGCCCAAGGCTGGAATCGAACACGGGGGTTCCTGGCACTGTGAGGCAGCAGTGCTAACCACTGTGCCACCATGCTACCCCTAATTGTTGTGTGAAAGCAGGGAAAAAATAATTCCAAAATGACAGGCTGTTTCAAAGCAGTCATTTGTTTTCAGTTGGTAGCATCAGGCAGGGAAATGCTGGAAGCAGCCCAGGACACACACAGACACGAGTTCAGCGTGCTTTATAATATTAGGGCTGTACCTTTGAACGTAGCCTTATCAATTTGTGCGCAGACTGCGGCAGTTCACAATATTGGATTAGTGGCAATATCCGTGTCCCTACCCTTTGTAAAGTAGACTAATGTATACAGTTTTGCCCTGTCATTAATGGGGGGGGGGGGGGAAGAGAGATTAAAGTGTACTGTTCGATCTGTGCTACTAAATAAAATTATCATAATGAAACTAGACATTAAAACTACTCATTTTCATAAAGTTAAACCAGCACGTAGCTGACTAAATAATACCCAAATAAGTCATGTGATAAAGCTGTACAAAGGCTGAGTACAGCAGATAACATAGCAACCTTATTTGTTGGTGTGACAATTTTTTTTGCAGACCTAGATTTCCTTCACATGAATGTCTGCAAGTCTCTGTTTGACCTTTTCTCTGTTGACTGCCTGGAACAGTTTGACAACTTTCTGCAGCAATTGCCTTCACAACCAGCATTTTTGAATGTTGCTCACATATTCCAGCAAACACCATGGCGTTTCAGTCCAGCAGCACGCACATACAGAGTGTGACTTTGGTGTTGTTTTAACTGTGTGAAAGGAGCTTAATTGAGTGATAACCAAGTCATCTGTTGGACAATCCGCAGCTTTAACTTTAACATGCCCAATTAAATTGGTCTCTACTACCCTTAATAAACTATTGCCCTGGAATAGCATATTGTAGTTTAGAAAATCTGTCTAAAAGTGTTTTTATGAACATAGAATATTTTGGGGATAATCCCAGCCCCTAAGTGTTGAATTTGCACGAAAACTGGAGTAAATCATGGATTTTTCAGTGGGAGTTTCAAAAAGAATCTCCCAGACTCTGTGCTAGCGTGAATCATGCTAAAAATCAGGGGGGTGAGGCACTGCATGCACCGATCTGTCAACGCCGAGATCGGAGCTTGCACAGTGGCCCCATGCTGCCAGCCTCCCGAATGCTGGCCAGCTACATTGTTGGAGCTACGAGACCCGCAACACTGGCCCTCCAACCCACCACGGCCCGCCATGCATGCCTGAGCCCAGCCTCGACCCCCCCCCCCCCCACCACACCAACACAACACAGCCCCGATCTCCTGCATCCTACCCCCCCCCCCCGATCGCTGGCCTCCCTCCCTGTCACTCAGTCCAAATGCAAAGTGGCAGCAGAACCCACCACCCCCACAAATCACCCCACCCCCCATTAGGCCCTGCCCCCGTTGCATTGCTGCATGCCTGATGGGCAGTACCAAGGTGCCCCCTGGGCATTGGCACCTTGCCCCAAAGAGATGCTAGTGGGCCTAGAGATTTCAGTCCGGGGCCCGCTAGTTCTATATACCTTCATATTTGAATAATATATGTGGCTCCCTGCCGATTTCTGGTGCGAAATCTGATGCTGCCAGAAATCCAGTGCTGGGAGATGCTATCGGAGTGGGATGCCCAGCGCGGATCCCAAGCATCGGGCAACGCTTGAATCTCCCAGCCCGCTGCGCTAATGTTTTAGTGCAGCGGGATGGGAGAATTGCCCCCAGGATGTCCAAAAGGGATTTACAGCCAATGGAGTACTTTTGAGGTGATAGCCACTGTTGTAATGTAGGAAATGACTCTTAATTTGTGCAGAGCAAACTCCCAGAAACGGCAATGTGATAATGGTCAGATAATCCATTTTTATAATGTTGATTGAAGGATAAATATTGGCCAGCATAACTCCCTTCTACATAACAGGGCCATGGGATCTTCTTGATTTGATTTATGATTATCACATGTATTAGTATACAGTGAAAAGTATTTTCATGCATGCTATACCGACAAAGCATACTGTTCATAGAGAAGGAAAGGAGACGGTGCAGAATGTAGTGTTACAGTCATAGCTAGGGTGTAGAGAAAGATCAATTTAGTGCGAGGTAGGTCCGTTCAAAAGTCTGATGGCAGCAGGGAAGAAGCTGTTTTTGAGTAGGTTGGCATGTGACCTCAGACTTTTGTATCATTTTCCCGACGGAAGAGAGAATGTCCATGGTGCGTGGGGTCCTTAATTACACTAGTTACTGTTCCGAGGCAGCGGGAAGTGTAGACAGTCAATGGATGGGAGGCTGGTTTGCATGATGGACTGAGCTTCATTCACAATCTTTTGTAGTTTCTTGAGGTCTTGGACAGAACAGGAGTCATACCAAGCTGTGGTACAACCAGAAAGAATGCTTTCTATGGTGCATCTGTAACAGTGGAGGGGGTCGTAGCAGACATGCTAAATTTCCTCAAGTCTTCTGAGAAAGTAGAGGCGTTGGTGGGGGATCTTTTATGCCTACTTGAGAGGACAGGTGGGGCCCCAGTTTAGCATCTCATCCAAAAGACAGCACCTTCAACAGTGCAACACAACCTCACAACAGCAGTGCAGTATCAGCCTTGATTTTTGTGATCAAGTACTAGATGGGACTTGAACCCAATGTTGTGACTGAGGCAAGAGTGTTGGCACTCATTATCATAATCTGGCATCAAAAGTTTAAATTGAGCTCCTGATTTGGAATCTTGTTTGGCTACCTGATAACCAGGGTTTGTCTGTTGAAATATGGGTATTTATTCTCTTCAAGATAGTCAAAATATTGTAAAAGGAGGACACAGTTTTACTTATGTCTGTGAAGTGCCTTGGAGTGGGATTTCCTCCTTTTTAAAGATGCAAGTGATTGTTACCTGTAAAAAAAAAAAGTAGCATATGCATCGACACAGCAAAATCACCCAAGTATTTTGACAGCTGGTTCTGTATTTGAAAATATCAATCATCTAAACAGGAATGAGTCATTCAGGTTTCAGAAATAGAATTTGGTAGTGAATCGAACTATGAGCAAGTAATCTAACAGTAAATATAACATCTACATAACATACTCAAGATAAACCAGTGAAAATCAGAGGTAGGTCCAATTTAAAATAAAACTTCACGATATGCTAAAAGAAGCTCATGATACTATTTTTGAAATATATCAACTCCTTATCCCAGCAGGGAATAGGAGAACTGAAAAATCTGTCCCTTTGTCACCTTGCTGTGTTCAATTAAAATCCTACAGGTCTAACGTACATCTGTTAATAATTCTACAAACTTTTTTTTATTCATTCGTGGGACATGGATGCTGCTGGCTGGCCAGCATTTATTGCCCACCCTTAGTTGCCCTTGAACTGAGTGGCTTGCTTGGCCATTTCAGAGGGCAGTTGAGAGTTAACCACATTGCTGTGGCTCTGGTATCACAAGTAGGCCAGACCAGATAAGGATGGCAGATTTCCTTCCCTTAAGGACATTAGTGAACCAGATGGGTTTTTCTGACAATCGACAATGGTTTCATGGTCATCAGTAGATTCTTAATTCCAGATGTTTTTTATTGAATTCAAATTCCACCATCTGCTGTGGTGGGATCTGAACCCAGGTCCCCAGAACATTAGCTGAGTTTCTGGATTAATAGTCTAGTGATAATACCACTAGGCTTTCCCTGAAACTTGCATCATTAAGAAGGCGTACATTGCTGTGAGGTGTTGTACAGGTAATTTCAGAAAGAGATGAGATAATATGCTAGATAAGATCGAGTATGTTACCAGTTAATTAACTCGCACAATAACTATTGTAGTTATACTGTATATAGTTATATCGTAACTATACAATAATTGGGATATGTGGTGCTATGAAAATAATAGTGAATCTTTTTCTTTCCCACAGTATACTTGGTGCTTTCAGAACAGGTTGGTACATGTGGCATGTACTGTATACCAGTGGCTTCAAGCAATCCGTGTGTGACCAGAGCTTCTACAATGGACCTGTGAGCAAATTCTGGGCATATGCATTTGTCTTGAGCAAAGCTCCAGAACTAGGTGAGGAAAGAAAGATGTCACAATTGTGTCCATGTCAGTGCCAACCCATTTATTCTAATTTTGTGTGTTTCTTGTCCGAATTGTTTTCCCAATTTTGCAGAACACAAGTCACAAACCTCCATCCTCCACTCTCCTCAAGCTACAATGAGTAAACTGTAAACAACTAGCTACCTCTGGGGTCAAGTTGTAGCCAAGTATTCTACATCTCTTCTGTCCCTCCTCCTTCCAAACTAGCTTGACTTAAAAAGAATATATTTTCCAACAGTGCAGTCAAATATCTCTTCAGCATCGTGTCTGCCTAAGTTATCGTTCTGTCCTTTAGCACTTTAAGGCATATTTTTTTTCTCTCAAATATAAATATGTAGTTCTTAAAAATTAATACTCGTGCCTGCCATGGCTTAGTTGATAGCACTCTGCTCACAGCCTGGCTGTGAGGTGAAAGTAGATTTTGTACTTACCTGGTCATGCATTTTGCTAAGATTTGCTGAAATGTCTGATATCTTCTATTACAGGTGACACTATATTCATCGTTTTACGGAAACAGAAGCTGATATTCCTGCACTGGTATCACCACATCACAGTGTTGCTGTACTCCTGGTATTCCTACAAAGATATGGTAGCTGGTGGCGGTTGGTTCATGACAATGAATTATGGCGTCCACGCCTTTATGTACTCATACTATACGCTTCGCGCTGCGGGCTTTCATGTGCCACGTAGGTTTGCCATGTTTATTACCCTCACTCAGATCATGCAGATGATCATGGGCATGGTGGTGAATGTGCTGATTTATATGTGGATGCACGAGGGTCATTGCCCTTCCTTCTTTGCAAATATCATCTTGTCTTCCATTATGTACTTTAGCTACTTCCTTCTCTTTTGCTGTTTCTTCTACGAAACCTACTTAAATAGGAAGAAGGGTTTAAAGGCAGATTAACCTCAGGGTGACGAACAATTAAATGAATAGTGTCAGTCAGTGGTTAATGCACAAACATGGATGGTGTTGTGGTTTTGTCAAAACAGTATGGAGTTATTCAGTATTAACTGTGGAATGCTGTAGATTTTTATAGGATCACACTCTCCATGTTCACATTCCCCACTGCTCTCTCCATTAGAGCCTGTTAACTGGTACCATCTCCAGGATCAACAGTGATGGTGTCAGTGCTGGCAGATCCCAGAATGTTTAAATCCTGAATCTTATCCTTTCCCTGTTTTGTACAAACTGCACGATTTGAACCACAAAAAAAAAGGTGCAGAAGCAATAAGTGGAGTTGTGTGGGACTATTTTCAACAGCATGCAGAGGAGTTTAGCTATGGCCTTAAGAGTGTTTGATTTGGAGATTATAAACGAATGATTGAAAGAAGCCATATTTAGACTTGTTTTACAAGCTGAGTTGAGCTTCTCGTTGCATTATTTGAGACCAAAACACGAGGGAAAGGGACAGGGACGAGTGGAAATACGAACAATTTAAGACAAATTCAGGAATAATTTATTGTTCAGGATTTTACAGACTTCCAGTTTCACTGCAGTCCAGCTTGTGCACTAACCGTTGTATCGTGTGTGAGCATTCTGAAGACACTAACCTTTCCCCACAAGGAAATTTCATTGTCATTTTTCCCTGTACTTATGGTAGACCCTTTTCGTATGAGGCAGTCTAGATGCAGGATTTAGCACCCTTCAGTGTTGGTCCTGCTGACTGGGGATATCTTCAAGAGATACTGGATTTAGTCCTTCAAAGAAAGTATGTCATTGTACCAGAATCTAGGTAATCAATTACACAAGACTTAGAGGGCTTTTCTTCTATTTATACACACAACAGATACAAGGCAGATCTTTCTTGCCATATTTGTTGTTGACTCTAGATAAGTGAATAGTTGGGTTATTCATAGATTTCCAATATACCAAACCCCATTATATAAGGCTGCCAGCCCAACCATAAAAACCTTTTTAAAATAATAGCTTTTATCTTGGAATGGGGGAGGGACAGGAAGCACTTCAGAGTTTGCTTATTTTTAATAGTTAAACTTATTAAATATTTAATAAATTATTGTTGGCAACATTACACTTTAATACACAAATCCATAGCACATTTCTTTGCCTGCTTTTTAGTGGAGAGTCAACCAAATTGAAATAAATAGGCCAGAGTCCATTAAAATAGCAGACAAAGGAACGTACCAAGCATTTATCCACTAATATCACCAAACGTAATATGTAGACCGTAGTTATTGGATAGGTAACATGCTGACTTAAAACACGGAAATGTTCCCGTATAAAATTGTCATCTTTTGACACTCCAAAGTCATTCCTTTGCAACGATCTTAATATCACTCACTTGAGTCTTGCCCATCCAGCACAAACTGTCACCTTTTAGAAAAAAATTAATCATGTAGATGGCTGTGTTTCATTTACAAAAATGCACCCTCATTATAAATGTCTCAGTCCTTATGAAGCTTGGCCTCCTGACATATTTTGACACTTGCAGGACAGGTATTGCTGTGCAGGACACATTGGTACAACATTCTCAGTAATCCAGGCACAATGCTCTGCTCCTGACAACTTTTATGTTAAGGACGGAGTGTATAACTTTATTCGTGACAATTCAACCTGACAAGGTACAAAAGATCATTCATTATCTTTATTTTCATTCCTGTTCACCGTAACTTATTAACAGTGAGCTCGGGGAGAACTTACAGGATTGTTAAATGTCCACCAGTGCCCTAACATGGTTGCCCAGTGCGAGGTGCTGAAGCAAAACTTAAATTGAGCTAAGAATCCTCTGTTCTGCTGGATTCCTGCAACTGGAAGCTCAGCCAAGTATGGAGGAAACTCAAATGCAGATATTATCTAAGGTTGGGAGTTGAAAGCTGGTTTTCCAGTCTGCAAAGCGGTGCAGTCCATTGCTCATTGTGCCAAGCTAACTTTCCCATGCCAAAGAAGTGTACAAGCCCTGATTCAGGCAAAAGATGGGCTTAGCTGCACATCAGCATTTTGACAAAACAGATTTTGTTCAAAACCATTGAAAATGTTCCCTGTCAGAAACATATACACAAAAAAAACCTTATTTTGGGGGTTGGGGAGTATGGGTTGGGGGCGAGGCTGCATCTGTCCTTTGTACTCTCAACAGAATGAGGAACCCTCCAAGCGACAACAGATTTCATGGGTTACTTTAAAGAAACCCACAAATAGACAAGTTGCCCACTATCTGCAGCTTTTTTTGTAGCTGTTGCTGTTAATTCTACAACAGCCATGGTTTAATTATTTAAGAATTAACCTCTTGTACAATTTTGAGATTAGCTACAGTTTGTTCGTTTTGGTGGTTATCCAGTGTTGAGTCCTTTTGGAGTGAAAAGTGTACCAATTTAGATTGTTATAAATTGATTTTATTGGCAGATGAATAATTAAGAATTGTTTATTGTTAAGGAAAAAGGGAGTAATGAGTTTAAACGTATTTCAAAAAGTGTATGGCATGGGTGAAAAGGTTGTGTTTATTTGTGTCGCAACATTGAGGAGAGAGCACTTCCTGCACATGAACATAGAACATAACAGCGCAGTACAGGCCCTTCGGCCCTCGATGTTGCGCCGACCAGTGGTACCAATCTAAAGCCAGATGCCAGGTCCGTGCCAATGAGGTGATGGACAGTAACATTCCAGGGAAACTCTACAACTAAGTTAACTTGAATAATCAGAGTTTCCCAATGCAGGCACTGGACTGGCCCAATGCTGCCTTAAGAACTGGCAATTGACAAGACAGTTGGAAACATAAGACAGTTTCATTACCTTTAATAGTGGTTTATTAATGGTCCCACGCTGTTTTTCGTGCTCTCCTGGCCATTCTCCTCCCTTCCCCTGCCATTTCCTTCACTGCAGGCTTGGAGGGCCGAAGGGCCTGTTCCTGTGCTGTAATTTTCTTTGTTCCCCTGCGATTCCCTTCACTTCAGCCGCTTCCCTCACCGTGCTCCTCACATCTCACCATTCCCTCCTGCTCCCCACCAATGTCCCCTCTCCGCCGTCTTGCTTCTGTAATGAAGCATGGAGAGGAAAGCAAGGAGAACAACAAAGGAAAGCGGGAGAGTGGCATCTGAGGTTTCAGGACGCATAATGACAGCGTAAACAGTTAGAGAAACCATACATGGTGCCGATGGCTGGATTGGGAGCTGATTTCCATTTCAATTTTCTGTTTGTTGGCAGCAGGAGTTACTGTGGGGTAAATATGCATGTTGTAGAAGTCTGTAAAGAGCTGTAATACAATAAAAAGCCATGTCAATAGGTCAAGTGGAAACAACATTATTGGTCAGAAGTTAGTGAGAGATTGACAAATGTATGAACACGAGATCTGTACAGAACAATTTATCATTGTACATAAAAGTTGCAAATATTTACATCTAGGTTCATGAAAATAGACGGTGTAATTGCACTTATGATGCAAGGAAGCTATCCCTTTGAATATTCCTAAAAGCTGCTTTCCCATAGGACAACAATATGGGTAGAATAGACTTGACCAAAAGCAAATGTGCATTTAATATTTAAAGCTAGTTTTGGGTTAATTTTTATTGTATTTTTTCTTTATGTTGAATTCGTTGGAAGAAGTTTTAAAAAATTGTTTATTTTTACAGAAAAAAAGGCAAAAATCCAAAAAAAAAGAGCTTTTTGCTTTGGTACCCAGAGCTCGTTAATTTTGTCTTGCAATTTTTTTTAACGCAAGGGCAGCTAGAGCATTTAGCCGGAACAAAGTAACTCGTTAGAAAGGTTTCCAAAGGGCTGAGCTTTTAAAAACAATTAACAGATCTTTCTAATCTGAAGAAACGATTTTCTGCAAAAGATCTATGTATTGTAAGAGCTACATAGTGAAAGTGATTTGAAAAAACCGAGCGTGTATGACCCAGCTGCTAGGTGAGTGCAACTCCCTTTCCAATGCAATTGTTTTAACTTTGCAACCCAGGATTCTACAGCTGTCAAAGTCGGCGAATGAGAGGGGACTTTAAAGTGGTGTATGTGGTAATAGATGGAATTGGCATTTTAATCTGTCGCATTGTTTAAGGTTCAGCGACAAAGAAAAGTTAGATGCCAATGAAAGGCAGATTCAGGAGCCCAGGCTTCACGCCAAGAGTGATTCACACCTAGATTAACTTTTCAAATAGGGTAGTGGAGGCCATTAGTTTGGAATCATTCAAGAGGTAGTTTGATTCTGTGATGGGAGAAATTATAGTTCTTTTGAGACGTTGAGCGATATCGGTCAAATGATCGCCCTCATCTGTACATATCTTTGTAATGTTTTATTCTATGTATTTTATATGAACTTTAAGCTATTGCAGAACATGGAAATGAATTTGGTTACTGCATTGGTGCTTGAATAAGTCCTGAAAACTCAAAGTTGATTATTAGTCTAACCAAAATGGAGGTGTAATATTCTTCCATCTCCATTGAAATCCACCACAACCTCACTAAAGTGTAACAATTCATGGCAACTTAAAATAAAATTATAGATTGAAATGACTGAGGATATTAGTGTCTAAACACAACATGATCATGTGAAATTTCTTCGTCATTTTAATTGAAGCTATTTCTTTTAAGCTGCTACTTAGAAATTCCATGAACAAATTTTGTATGGCTGTATTAAACATCCATGATGTGGAGATGCTGGCGTTGGACTGGGGTAAACACAGTAAGAAGTTTAACAACACCAGGTTAAAATCCAGTTTCAAACCTGTTGGACTTTAACCTGGTGTTGTTAAACTTCTTACTGTGTTAAACATCCATGATGTGGAGATGCCGGCGTTGGACTGAGGTGAACACAGTAAAAGTTTTCACAACACCAGGTTAAAGTCCAACAGGTTTATTTGGTAGCAAATACCATTAGCTTTCAGAGGGCTGCTCCTTCGTCAGATGGAGTGGATTTCCACTCCATCTGACGAAGGAGCAGCGCTCCGAAAGCTAATGGTATTTGCTACCAAATAAACCTGTTGGACTTTAACCTGGTGTCGTTAAACATCCATGCACAGGGCAATTTCAAGGCCAGTATTCTGAGACAACTGTTTGTGCCTGTTGTATGTACTACTATTTAACCCCAACAGCAAAGACTCGACATTGACTTGGGGCGGGGGGGTGGGGGTGGGAAGAATCAACAGATAAACACTTGTTGCCGACTGCAGTATAGTCAGCTGCATATAGTCCTAAAATAACAGAATAAATAGACACACGACGTGTAACCGTACACTAATTGTGGTTAACAATGTAACATAACGATTCTGCTAGTTAGCACATATAGAGTTAGAAAGGCAGAAAGGAAGAGAAGGAGCCATTTGCACTTCAGCTGTAAGCTGGTACAAGTTTCAGCAAGACAGTAAGTACCACATTCACACTGTCTGGGTTCTATCTGACTTGGACTTCTGCCCAGGAGAGAATACTTTACCTATGTAGTTCACATGCATGCACAAAACACCTCTCTTCGCAGTCACATTTTAGATGTTTAGACTGTGTGGGAAGAAGTATATCCGCACTGTTTAAATGTTTATGTTAAGTGCAGTCACAAAGCATGCAAGAGATCCAAGAGACAAAAGCTCCTAATCAGACATGTTTTAAACCCAGCTTGATGCCACAGTGAATTTGCATTCCCTGCAGTGTCAGACTGAAACTGAACCTTTCCAGCAGTCTCCCATCACTTCTCCCGAGAATCAGCTGAGGCCTGACTCAATTTGCATTGAAGATTATACAGTGTAAATTTAAATGCACCTCGAGAGACTTGGTGAATGCTGAGAGTAATTGAGCCAAAAAGGAAAAGGAGACTTTCCACAGACATAACAGAGGGTTGCCATGAAATGCAATCTGCTACCCATCACCAGGAAGTCTGTATTTCCACAGCCTGTCTGCAATCATTTCCTGCCAAATTGCATGTTTTGTTTAAATCTACGAAACTTGTGAATTTTCATTACTTGAATGCATTTATGCAGAACTGTGTTGTATTGTTTCTGATATTTTATTTCATGGATTGTGGGCTTTTGGCCAATTTAGACTTTATACTTGAGTTTTATACCTTCCTTTGGAATATAAAAGCCATAACATTTTGCAGTTTTACACAGGCTTATTTTAATAGTTTTGGATGTTCATGAAGCAGTTCCATTGGTATCAAACAGTTAGCAAATTAACAGATGTCTTTAAGATGATGAAAGGGTTTGACAGGATAGACGTAGAGAAGTAGTTTCCATTTGCAGGTGGACATCACAACTAGGGGCATAAATATAAGATAGCCACTAATAAATCCAACAGACAATTGTGGTCACCGGAGTGGTTGAAATATGGAACTTGCTACCGCAAGAAGTGGTTGAGGTTACAAGCATAGATGATTTAAGGGTAGCTAAATAAACATCTGAAGTAGACGGCAAAAGTTGATGGTGTTAAACGAAGCAGGGTGGGAGAAGGCTTGTGTGAAGCATAAAGCGCTGGCTTGGAGCTGTTGGGCTGAATGGCCTGTTTCTGTATTGTGAATACTACAAAGAACAAAGAAAATTACAGCACAGGAACAGGCCCTTGTGCCCTGTGTAATACCATACCTATTCAGACAGCGTGAGGCCGTGGCAGCTGAACTGTTCGTAAAATATTAATCTCCACCATTACCTGTAACAGGATATGAGAAATGCACAGAGATAAATATATGTTGCACAGGTACCTGGCCCCAGCCTACGTACCCTCCAGCCAATGATCAAGAATGGGTTAAAATTTTTCTGTGACCGGCTTTTTGTAGCAGGGGAAATGAACTTTAAAACTTTTAAAGTTAAGCAACAGGAGAACAGGAAGCCATATCTTCCAGAATTTCAATACAAACAACTTTAAAAAGGCAGCGTTACTGTTTAACGTCCTTAATTTGCAACGGTAAAGACAGCAGAATTTTACACAACACAACTTGCACGTTGGTGCTTAAATAAGATCTCCTAAAGGGATATTTTCATCAACTGAAATGTGGTACTTCATTCTTCCTGATCCGCATTCTCTTAGCGATAGCAAAAGATCGTATCAGTTAAATGTCATTTTACAAAGTCAAAATGACAGCTCCCCAAAAAGCGAGATGTCCTTTAAATATGGATATTGAAAAGATCTTACTTAGCGAGCCTTTTAGTTTCCTTTCAACAAGTTTACAAGCTCATATTTAACAAAAATCAGTTCGTGAAAATTAGTTCGGTTATGGTTTTTGTAAAGCAAATTTCAAAACTATAAGAAAATTGATGAAGAATAATTTTGTTTACCATGTTTCTGCAAACAGTTCATATTCCACCTTGTCTTATTCCATTCTTTTCAATATATATTGAATTGGTTGGCTGCATAGAATTTGAATATTGCTGAAAAAAGAGATTTATCAAATCTTTCATCTTGCACTTCACTTTGCAAGAATGCCAATAATAAGGGGAAAATGACAATTTATACCGTATGAGAAGATGGTGCTGATTTGTTGGCAAATGGACTCTGGTAGAGGTCTTGTCATGGAGAATGCACCAGTGACAGCCATTCGCTGACTCAGTCTTCAGGGCAATTCCTTGACCAATCAGGGTCAAGCTGTCTGTTTAAATGTCAAATAATGATTTAAATATCAAATAATGCTTGGCAGTTAACTGTCAGTCACCATCAACTGGTGCATTCTCCATGGCAATACCTCCATCAATCTGAGTTCACTTGCCAACCAATCAGCACTCTTCTTGCATAACTTCTTGTTTCCCCCTTTTGGTATTCTTGTTAAGTGTCCTGTTGAGTGAAAGATGAAAAGCTTCGATATGTCTTTTTTCCACAATAGTCAATATGTATTTGTGTGTCCTAATAGGGCTGCTGTTCTGATTACCTTTGCTTTTTGGTGTCAGCTTCAATGTCCTGTTGCTTTTCAGTATTTTATCATCCCTAATAAGATTGCTTCCCATCTTAAGCCCAGGATATGGAGCAATTGTCAGTCTGTTCACTAAGCTTGCAGTATAATTATCATTGGTTCTTTACTGTCACAACATACACCAAAGTGAAAATAGTATACATGAAAGCCAAATGCTTATAAATACACAGGTAAACATGGTTGAATCTGTTAATCTTACTGGTGACTTATTGAAATGTTTCTGAACAAGCATACATGAAATATTTAATATGCATCCATTGTACGTAGTCCATGCATCTTATTTAGGATGTGGTCATCTTGCAGGAGCAAATAAAGAACCTCAGAAATAAGGGCCACTATGGACAAGAAATCCAGGCATTTGCAGTATTGTGTTCATTTATCCCTGTAGCAATCACAGTACGACCTATTCTGTTCTTTGTTACAGTTCCACAGACGTTTTAGATCTTTTGAATTTCAAATGCCAAAGTAGCTGCTTAAAAGGCTTTTACAGCAAATTTGGTAATTTTACATGCACTGTGAATCCTTAGTTTCTCGTGATTGTTTATTTGCACACTGTGCAAGGCACTAGTCAGAATTCCCAATCAATGTGCTAACGACACCAAATGGTGTCCTTTCTATGGTGAATTGGGAGAAAGAACTTGGAGTCGACACCATGGTTTGGGGAGGGTGGGGGGCGGGAGAGAAACAGTGTTATCCTCCGACTACTATATAATGTGCCAAAAAACCCCAGATATTTGATGCAGGCTGAAAATGCAGTATCAGTGATTATAGCTCCAATCCTCTCCCCCTCCCACCCCACCAACACCTTTTAAACAGATCCCTGAAATTAGAACTCCGATCTGATCATTCTAAGTGTTGTAACACATTCATCATCCATTCCAACTGCGGTTCCTCGTGAGATGTCATCGCAATTGTATAAACAATCAGCTCTCAATCAGAAGGAAAAGCACTTTATTCTGCGGACCTGAAATGTCTAAGCTGCAAATTATAAACATGGGCCCTTTTTTTTAAAAAAAGCTTGTCCAGTGCAGTGCCTTACCAACTCGGGAGCTGACACTGACATTGTAAGATGGTGAATTCACAAACGGGAGAAATAAATAAAAACCTAACCCCCCCCCCCCCCCCCTCCCCCTCCTGTATCCCTAGCCTCCTTGGCAATCAATGGAGCCAGGAAAAAATGTTTATTCAAACATGGTTGTTTCAGTAAGAGTCTGTCTTAGTGTCACATATTGTCAGGAAATAAGCTGGTCCAAGAAATGTTGTTTTAATGTGCCATTACGTCCACAAAGAACAACACCATTTATTTCCTTAAATCTGCTGTTCAACAGGTTGTTCAAGTGTGTTACAATGTACTAAATCTTCTGTACATATCCATTCTGTATGCATTTGTGTTTTAAGAATGGCTAATTCAGTCATCAATATATTCATTAAAAAGTAAAACAATTCCATTATTGTGCTTTATTTTTGAGAAAAACTTTCTGGATTTATCTCGCGTTGCATTTATTTTAAATGTTAAGAAACACTAGGAATACATTGAAACTGTATGGACACCAATTACTGCTGCTAATATTTTCACCTTCTCATCGATAGCATCAATTCAAGTATTCCAGCAGCAATTGCGAATGCTTCTGTATCATGTGAGCTGAATTTCTGTACAAATGGAGCTTTTCCTGTTGCTGTATTCCAGTTAGTTATTTGCACCTAATTTCAATAATATCAACATGCCAACATCATTCAGCTAGAAGCATAGCTGAGCAGCTGGTGAGAGCTTGACAGTGCTAAAATCAGCAACCATGAGTGTTGCAGAAATCAAAACCTCACGATGCAACACTTCTGACAAGGACCCCGGTCTAGAATCACTACCATATTAGGATGTATCTACTGAGCTTCAGAACATCATCTCAGCCCCTTACTGCATTGCTGGAGGGTTGGCCAAACACAGTGGCTACAGCATTGAGCTCCATTGGCAGCCAAACCACACATCTAACGTGTGCTCCTGCTTCAAGACTGGGCATTTTCAAAGATTGAACCGTTGTGGTTTTATTTTTGATTTTCTCCTGCATTAGGAAAAAAAGCCCTTTACCAAACCATTTGAAGTGTGACCTTGCAGCTTTCAAACATTGCAACTCAGGTCATTAGGTTGACAAGAGTTTACAATTCAGATTAACACAATTCAGTGGGGTGTTGGAATAATTGGTATCCAATTTCAAAGTTACTTAAAGTGTGTGGAAATTACAATGCAGATTTAATGTCTTTATTTTTACATCATTGAAGTATTAGTCACTGAATAAAAAGGGAATATTGTACTTAGCTGCACAATAGATCATTTAGCAAGCAGTCAATACTTGTCAACAATGACTAAATGCCTGTGTATATGAAGTATATTTGCTGAATGGAGCTATTAACACAATGGAAACAAAACAGGAGGTGATACCAAATGTAGGGGATTAATGTCCTAAAGTAGTAGCGCAGAATAGAAATATCCCAATTTGACATTGTCTTGCGCCTTCAAGCAAAGTTTACTCTGTCAAAATAATTTCATTGGGCCGCACAGTGGTTAGCACTGCTGCCTCACAGCGCCAGGGACTCGGGTTCAATTCCGGACTTGGATCACTGTTTATGTGGAGTTTGCACGTTCTCCCTGTGTCTGCGTGGGTTTCCTCCGGGTGCTCCGGTTTCCTCCCACACTCCAAAGACATGCAGATTAGGTTGATCCGCCACGCTAAATTGCCTCTTTAGTGTTAGTGGAACTAGCAGGGTAAATATGGGGATCGGGTCTGGCTGGCTGGGATTGTTGTTGGTGCAGGCTCGATGGGCCGAATGGCCGCCTTCTGCACTGTAGGGATTCTATAATTGTAAATGAGGGGGGGGGAGGGGGAAATGTGGCACAAAATGCATTTTTATTAACTAGAAATACAACATTTTGTTGTTTAACTGGATTTACACAAATTAAACTGAGCTGTTTAAGGAGCGGCCCCAGTATATCAGCAAAATCAGAAATCGCACACAAAAGAGCCAACGATGTTTCAGGACAAAAGATTTGTTCTGTAGAAACCTGCAGACATATCAACAAACACCCCAAAACTGAAGGTAGAACATCTTATGAATGGAACCAAAGGTTTTCCTCAAATACAACTTTAATGCAGTATTCAGGCTCTATTGCACATGTACTATTTACCACCAGGTGATACTCAAACTATTAGCTATCTGCAAGACTTTGGATTCCTTCTATCACAAAGCAACATCATTTTGTATCTCTGTGGTACCTTTTAATTACAGGTGGCACAGTGGTTAGCACTGCTGCCTCAGCACCAGGGACCCGGGTTCAATTCCGGCCTTGGTTACCTGTGTGTGTGGAGTTTGCACATTCTCCCCGTGTCTGCATGGGTGTCCTCCAGGTGCTCTGGTTTCCTCGCACAATCCAAAGATGTGCAAGTTAGGTTGATTGGTCATGTAAAATTGTTCCTTAGTGTCCCAAGATATATATAAGTTAGGGGTTTAGCTGGGTAAATACTTCGCATTATGGGGATAGGGCCTGGGAAAGAATTGGTGTAGACTTGATGGACTGAATGGCCTCCTCCTTCATTGTAGGGATTCTATGATTAGTAACGTATGTATGTACATAACATGGTGCAAAGCATTTTCTGAGTGTAATCAAGCAAAATATGATACGAAACCAAAAATGGTGATGACCAAAAATATGACTTGAGCTTCAGTGAGAGCTTAGCACTTCCCAAACTACTTTCCAATACCACGCAATTTTAGCACTTGAAAATTAATGCAACCTCAGGTACCGACAAAATAGCAAAAAGCAGCATATTGTAATATTCAGTATATAATTATTAAAATTTCTATTGAGGATCAACATAATACATCCTATACTTGAAAAGTACTTTGTAAAAGCATTATTTTATGCACTCACCAGTCCATTTACTTAATTTGAGCCACTCCAGCTCTTTATCTTGGCCAGGAAGCAGTGCAAGTGAAGTTTGAAGACCTTCAGGTGGCTGGCTGATGGTTGGAGCCACAGTGCCAGGGCAATGGGACTGGGTTCAGACAAGTGCAGTTCAGCAGCAGAAGCATCTCGCATGACCTGGAGAGAGAGAGAGAGAGACCGACCAAGAGATTGGCAAGGGCAAGGCTGATGTGGCCGCAACGTCAGAGATGGTGAGGGGCAGAGTCTTGGGAGAGGGGGAACAGCCATTTGCTGTTTCTGCAATCCAAATTGAGATCATGACCTACAGTTTGGGAATCGCTGGTTTGAGACTTAGGCAGCTGCCAATGGTGGATCAGTTAAAAAGATTGCTGTGCAAGAGGCCAGACTTGGAGAAATTCTGAAACCTGGGAGGGTTGGAGGAGTTTACAGATATAGGATGATGTCATGGAGAGATTTGTAAACAAGGATGAGAATTTTTAAGGTCACCAGAATAAAATAATGAAACATGCATCCAAAATAGCACATCAAGACCCGATCTAGAAAAACTAGACAATGTTAAGATATTACTGGCATCATTGCAGCTACTACTCAAAGGATACAATATGTTCAACAATTATTTCCAACTAAATCTAAGAGTAGCATATTAATATAATGCAACATGTGGCCTGCAATAGGTCTTCCATATTCTGAACAGTTAGCGATAAATCAAAATGCATGAATGGAAAACAGAACAGCACAATTTAGTTCAACTATATTAGTTTGTTTAAACTCACAAAATGAAATGCAATGAGCCTGTCTCTAGGATAGATTCAATTGCTTTGTAAATAGGGCTGGGTACTTCAATTTGTAATTCTGACAGAAACTAATAAAGTTTTCCATAGCAACCAGAATGTTCTTTTTGAGCCAAGGTGGAACTGAAAGCGTAAGCAAAGGGACAAAGAAGTATAAGAAAATTGTTTTTTTCCCCTCAACCAATTAACATAAGAAAACGTCAGTCTGAGATATCTGTACTCTTCTAATTTTCACATCCAAGTCGCCAATTTTAATTGCTCTGCTGTTGGTGGTTATGCGTTAGCTGCTGAGGCTCATGGTTCTGGAATTCCCACCCTATATCTCAGTGTTTCTTTCCTCACTAAGACACTCCTTAAAATTTGCCTTTTTATCATCTATCCCCTTCTGTGATGCAGTGTCAAATGGTGCTTTATAATGCTGCAAAGAGCCTTGGGATGTTTTGTGACATCAAAGGTGCTATATAAATACAAGTGCTTGCTATTATGAACCCATGTTGGACTCTGCTCACAGCCAATCAAATGAAGACCACATTCCACAGCCTGACAATGAAACTTCTGGACTGTGATATTACTGGTGTTTTTTTGAGGTGTTTTCTCAGTGCAGTCACTTGCAACCCAAGGCCACAGTTTCCCAACAATCTACATGGCCGTAAGTGCAACATATTGAAGACTTAATTTCCATTATTACTCATTCATCTCCACCATATGGAAAAATAGCCTATAAAAGTGGTATGATTGTGGTGACAGTTATGGTGCTTGCTTTTAAGTATATATACACTATAAAACCTCAAAGCCGTCGGATTTCATTGTTTGACCTTAAACTACAAAATTCAGAAACTCAATTCCTAATATCATCTGGAGAGACATTTGCAAGAGGATGCTATCACTCACAGGATCCTCCTGCTGTTGCAGTTCAGGACTTTCACCTGTCTCTCATCAGCAATATAGACCAGTATCTTTAGGAAACATTTGTATTCCATCCTCCCATTTTGTTCTGGCTCTGCACTGTGATCTCTTTCCTGCTGGTGATGTGAGGTTGAATGCCCTGACAAGGTTAGACTGGGACCAATACGAGTGCCGGAGTTATACCGCCCCACCTGCCACTGGAATCGGAGCGGGTGAGGGGTGGACAATGGGAAGGCCCATTGACCTCAGGCGAGATTTTATGGTTTTGGGATGAACGAAGCTGGAAAATCCCACCCAACGTGTCCGTACGAGAGGAGATGGCAACGATCGACTAACTGGGAGAAGAGTAACTGTTTAGTCAGGTTGCATACCTTTATCATAGAATCCCTACAGTGCAGGAGGAGGCCATTTGGCCTATCGAGCCTGCACTGACCCCAATCTCACCCAGGCTTTATTCCCGTAACCCCACACATTTACCCTGCTAATTCCCTGATACTAGGGTCAATTTAGCATCACCAATCAACCTAACCCACACATTTTTGGAGTACGGGAGGAAACCAGAGCACCCGGAGGAAACCTATGCAGACACTAGGAGAATGTGCAAACACCACACAGACAGTGACCAGAGGCTGGAATTGAACTCAGGTCCCTGGTGCTGTGAGACAGTAGTGCTAATCACTGTACCATCCCCTTTAATGGGTTGAACTGAGAATGAAGTTCATTGAGTTACCTATTCATTACTGTAAAAGCATGAACATAATAGGCTGCTAAAAAAAGCGAAGGAGTGTAGGAAGATGAGGGGTTACCTTAGTGGTTTATAAGAACATTAGGGGCATAGATAAGGTGAATAACCAAGGTCTTTTCCCCAGGGTAGGGGAGTCCAAAACTAGAGGGCGTAGGTTTTAAGGTGAGGGGGAAAGATTTTAAAAGGGACCCGAGGGGCACTATTTTCACACAGGTGAGTATGTATATGGAATGAGCTGCCAGAGGAGGTGGTAGCGGTGGGTACAATTACACATTTAAAAGACATTTGGACAGGTACATGAATGGGAAAGGTTTAGAGGGAAATTGGCCAAATGGGACTGGTTCAGTTTAGGAAACCTGGTCGACATGGACAAGTTGAGTTGAAGGGCCTGTTTCCATGCTATATATTTCTATGACTATTTGTCTTGAAGCCTACATTTTCTTGTAAGAAGAGTTCATCGCAAAAACAAATCACTTGAAATTTCATGGGAAAATAATGGAGGAAATGGACTCAATATACTCATTTCATTGCTAACATGCTCCGATTGCAATTTGTATGATCTACCACATACACTACAGAAGAACCTCATTCCCCTGCAGCACTACCATTGAGAATGAACAAATGTTTGGGAATACCATCACCTCCAATCCCGCAGCATCATGACTTGGCATATGCATTGCAGACCCTTCCATTGTCTATGGGTAGGAATCCTGGACACTACTCTTAACATAATGGTTGGCAGACCATTGCCATAAGAGCTGCAGCAGTTCATGAAGACCCATTACCTGCCCAACTATGGAAAGCCAATAAATAATCTTGCCCAAGTCACCTACAGCCCAGGTACAATTTTTTTTTAAAAGTGAATAACTATTGCTGCAGATTTCAGCATAGCCAATATGTTCATGTGGAACTCTGATCAATCTGATTCAAGCACCTCCAGTGTGCTGCACTAGGCATCTACATTCTTTCCCAAGACACAAAAAAAAAGCCAAATGCAGATACTGATATGTCCAGAGGAAATAGCAAAACTCAACATACTACACACGATCTGTTTGTGATAAAGCTTTTCACCTAGTGTTTGATTTAGACTGAGATACCCAACTAAGTTGTACCAGAAACATTAAGAAGAAATTGTTTTAAGTGTATTGAGACACATTGATGAGAAGACAATCAGGACTAACCCATCCATCATATTTTAACCCCAGAGATAATGTTGATATACAAGCCTAAAAAGGGGAAAGGAGAGGAGGGGTAAAAAGCAAAGCAAGATACAGACCAAACTTGAGCCAGTCTTCAGCTGCCATCCAAATACTTGCTTTTCCACCAGAGGTCCCTAGTTAGCAACTGGTAGACTCTTTGACTAAGAGTTGATGAGGCCAATTACAGTATCTCGACAACTGTTCTGCTGTGATCAATTAACTCGCCAGCACGATTTGAATCAGGTCCTTCCAGGTCTACTTACATCTTACCCCAGCTGAGAAAATCCATTCAGAAGAATTCTACCAAAGAAAAACATACATTTCCCCAGCTTTAGGTGTGGATAGAGCATGCATTCCCCATAAATAGGCAAACAGTTATTAATTCGGTTAAACTGGTCTCCCACAGAAAGTGTGATGTGCATCATTTCTTACCTGCAATCTGCAGAAAAGCACTTTGAAAGTTGAAGTTTATTTATTCGTCACAAGTAAGGCTTACATTAACACTGCAATGAAGGTACTGTGAAATTCCCCTAGTCGTCACACTTTGGCACTTGTTTGGGTCAATGCACCTAAACAGCACATCTTTCAGACTGTGGGAGGAAACTGGAGCACCCGGAGGAAACCCACACAGACAGTTGCTGTAAACATTCTTGATAAACCAATACTAGGCAGTGCTTGAAAATTCTGTTTATTGTTTGCAATAATTAAGTTTTAAAAGCATCAGGTAACAGACAGGATTGCATTTGCTTTTCTGCTTGCATATAAAGCACCGATGTGGTATGTTATTTTTGTCAGCATATTCTGTTTCAGTTCCATCATTTCTACTTGAAAGTAATTTACAAATTTACAGCAAACAATAGTTCATATTTGAAAAGGTTAAATATACATTTAAAAAATACTAAATCAGGCACACCCCAAAGTGGGAGAAAGGCAATCAATGGGGTGCACTTTGGCCCATTTCTTTCCAGCTTTTCCAAACTAGGAGATCTTTGCTTTTGGCCGTGACGACAATTAATTTTCCAACATGCCAACCATAGATCTGACCAATTCCATCGTTCCGACCCATTGACAATAGCATAGTCAGGGAACCTAGGGAGACAAGAAATACCAAGCTAAAAAGCAGCTATTAACAAAAAGAAAAAAACTTCCATTATCCATCTCCTGCTCTGAAACATGCAGGGGAAAGCAGACAGATCCACCGTAACTGGCCAACATGAAGGTCAAGATAAAAACAGCAAAACAGAGAGCAGCTCACATGGTTAAAAAGCCAAGTTAATGCTGTAGAGGTGCTACCTAGCCCATTGTGGTGACAGCAAGTTTATTACACACAGGATACAGACTGCATCTGAAAACTGGAACAGTACCGTGTACACAAATGTGCCTGCTCCAACACCCAATGTATGCAACTAGTGTGACTTAGCCACCCCACCTACCTCAAAGTCATGTTGGTATAGAGTACTTTCACTGCATGTTCTGGAGCAATTATTGGCTTAATTATATTGATGCCATCTTGAGGATGTTGCTGTAAAGTCTGATTTGGTAAACCCAAGACCAATGGATGACAGCTTTCAAATGAGCTGTGATCTTTGCACTGGCGCAACTTAGATCCAAGTCCAAACAAAATGTTTATGGACTGTATAGAACCATAGAATCACTGCAGTGCACAAGGAGGCCATTTGGCCCATGAAGCCTGCACCAACAACAATCCCACCCAGGCCCTATCCCCCACGTATTTACCCTACTAGTCTCCCTGACACTAAAAGGGCCAACAATCCCACCCAGGCCTTTCCCCGTCACCCCTATGTATTTATCCTGCTAATCCCCCTGACACTAAGAGGCAGTTTATTATGGCCAATCTACCTAACCCACACATCTTTGGAGTGTGGGAGGAAACCAGAGCAACTGGAGGAGAAAACCCATGCAGACACGGGGAGAATGTGCAGACTTCGCACAGACAATGACCCACCAAGCCGGGAATCGAACCCGGGTCCCTGGCACTGTGAGGCAGCAGTGCTGGGCACCATGCCACCCCTGTAGTTGTCCTTTCCTGCAGATATTCCACCACCAGGTAGGATATTATCAATTGAGTAGAAGCAAACGCGGAAAGAATGACGAAAAGCGATCAGCAATTAAGAAAACAGTTTACACAAACCACTGGTACAATTTTGAGCCATTATGGAAACATTTTCTGCTTTGTAGGTCTCTATCTTTAATGCTGTTTTTATAGACAAACCATGGTCAGTTTAAACTTCAGAGACAGCATTCAATGCACCCGATGCCACATTGGTTCCATATTATGTTCACACATTGCTACATAACTGCAGCACCGCCATTACAGCATTTAATATGCGTTTTATTATGCACCCCTGTCTCCTTTAAAATAAATATAATAGCTGCTTGTGCAGCTATTACAGTGTGACTGGGTGAAATTGTGGTCAATACAGACTCGATGGGCTGAATGGCTTCCATCTGTACTGTAGTGATCCTATGACTGGGGTGATGAATTGTGATCTCAGGTGTTTGATGGATCAAAATAATGGGTCAAGTTGACATATCCCCACTCCAAATACAATTCTTGCCCAAGTCTCCAATTACAACTCGCACCTGACCTTGTGCGAATGCACAAGAGTGGAAGGATGCACGTCCCCAAGTTATCATCCCACCTATCTTCAAAGCAGCCTTGGATTCTGTTCAGCATCTCCTTGGATGGTTAAGGTTAAAAACACCATGTGTCAGGGATCCAGTGCAAGTCCCATCCCACTACATGTGATGCAGCAGACTAGAGTCTTAGAGTTGTCCCCCCCCCGCTATCACCTCTACTTTATTCTTCAAGATTATGCACTGTACATGACAGCTGAATAATTCAGGCGCCAGGGCAAAGACAGACAGAAAGGCCATCTGTAATACCTCACAACCGTTTCTCCCCTTTCCCCCATCCTGCATGCTAATTATTCAAGAGTAGTGGTTCTATGAGATCACTCAATTAAAGCACAGGTGGTTGAATATTAGCTGCAGATCTAATGATCTTTTTCCTTCTTTGTCACTGCTGTCCTATGTCATACTATACCATAGATTAATGGGTTTGAGAGAAGAGAAATATAACTAAAGGAGGTGGAATTCGTCTTGCTGTGTGAAGTTATTGTGCAGTGTCAACTGAATTGAGTCTGGCAAATCCATCATCTCAATAACAGCTCTCTTGTAGTCAACGGATATATTCCCAAATGTGCCAAAAGGATCACTGCACATTGCTGCTACGATTGTGCCTGGCTCCCATCTTCTCAGAACATTTTAAAAAAAAATTAATTTACGGAATGTGAGCGTCGCTGGCTGGGCCAGCATTTCTTGCCCATCCTTAACTGCCCTCCATTTCAGAGGGCATTTGAGAGTCAACCACATTGCTGTGGCTCTGGAGTCACATGTAGGTCAGGCCAGGTAAGGATGGCAGATTTCCTTCCCTAAAAGGACATTAGTGAACCAGATGGGTTTTTACGACAATTGACAATGGTTTCACTGTCATCATTAGACTTTTAATTCCAGTTATTTTATTGAATTCAAATTCCACCATCTACTGTGGCGGGATTCGAAACGGAGAGCACAGAGTATTACCCTGGATCGCTAGTCCAGTGGTAACACCACTATGCCACAGCAGGACCTCCTCACTAGAGGTAGGCAAAAACAAGAACGTATTCAGTTACTTCCTTGCCTCTTCTAGCAGTTATTGAGGCAAGCAAACTTAATATTCATCTTGGAAGTTGTGCGCATGGGTGAATGGAGGAGGAAAGCAGTTTAAACAGTGGGTGGAATTTTTTTTTAAAAACCTGTCCTGTCAAACTCTGATTTCCTTTTTGAAATCATCAGAACAACTTCCTGAAATTATCCGAGACTGAAAAATCTCTACCTGGTTTGTAAACTTTGAGACCCTTTTTGCCAAGGCTGTTGATAATATTATCCACAGCGACCACACCATGGAGTCCCGCATGATAAGCCATTTTAGGCTCCTTCACATGGGCACAATCTCCTATCGCATAAACATTTTCCATCCCATCGACTTGTAGATACTCATTGACTAATAAGGCACCGTCCTCAGCAAGCTGGTTTTCTGTGAAAACAGTAACATAAAATTTACATTTCCAGTTTCTAAGACATGCACAGATCACGCTTTACTTCGCATCATGAAGGAGCAATGTAGTTACATCTTACCTCAAACAGAGGAGTTAACAGGAAGTCTATTTTCAGATAAATTAGAACTCTCCCCACTTAGATGTCAAAATCTAGATTACAAAAAGGTTTCTTTTGAAGTTTCTCTTAACCAAAGAGGGGTGACATTACCAAATTCCTTGCTCAGAGTAATATTTCTTATACAGACTGCAGAAAAATGCTGTGAATTGGGTGAAATACAGCTGACAAAATGGCATTTTAACTTAAAAAGGGGGCCACACAAATTGGAGGCAGCAGTTCACTTCGATGTGGGGAATTTTGAACCATTATCTCAACAGAGCAGCCCTTGCCAGTGATACCCAATATTAAATTATGAGCTCATGATTAGCTTCTCAGTGGGACATAAATAGGTCACACCCAATGTGGTCCTGTGATAGACCTTTTGTTAACAGACTGAAAGCTCATGGAGTAGAAATGGCACTTGGTTTGATGGGCAGAATGGCCTCCTCCTGCACTATAGGGATTCTATGACAGAGTCTGCACCGACCACAATCCCACCCAGGCCTTATCCCAATAACCCCATAATCCCATGCATTTACCCTAGCTAGTACCTCTGACACTATGGCCATGCTAAACTGACCCTATCTACCTAACCTGCACGTCTTTTGGACGGTGGGAGGAAATCAGAGCACCCAGAGGAAACCAATGCAGACACAGGGAGAACTCCACATGGACAGTTACCCAAGCTGGGAATCGAACCTGGCTCCCTGGCACTGTGAGGCAGCTGTGTTAACCACTGTGCCGCCCCATAGGGGAAAGGATGTGAAACAGATGGATTGGCCAAGGGAAATATGTGGGGTTACAGAGATAGGATGGGGGGGAAAAAAAAAAAGAGGGCCTGAGTAAGATATTCTGTCAGAGAATTGGTCCTAAAGAAGCTAAATTAAAGATAAGCAGACTTTATTGAAGAAAGAAAATATATAGCTTTTAAAATATGTGGAATTGTTAATTGTGCAAAAAAACGGACATTTTTCAAATACATAAATCAGCTTTTCGGGTCCTTTTTGGGGTGTTTAGCAGTAATTATGAAGTTAGGCAGACTATTCAAAATTCAGATACACATCATTCAACAAGGTGCAACTTTTTTCAGGTTTTTGAAGCGTTTATTCACTATTTCTGGGAGTCTTCAGCTGTACACCTTATTGAAGAGCATTGACTGACTAACAACATCTTCACTGCTACTCTGCACTGTCAGCAGACTCACTCCCGGAGTCATTATGGCAAGTGCGGACAGTTTTGCCATTATTAGCACGGCAAAAAAAAAAAATGCAGGCCAACACAGGCTGATTGATGACCTTTAGTCGGTTCTGGAAGGTTATCAACTGGAAATGTCAACATCGTTTCCCCCCCCCTCACCATCTGAGGATGAACCAGAATCTTCTGCTTTTAGTAATGAATAGATGGAAGAGGGTTGCCTAGCAATCGGAACATAACAGCACCCAGGCACAGAAGAGCTCTCATTTTACTGAGAATTCCATCCAGCTGTTCATGGCCCAGATATTCATTTAAGGAACACAGGTCAAAAGAGCCTTCAATACATGAATAAAAAGATCCAGTTACCCTGAGAGAAGGATGAAATGGAAGGTCACAAAACAATCAGTGGGGAAGGAAGACGATAAAAAGGTGCTTTAAGAGGGCTAACCTCTACTTCACAAAAAGGTTAGACAGAATCCTTTCCATGCACACATTGAAGTCTGCAAATATATATACCCATGAAATCATTTTCTCCATCGTCCCCAAACTCTCATGTATTCTGTAATCTAATTAAACACCGATTAGAATCAGAATCCCGACAGTACAGAAGGAGGCCTTTCAGCCCATCGAGTCTGTACCGACCACAATCCTACCCAGGCCCTATACCCATAACTCCATGCATTTACCAAGCCAATCCCGCCCAAAACTAGGGTTGATTTGTCATGGCCAATGCACCCAACCTGCACATCTTTGGACTGTGGGAGGAAACCGGAGCACCCGGAGGAAACTCACACAGACATGGGGTGAAATGTGCAAACTCCACACAGACAGTGACCCAAGACGGGAATCAAACCCGGGTCCCTGGCCCTACGAGACAGCATTGCTAACCACTGTGCCACCCCATATACCCATGAAATCACTTCCTCCATTGTACCATGTCCCGTGTCCTGTAATCTAATTAAACACAGATTAGAATCACAGAATTCCTACAGTACAGAAGGAGGCCATTCAGCCCATCGAGCCTGCATGGACTACAATCCCACCCTATCCCTGTAACCCCACACATTCACCCTGCTAATCCCCTCAAACCCAAGGTCAATTTATCATGGCCAATCCACCTAACCCACACATCTTTGGACTGTGGGAGGAAACCGGAGCACACGGAGGAAACCCACGCAGACATGGGGAGAACGTGCAAACTCCACACTGACGGTGACCCAAGCCGGGAATCGAACCTGGGTTCCTGGCGCTGTGAGGCAGCAGCGCTAACCACTGTGCCACCGTGCTGCCCCAATAGGAAACGACAGTATAGGGCTCGCCCGGGATTTGAACCAGGACCTCTCGCTAATTGCCACACCCAAAGCGAGGATTATACCCCTAGACCAATGAACTACAGTTAGAGCCATTTGAAATTTGGGCAAAATCTGTACGTTCCTAATCAGCGAGCCACATTGGTGGGCACCGCTTTGGGTGGTCATTTTTAAATCCTATTGGACATTTTGTGACAGGGCAAGTGGTAGGAATGAGCATTGACTCCTTCTGTTTTACATAAAGTGAGGGCAAGTTGACAATTCTATGTCTTCACACAGTTTACAAAGGCATCAATGAATTGAATATTCATGGTTGGGCTGGAATAAAAATTGATAATACAAGCAAAATACTGCAGATGCTGCAAATCCAAAAGTAAAACCAGAAAATGCTGGAAAAGCTCAGCAGGTCTGGCAGCATCTGAGGAGAGAGAAACAGAGTTAACACTGCGAGTTCCAAGGACCCCAAAGATGTGTGGGTTAGGTTCATAGAATAGAATCCCTACAGTGCAGAAGGAGGTCATTCGGCCCATTGAGTCTGCACCGACCACAATCTCACCCATCCCTACCCCCATAACCCTACTAACCTCCTGACACTTAGCATGGCCAATCAACTTAACCCGCACATCTTTGGAGTGTGGGAGGAAACCAGAGCACCCGGAGGAAACCCACACAGGGAGAATGCGCAAACTCTGCACAGTCCGGGAATCGAACCCGGGTCTCTGGCGCTGTGAGGCAGCAGTGCTAACCACTGTGCCACCGTTGATTGGCCATCCTTAATTTCACCCTAACCTTGAGGGGATTGGGGGTGGGGCCTGGGTGGGATTGTGATCGGTGCAGACTTGATGGGTCGAATGGCCTCCTTCTGCACTGAGGGGATTCTATGAACTAACAGCTCTTGGTAATGTAGAGGAGCCAAACTGTCTGCAAGTTCCTGTGATGTGAAATGAAACATGTTAATCTTGAATACAATTACTGTTGGAGCTCTAATGCAATAGTGTCATCCCCTGATTATTATCTTAACCATTGCTTTCCATCATTGTGGACATGAAAGAGCAGCACCTTAATCAAATGGGTTAGAAATAGAACTTACTAAAAGCATTTGAATATGCTGAAGTGTTGATCCTTATTCCAGTGCAACAGATGACCATGTCCGTAAGGATTTCCAGCCCTTTGTCAGTCACTACTTTCATATCGCTCTGCTTTTCATTCATCACCAGGTCTTGCAGGTTAATGACTTTCTGCCCTATTTGGGAAAAGAACATGATCATCCAATTGCAATGTCGAAGGAGCAGTTCTCAGGAGCGATATAACGTATCACCGGGAGGGTCAGAGGTCCACAGGACCAGCGGCCAAACCAGGCAAGGTCAGGGGTCAAGCAAGTACAAGGTGGACTGAACCTTCTGGGAAGCAAGTCAGGCTGCAGATGGGGAAAGGACATAATCCAGTTCAGTCCCAACAACTGACTCCAAAACAGAAACGTTGACGCAGGTAAGCTTCTGTTGGAAACAGATTCTGGAGAAAGAGTCAACACCAGAAATATTAAGTGATATTTTCTTTCTTTCAGAGTCCAATGGAAGTGCTGTGCATTTCAAACACTTGCTGCAATTTGAGGGCACAGACCGGGGGCGGTGGGGGGGGGGGGGGAGGGGCGGAATCTTACCGACTCGCGACGTCGTTCGATCAGCATGGTGAGCCAGTAAGATCGTGGAAGAGGCAAAAAAAAAAAACTGGATTTGCGCCCGGTTTCTCGCCGGCCCTGGATTGTCGACGTGATCAGCCTCAGCCCAGGAAGGGCACGGGGCTGATTTAAATAATCATTTCCATATAATTAGCAAGTCCCATCATATGGTCACCAGCAACAGGGTGGATATCGGGGCAATATCCGGGTGTGGGGTGGATGGGACAGAGATCTCACTGTTCTGTTGCACAGAACACAGAGATCTGCACACGCACAATAGCGCACTCCAGAGTGAGCAGCTGGCTTTCTGGTGAAACTAGACTCCGTCCACTTCCCCTACTGGCGTGAATCTCACTTTGCCTCTTTTTTTGGCACTAAGTGACATAAGATCGTGTTTCAAAGCTCGCTGAAATAATGGGCGCAAATGTCTCCCGTTTCCATGCTCATTTAGCATTCTTGGTACAATTGCCCCCCACACCTCCACCCTAAGTGTCAGATTTATATACAATCATGACAATAAACAGGACAGCAAAGGGTACCAGAAGCACAGAATTTAAACACCACCTCTCCTCCAAAATGTAAATGATTGTCCCCCACTAAAAAAAAGTCAAAGGGCCTTTGTCCCTTTTAGAAGTTGCACATTGCTAGTCTTAATGGCACCATACCTAACTGCAGTATGACTCCTTTCTGCAGGAGGATATCCCTCAACCCTTGCCTTACACTGGGTAAGAGCTGGACATCAGCCAAAGCAATCCTTGAGTGGATCAACGTTACCTAAAAAGGAAAAAGCATTGTGGAAGAATGTATTTAGCTGTAAATAAGGCATCCTAGCAGATTACATAAAGTGCCAGAAAATGTTCGGCCAATCTAACCAGTTACACTGGCTCGGAAGTTTAACATTTTTCTTTCTCTTGGGTTCATGTGCAAAGCATTCAAAATGCACTGCCCGAAAAAGTGGAGGAGTCAGATTCACTAGTAACTTACGAAAAAGTAATTGAATATATACTCAAAAAGAAATTATTGAAGCTTTGGAGAAAGAGTGAGCACCAGGACTATTTGGGTAGTTTAAAAAAAAAGAGTCATACAATCCCTACAGTGCAGAAGGAGGCCATTTGGCCCATCGAGCCTGCACTGGGAACAATCTCACCCAGACCCTATCCCATAACCCCACGTATTTACCCTAGCTAATCCCCCTGACACGAAGGGTCAATTTATCATGGCCAATCAACCTAACCTGCACATCTTTGGACTGTGGAAGGAAACCGCAGCACCCGGAGGAAACCCACACAGACACAGGGAGAATGTACAAACTCCACACAGTCATCCAAGGCAGGAATTGAACCTGGGTCCCTGGCGCTGTGAGGCAGCAGTGCTAACCACTGTGCCATCCCCTTTAATGGGCTGAACTGAGAATGAAGTCCATTGAATTACCTATTTATTACTATAAAAGCATGAACATAATAGGCTGGTAAAAAAAGAGTGAAGGAGTGTCAGAGGATGAGGGGTGACCTTAGTGGTTTATAAAATTATTAGGGGCATAGATAAGGTGAATAACCCAGGTCAGCTGAGTCACAATGGACAAAGTGACCTCCTTTGTGCTATGCTCCCTACGGTTCTGAACCAATTGACCCTTCAAAGAGTCCAAGTTGCTATGGCAACATCTTTTACACGCATGTTGCAGAGTGGATCCATGAGTGATGGTAGAGGCTCCAATTTTCTTTCCATCACATGGCTGACCAGGAGTCTCTCCCGATCATACCGTCAGCTACTGGGGTGCGTTGGGCGAAATTATAGGCTGATACTCAACCTGTTTGGCTGCATTATTGACACCTTCCTTGGCCATCAAATTCCGGCATGGGACTTGAACTCGAGAGCTTCAAGCTCAGAGGCAGAGACACTACCCACGGCAGCACAAGACATCCCCACTTAACCATTAACAATCCAAAATAATACCAGGAAGATTTATATATTTAGAAATTGCTTTAACATACCGAGACGCTGGTGATATTTGAATATTTTTTTATTAAGGGGGAATTTCAGATAAGTTAAATAAGATACTGAAATTAGGCTATCTTGGGCCCCAAAATGAATTAAATCTTTAGGGTAAACAGACTTCAGGAAAGTCAATCAGCGCCCAGAGGGAGGATCCAGGATGATCCTGGATCACGATGATCCACGATGTGGAAAAGATTGAAAGGGTGCAGAGGAGATTTACAACGATGTTGCCTGGATTGAGTGGCATGCCTTATGAGGATAGGCTGAGGGAGCTCAGTCTTTTCTCCTTGGAGAGACGTAGGATGAGAGGAGACCCAATAGAGGTATATAAGATGTTGAGAGGCATAGATCGGGTGGACTCTCAGAGGCTTTTTCCCAGGGTGGAAATGTCTGCTACGAGAAGACACAGGTTTAAGGTGCTGGGGGGTAGGTACAGGAGAAATGTTAGGGGGAAGTTTTTCACACAGAGGGTGGTGGGCGAGTGGAATCGGCTGCCATCAGTGGTGGTGGAGGCAAACTCAATAGGGTCTTTTAAGAGACTCCTGGATGAGTACATGGGACTTAATAGGATGGAGGGTTATAGGTAGGCCTAAAAGGTAGGGATATGTTCGGCACAACTTGTGGGGCCGAAGGGCCTGTTTTGTGCTGTAGTTTTCTATGTTTCTATGATATTTGACCTCCAGCACCTTGAAGACAATCCGATTCAGTAACTCAACTCAGTGGAACTTGGATGCAAAATGTTGGAATGAAACAGACTTACACTGCGATTTGTCTTCAATGCATCACAGAACAGCTACGCTCTGGGGATGTGTAGGGAGTGTAGCTCAGTGGTAGAGCGCATGCTTTGCATGTATACGAGGGCCCAGGTTCAATCCCCGGCATCTCTACAGGGTTATTTGGGGCGGCATGGTGGCACAGTGGCTAGCACTGTTGCCTCACAGCGCCAGGAACCCCGGAGGGTTCGATTCCTGGCTTGGGTCACTGCCTGTGTGGAGTTTGTACATTCTCCCCGTGTCTGCATGGGTTTCCTCCGGGTTCCTCCCACAATCCAAAGGTGTGCGAGTTAGGTGGATTGGCCATGCTAACTTACCCCTTAGTGTTAAGGGGAGGCACAAGCTAGGGTAAATGCATGAGGTTACGGGGAAAGGGCCTGGGTGGGATTGTGGTTGCTGCAGACTTGATGGGCCGAATGGCCTCCTTCTGCACTGTAGTGATTCTATGAAAAATGTGATTTTTACCCCAAAGAGCAACTTGTATGATAGCATGCAACGGCAACCTTAGTCCATGCACAGGACAATCACTGCTACATACCTCCTTGGCAGGGTAATCGGTTTTGATTTCTGCTGCCATTTCCACCCCAGCAGATCCACCTCCAATTACAACAACTCTCTGAGCTTCTTGAACCTGTGTGAACACACAAGAATTAATTTAACAAGAGTACAGGAATCCCTACGGAACAGCCAGAGTGGAAATTACAGATTTAACAAGGATCATTTAAAAAAGAACACATTTTACCTGCCTGCCACAGAGCATTACCTTTTCAACCAGATCTTCGTACATCTGAATGGCATTCTCCATCGTAACTGCTTCCGCAAATTTTCCAGGGAATGGTCCAGAGCTACCAGTTGCCAAAATGAGGTGGGAGAAATGTATGATCTTGAAAAATAAAAGCAGCGTGCTGTGATATGGACCTTAAAGGTCAATAGGAATTATTTTTCCGAAACAATGCAATGCTTACCTCTCCACTTTCTAAAATAACATCCTGTTTTTCTCTATCAATATCAACGACCTTTCCTTGCTTGAAGTTCTCTGCAAACGTTTTTGCGAATGGTATGAATGTTTTCTTTGCAAACCCTGATGAAAGGAAGGCAACACTGGAGTACGATGTTGTGAGAGTTAGAATGCATCTTCCAAGTAAAAGATTCATGCCCCCATTGGGCAAGAAATTGTAACCACTGCAGCATTTCTGGTCATATCCATGAACCTACAAATTGGTGTGCACGTTGAGAGTCAACAATAGTCTGCTCTTGAAATTGGGACGTCATACTCGCTGTTCAAAGCTGAAGTCAAAATGGTAAATGCTGACCAACATCTTTAATTGCAACATTCCCATCCTTGTTTTTAAATCCCTCCATGACCTTGTCTCCCTGTAATCTTCTCGGCACAGTGGTTAGCACTGCTGCCTCACAGCGCCAGGCACCTGGATTCGATTCCCGACTTGGGTCACTGTCTATGTGGAGTTTGCACGTTCTCCCCGTGTCTGCGTGGGTTTCCTCCGGGTGGCTCCGGTTTCCTCCCACAGCCTGAAAGACGTGTTGGTTAGGTGCACTGACCCAAACAGGCGGCGGAGTGTGGCGACTAGGGGAATTTCACAGTAATTTCATTGCAGTGTTAATGTAAGCCTTACTTGTGACTAATAAATAAACTTTACTTTTTCTCCAGCCCCACAACCTATAGACCGTAAGGCATAGGAGCAGAATTAGGCCACTCGGCCCATCGAGTCTGCTCCGCCATTCAATCATGGCTGATATTTTTCTCATCCCCATTCTCCTGCCTTTTCCCCCCCATAACCCCTGATCCCCTTATTAATCAAGAACCTATCTCTGTCTTAAAGACACTCAATGACCTGGCCTCCACAGCCTTGTGCGGCAAAGAGTTCCACAGATTCACCACTCTGGCTGAAAACATTCCTCATCTGTTTTAAAAGGATCGTCCCTTTAGCCTGAGGCCAAATGTCCTGCTCCTATCTTCTAAGCAGCTCCAATTTTAATTGCTCTGCCATTGATGGCCAGGTCTTCAGTTGCCTAGGCCCTATAAACCTCTCTGCCTTTCAAACTTGCTCTCCTCCTTAAAGAGGCTACTTAAAACCTACTTTTCAATCAAGCTTTTGGCCATTTGCCCTAGTATCTCCTCAAGCGTTTCATAGAACATAGAAAGCCACAGCACAAACAGGCCCTTCGGCCCACAAGTTGCGCTGATCATATCCCTACCTCTAGGCCTATCTATAGCCCTCAATCCCATTAAATCCCATGTACTCATCCAGAAGTCTCTTAAAAGACCCCAACGAGTTTGCCTCCACCACCACCGACGTCAGCCGATTCCACTCACCCACCACCCTCTGAGTGAAAAACTTACCCCTGTTTCAGTTTCATGTTTTACCTCAAAATGCCTTGGGAGATTTTTATCAAGTCAAAATTGCTGCATTCAAAAAAAATGTTTTTGTTGCTGAAAAGCTTTCGTGCAAACACTTTAACGTTCAGGCAAACAGTTTATAAAGTATTGTTAACTATTTCCTGTGTCATACAAATGTATTCAATGCTCGAACAAAGAACAAAACAGCACAGGAACAGGCCCTTCGGCCCTCCAAGCCCACGCCGCTCCCTGGTCCAAACTAGACCATTCTTTTATATCCCTCCATTCCCACTCCGTTCATGTGGCTATCTAGATAAGTCTTAAACGTTCCCAGTGTGTCCGCCTCCACCACCTTGCCTGGCAGCGCATTCCAGGCCCCCACCACCCTCTGTGTAAAATATGTCCTTCTGATATCTGTGTTCAACCTCCCCCCCTTCACCTTGAACCTATGACCCCTCGTGAACGTCACCACCGACCTGGGGAAAAGCTTCCCACCGTTCACCCTATCTATGCCTTTCATAATTTTATACACCTCTATTAAGTCTCCCCTCATCCTCCGTCTTTCCAGGGAGAACAACCCCAGTTTACCCAATCTCTCCTCATAACTAAGCCCCTCCATACCAGGCAACATCCTGGTAAACCTCCTCTGTACTCTCTCCAAAGCCTCCACGTCCTTCTGGTAGTGTGGCGACCAGAACTGGACGCAGTATTCCAAATGCGGCCGAACCAACGTTCTATACATCTGCAACATCAGACCCCAACTTTTATACTCTATGCCCCGTCCTATCAAGGCAAGCATGCCATATGCCTTCTTCACCACCTTCTCCACCTGTGACGTCACCTTCAAGGATCTGTGGACTTGCACACCCAGGTCCCTCTGCGCATCTACACCCTTTATGGTTCTGCCATTTATCGTATAGCTCCTCCCTACATTATTTCTACCAAAATGCATCACTTCGCATTTATCAGGATTGAACTCCATCGGCCATTTCTTTGCCCAAATTTCCAGCCTATCTATATCCTTCTGTAGCTTCTGACAATGCTCCTCACTATCTGCAAGTCCTGCCAATTTTGTGTCGTCCGCAAACTTACTGATCACCCCAGTTACACCTTCTTCCAGATCGTTTATATAAATCACAAACAGCAGAGGTCCCAATACAGAGCCCTGCGGAACACCACGAGTCACAGGCCTCCAGCCGGAAAAAGACCCTTCCACTACCACCCTCTGTCTTCTGTGACCAACCCAGTTCTCCACCCATCTCGCCACCTCCCCCTTTATCCCATGAGATCCAACCTTTTTCACCAGCCTACCATGAGGGACTTTGTCAAATGCTTTACTAAAGTCCATATAGACGACATCCACGGCCCTTCCATCGTCAACCATTCTGGTCACTTCTTCAAAAAACTCCACCAGGTTAGTGAGGCATGACCTCCCTCTCACAAAACCATGCTGACTATCGTTAATGAGTTTATTCCTTTCTAAATGCGCATACATCCTATCTCTAAGAATCTTCTCCAACAACTTCCCCACCACGGACGTCAAGCTCACCGGCCTATAATTACCCGGGTGATCCTTCCTACCCTTCTTAAATAACAGGACCACATTAGCTATCCTCCAATCCTCTGGGACCTCACCTGCGTCCAGTGATGAGACAAAGATTTGCGTCAGAGGCCCAGCGATTTCATCTCTCGTCTCCCTGAGCAGCCTTGGATAGATTCCATCAGGCCCTGGGGATTTGTCAGTCTTTATATTCTCTAACAAACCTAACACTTCCTCCCTTGTAATGGAGATTTTCTCCAACGGTTCAACACTCCCCTCCGAGACACTCCCAGTCAACACATCCCTCTCCTTTGTGAATACCGACGCAAAGTATTCATTTAGGATCTCCCCTACTTCTTTGGGCTCCAAGCATAATTCCCCACTTTTGTCCCTGAGAGGTCCGATTTTTTCCCTGACAACCCTTTTGTTCCTAACGTATGAATAAAATGCCTTGGGATTCTCCTTAATTCTGTCTGCCAAGGACATTTCGTGACCCCTTTTTGCCCTTCTAATTCCCCGTTGGAGTTCTTTCCTACTTTCTTTGTACTCCTCCAGAGCTCCCTCCGTTTTTAGCTGTCTGGACCTAACATACGCCTCTCTTTTCTTTTTGACCAGTCCCTCAATTTCCCTGGTTATCCACGGTTCTCGAATCCTACCCTTCCTATCCTTTTTTACAGGCACATGCCTGTCCTGTAGCCCTAACAACTGTTCCTTAAAAGACTCCCACATGCCAGATGTGGATTTACCCTCAAACAGCCTCTCCCAATCAAGAGCTGCCAATTTCTGCCTAATCCCACTAAAGTTAGCCTTCCCCCAATCCAACACCTTACCCTTGGGACACCACTCATCCTTTTCCATCACTATCCTAAAGCTAACAGAACTTTATTATTTCAAGTTTGGTTAAATATTATTCAAACTCTGCGACAGACACCATGGTGGGTGGATGTGAGCTAACTAGTTACTCCCCACATCCTGGAATGCATCTTTCTCCACATTGGAAAACAAACAGGCCAATCATGCAGAGATCTCACAATCGTTTTTTCTGGTCACTTATAGGTGTATGTAAATACCGTGCTGCCAGTTCTGCTCTCCCCACACCCTCCCAGAGTTCATTTAACCTAGGGCTTCATCCATGCAGCTGTGTTTTGGTTTCCTTGTACTTTCGACTGGGAGCCCAACCTATGAATACAGGCATTCAACAATGAATCATAGAATCCCTACAGTGCAGAAGGAGGCCATTCGGCCCATCGAGTCTGCACCGACCATGATCCCACCCAGGCCCTATTCCCGTAACCTCAAATATTTACCCTGCTCATCCCCCTGACACCAGGGTCAATTTAGCATGGCCAATCCACCTAACCCGCACATCTTTAGGCTGTGGGAGGAAACCGGAGCACCCGGAGGAAACCCACGCAGACACGGGGAGAATGTGCAAACTCCACACAGGCAGTGACCCGAGGCCGGAATTGAACCCGGGTCCCTGGCGCTGTGAGGCAGCAGTGCTAACCATGCTGTCCCTTCCCCTCTTAACCCCCCCCCCCCCCCCCCCCCACCACCACTTCGAGGGAGTGCAACAAAGTTTATTTTGCGCGAGACAAAACTATTGACATTGAAAACAAGAGGCTCTCAAAGCACACTTACCGGTGCAGAATTTTACAAGTGGATTAAAATTAGTCAAGCTGTTTCGTTGCAGTTAATTACTCAGTTGCTCAAAAACAGACAAATTCAAACGGCATTTATGAAGCAAGTAATCCCAATTAGTAATGACAGTATCTCCCGTATCACTCAAATCTCCCAACATGAATGTAAACATCAAGCAATTGTTCAAACATCGTCTCCTCTGGGGATGTCCTTGCTCTTGTTCTTGTCCACCCTTCCAGCGTTCTGTTACATGATGAGAACGGAATTATGCTTTGGGTGTGTACAAAACATCAATGCCCTTCTTCCAAGACACCTATGAAATGTCGCACCTTCAAGGTCACTATTTTGAGATGAGCACCACAGGGATTGTGTGCCTCATTAGCTTTGGCATTGTTAAAAAAAAAAATCCCTTGGATCGTAACAGAAAATTGTTAAAATAAAAACCACATCACAAAATGGTTACAGCACAGGAGGAGGCCATTCAGCCCGTCATGTCTGTGCTAGCTCTCTGAAGGAACAATTCACCGCCACTCCCTGCTTTCTCCTCATAGCCCTGTACATTCTTCCTTTTCAGATAATCCAGATCTCTTCCAAGTTCCTCAACTGAACCTACTTCTGCCACACCCTCAGGCACGACATTCCAGATCCTAACCGCTCGCTGTGTGAAGGTGTTTTTCCTTGCGTGCTTCTTTTGTCAACAATTTTAAACCCGTGCCCTCTTCATCTTGATCCAGTAGAAACAGTATCTCCCCAACAACTCTTCCAGACTCCTCGTGATTTTGAATATCTCTATCAAATCTCCTTTCACCGAACCATCCACGTAACTGATGTTCCTCATCCCTGAAATCATTGTTGTGAATCTGTTCTGCACTCCCTCTCCAAATTCCTAAAGTACAGTGCCCAGAAAAAAATGTGATACCCCAGTTGAAGCTGAACCAGTGTTTTATACACATTTAACATAACTTCCTCGCTTTTGTACACTATGCGCCTTTTAATAAAACCGAGGATAAATATGTTTTTATTAACCACTCAACTTGTCCTGCATCTTTGAAGATTTATGCACATATACACCCAGGCCCCTTTTAGAATTGTACCTTTATACTGTCTCTCCATGTTCTTCCTACCAAAATGAACCAATTCACACTTCTCTGCATTAAATTTCATTTGCCACTTGTCCACCCATTCCAACTTCCTTTTGAAATTGTACATTATCCTCCTCAGTTCACACGCTTCCAAGTTTTGTATTTTCTGCAATTTTTTTAAAAATTCATTCGTGGGTCATGGGTGTTGCTGGCTGGCCAGCATTTATTGCCCATCCCTAGTTGCCCTTGGAGAGCAGTTGAGAGTCAACCACATTGCTTGGAATCACATATAGGCCAGACCAGATAAGGAAGGCAGATTTCCTTCCCTAAAGAACATTAATGAACCAGACAGGCTTTTCTGACAATCAGCAATGGTTTCATGGTCATCAGTGGATTCTTAATTCCAGATATTTTTAAATTGAATTAAAATTCCATCATCTGCCGTGGCTGAATTCAAACCCGGGTCTCCAGGACATCAGCTGAGTTTCTGGATTAACAATCTAGTGATAATACCACTCGGTCATCACCTCCCTCTATGCTGAATTAGGGCCCTGAACACCTGTGTCTAGGTCATAGAATCCTCTAGTGCAGAAGGAGGCCATTTGGCCCATCTGTTCTGCACTGACCACAATCCCACCCAGGCTCTATCCCCATAACCCCATGCATTTATCCTAGCTAGTCCCCCTGACATTAAGGGGCAATTTAGCAGGGCCAATGCACCTAACCCGCATATCTTTGGACTGTGGGAGGAAACTGGAGCACCCGGAGGAAAGCCATGCAGACACTGGGGAAAACGTGCAGACTCCGCACAGACAGTAACCCAAGCCGGGAATCGAACCCAGGTCCCTGGTGCTGTCAGGCAGCAGTGCTAACCACTGTGCCACCGTGCTGCCCATTAACATATATATATAAGGAAGAGCAGGAGTCCTAACGCCTGCCTGGGGAACATCACTTCCTCCAGTCTGAAAAACCATTAACCACTACTCGGTTTCCTGTGACTCAGCCAATTGTTGCTACAGCCCCTTTTATTCCAAATGTTTGCTGGTTCATTATACCAGAATTCATTTGAGTTCAGTCCACAATTAACCCGCAGCTGAGTTTTCTGTTAACGCACCACTTTCCACTGATGCTCTGAGGGCTCCTGGGTTGTGATGGAAAGCATCTTTGATATCGATCAACGTGAATGGCACTCTGTACGACTTCAGCCGATTTCCTGCTGCAATCCCTCCAAAGCCGCCACCAACAATCACGACGTGGACGCTCTCATCCACAGATACTGTCCCCCCCATGGTTCTTCTGGGTAGGGGGTCTAGGGAAAGGAAAACAAAAATGGGGGGGGGGGTAAAGTGAGCATTTGCTTGAATATCTAATGTTCCAGTAATTGATATGCACATTATAATTAATAACCTCTGTACATCACAAACATATCAATGGTTTAAGTATTAATAAATTCCACTCCTGCCAGTTGTGTTCTGCAACATCAAGAAATGAGCCTTTGTTCTAAACACTTAATTATATCAAAGGTCGCAAACACAACAAAAGCAACTGCACGTGCCCACCACGGGAATCGGAGCGGGCGAGGGGCGGAGTGTGGGAAGGTCCATTGACCTCAGGCGGAATTCGTACGGCTTTGGGACGAGTGAGGCTGTAAACCCCCGCCCATATAGAGTGGAGCTGTCAGTGTGACTCGAGGTCATAGAGTTTTACAGCATGGAAACAGGTCCTTTGGCCCAACTTGTCCATGCCACCCTTATTTTAAAAAAATGACTAAGCTAGTCCCAATTGCCTGCATTTGGCTCATATATAGAGGCCGTAGGACTAAGGAACTGTATTGATGTCAGGAATGTCCATGCACCAGTCAGTGCTAAGAGACAAGAATTGTTACAAATGCTGTTGGCAGCATATGAGAATTCACACATGCACCAGGTAAAATAATCCTCGGGGGCAGATTTAGTGCCTCACATTAGTGCCGAGTAAACAAACTATTGACTGTCCGGAGACTCCACTTCACAAAGGCAAGTTTGCATAAAATAGTGTTTCAAGATCCCATTGTTAATTGGATTGGAAACAGTGATGCAAAGCTGGAAACTGTTTGGGGTGATGTGGCCTTTAATTGCTCCCCCCACCCCCCTCCCCCTCCATTCCACCTCTGTTAACATGCGTACATCTGGATAAGAGACTGTGCTCAGAGGGGTCTACCCTGCGATACAGAATACTCCAGCCACCCAGCCAAACACAGAGAAGCACCTGTGTGACATGACTATTTCTCAGGCTGTGGCCTTTGAGCAAGGCACAGTCAACGCCAGTTTTACAATTCAGAAATGCACCCAGGAGAATCTGATGAATGTTATTTCACATCGTATCACTGCAGCCACCATATCAACGTGACAAGTTATCAGCAACTGGGGTATCGAAAAGGGAATGACTCCACGACTAACCAGATTAAAACTGAGGAGGTGGCCATTCTACCCATCTAGTTCATCCTCCCACATGCTGGCTTCATATCACAGTGGGCAACCTCTGTTCAAACTGGATTATCCATTAACAATTCTGACTAATGTCCATCATTTTATCACTGCATCCAAGTTATTTATGCACAAGATGAGAAATGAAAGATCTGGCATCTAACTCTGATCACTCCGTTCTGTACATCTCCCTGACATCACCAATGTGTCAACCCAACCCATAGATAGCAGGTGGAAAGAGGGTTTTTAACATGTATTCTTTCGTGTGATGTGGGCATCGCTGACAAAATCCAGCATTTATTGCCCATCCCTAATGGCCCTTGAACTGAGTTGTTAGTTAGGTCATTTCAGAGGGCAGTTAGGAGTCAACCACATTGGTGTGGCTCTGGAGTCACATGTCGGCCTGACCAGGTAAGGATGGCAGATTTCTTCCCTAAAGGACATTAGTGAACCAGATGGGTTTTTCAGACAACAATAGCCATCATGATCACCATTACTGAAACTAGCTTTTATATTCCAGATTTGTGAATTGAATTTCGCTGCCGTGGTGGGATTTGAACCCATGTCCCCAGCACATTAGCCTGGCCCTATGGATCACTAGTCCAGTGACATTACCACTACACCGCTATCTCTCTCTCTCTGGAAAATAAAAAAGAGGTCACTGCAAAATACATCCCAAGTTTTGAGGTTAGCCCAGGACGGTAGCTCTGCTAAAATACATTCATAGACTTTCGCAGCACAGAAAGAGGCCCTTCAGCCCATCATATTGGCTGATGCAGACAAGCACCCATCTATTCTAATCCCATTTCCCAGCACTTGGTCCATAGCCTTGTATGCCATGGCGTTTCAAATGTTCATCCAAATGCTTCTCTGGCAGCGAGTTCCAGATTCCCACCACCCTCTGGGTGAAGAAGATTTTCCTCCAATCCCCTTTTCCTTACATCTATGCCCCCAGGTTATTGACCCCTCTACCAAGAGGAAAAAAAGTCTTATCCAACCTTCATCCCTCAATTTTATTTGCCTCAAATCAAGCCTTCTCTGAACCAAAGAAAACAACACCAACCTAACCAGCCTCTCCCCATGGCCAAAATGCTCCAGACCAGGCAAATTTCCTCTGCAATGTTTCAGTTTCCATTAGTTGCTGGTGACATTGGAGGAGCAAGGGCAAAACCATGAGGAGACACCCAGACTGACGATTGTCTACCTGTTTTCTGCTTATTAAAAAAAACTCCAAATAGCTGAGTCATTTAGACCAGGAAGAGTCCAGTTCTGATTTATCGATACAGCTAGGTGATTTCAGTCCACACACACACACAGATTGGTTTGAAGGGGAGACCCCACCAAAGAAAAACAAAGTTTACTATGTTGGACCAAACTAAATATTCTAATTGACAGTCACTCAGTCAGTGGTTGTATATTGCTGGAAAGAGACACATTATGGGCAGCACGGTGGCAGAGTAGTTAGTTAGTTAGCACTGCTGCCTCACAGCACTAGGACCCGGGTTCAATTCTGGCCTCGGGTCACTGTCTATGCGGAGTCTGCACGTTCTCCCCGTGTCTGCATGGGTTTCCTCCGGGTGCTCCAGTTTCCTCCCACACTCCAAAGATGTGCGGGTCAGGTTGATTGGCCACACTAAATTAAACCTAGTGTCAGGGGATTAGCAAGATAAATATGTGGGGTTACGGGTAATAGGGCCTGGGCGGGATTGTGGTCGGTGCAGACTCGATGGGCCGAATGGCCTCCTTCTGCAATGGAGGGATTCTATGAATATTGCTGAAGTTTTTCCATCTTGTACTCATCAGGACAAATGCAAGAATACTAAATTTCAGACGACCTAGACAAATTGGAAAGATATTTGGCGTCCCTGCCCCCATCCTGATGGGCGCAAGGCAACTTCAACAATAGGTCTCTCCCTTCAGCCACTCCTGGAGGTTTCATTATCTAACCAACCACACACCCTCCCTCCCACTCATTGGGCTTACTGCACCACTCAACCACCAATATGTCTACCCTCATGGCACACTCCACAGAACTATACAATCCCGACAAGAACAGGAAGAGGCCCATCGAGTCTGCACTGACTCTCCAAAACAGCATCCCACCCAGACCCTCCCTCCCCCCCTGCCCTTTCCCTGTAATAGCACACATTTACCATCTAGCCAACAGACCTTGGGACACCAAGGAGCAATTTAGCATGGCCAACCCACCTCACCTGCACATCTTTGGACTGTGGGAGGAAACTGGAGCACCTGGAGGAAAGCCACATAGACACAGGGAGAATGTACAAATTCCACATAGTCACGCAAGGCCAGAATTGAACCCAGGTCCCTGGCACTGCAAGGCAGCAGTTCTAACCACTGTGCCACCACATCATTCAAAAAGTGAACAGTTGTCAAACTGTATGTCAACTTTAATCAATAGCCCCTTTTCCAAGCTCAGACTTTGTGTTTAAAGCAAGAAGAAAGGATTCAAAGAAGATTTAGAAACACCCAATTTTAATTTACTGTCCCCTTTATTTTTTCCCCCTTCTATCCAGAACTGCCTGCCTTTCAATTACTGGGGACTCTCGGTCACTCCTGGGGATTTGGCAACTCTTAACATGAGCTGTCACAGAAATGACACCCCCCAACTGGTCTGGTGCAATGTGTGTTTAAAACGGGATTATTCTGACTGTACAGGACTGCTGGGGCACAGCGTCCAATCGCCAACAGGAGGGCATCAAAATCCTGCCTACAATACAACAGCAGGAATTGTTGCTGTATTTGCGTTTAGAAATTGATTGAAACTTACTTACTTACCAAAGTGCAATCCCTAGTGCATTTAAGAAGTTATACAAACGCTCAAAAGATGTCGCAGGAATTAATGTCCTGTAATGCCAGTTTCACTGGAAGCAGAGGCACTTTTGCACCGGCTAACCTGCGAAACCAACGCGGACACAGTTCAAGCAAGACCGCGGTGTCAGAAACGACTCGCAGCCACAACTCACCGATCCAGGAGCCCCTGTGATCACTAAGCAGCCTGAAAACACGAGCTGCCGGAGGGGAAACAGTCGCTGCTCAATCACGTGAAACTCCTCTCCTACCTCTTGCTTTTACACACACACCCAGGACCCAATTACAACTCTGCCAGCATAGTGTTCACTCCTGATTCGATCCGGGCATACTGCTTTCGGACCAACGCCCTTGAAGAGGGGGAGGTCTGAACTAACCACAGCTAATTCTGCTATGTGTTTAACTGTGTGCTAATCTGTAAAAACAACAGCACACAGTGAAATGTGATGAATGTAAATAGTTTGAAGAACTGAACTGTAATGAATGTAATGTCTTGTAACTGAGCAGTAAAGTATTGTAAATATGACTGGCCTTTTTTGCACTGTTTGTCATGATGGGAAATGTCTTCTGTAATGGTTTATTTCAGAGTATCTATGAATAAAATATATTTTTGAAAAAAAAATCTGCTATAGCCAGCTCTCCCAGTACTTGGTGCTGGTGACACTTGGTGTGGGGCACTTCCAGGAAAAGTCAATCCAGCCACCACCTCAAGGTTCAGCACTAACTTACAAACTCACTTAACTCCAACTGACTAGTTGAACCAGGGTTAGATCTATTGGCGGCCCTTTAAGGCAGATGTCTGTGTGGAGTTTGCACATTCTCCTCGTGTCTGCGTGGGTTTCCTCCGGGTGCTCTGGTTTCCTCCCACAGTCCAAAGATGTGCGGGTTAGGTTGATTGGCCATGCTAAAATTGCCCTTAGTGTCCTGGGATGCGTAGGTTAGAGGGATTAGTGGGTAAATATATAGGGATATGGGGGTAGGGCCTGGGTGGGATTGTGGTCGGTGCAGACTCGATGGGCCAAATGGCCTCTTTCTGTGCTGTAGGGTTTCTATGATTCCACTGTGTACGACTTATATTCACAGTGCATTATTGAGGAGGGCTGTTTAAATTTAAAGTTTATTTATTAGTGTCACAAATAGGTTTACATTAACCCTGAAATGATTATGTGGCTAAAATGGAGCATACTGTCCAGCTCAAATTGTTACTTGAATCTGCCTGCCATAGATAAGTTTGAGTTTATTTACTAGTGTCACAAGTAGGCTTATGCTGCAATGGGGTTACTGTGAAAATCCCCTAGTCGCCACACTCCGGCGCCTGTTAGGGTACACTGAGGGAGAATTTAGCACAGCCAATACACCTAACCAGCACATCTTTCGGACTGTGGGAGGAAACTGGAGCACCCGGAGGACACCTACGCAGACACGGGGAGAACGTGCAGACTCCGCACAGTCACCCAAGGCTGGAATCGTACCCGGGCCCCTGGCACTGTGAGGCAGCAGTGCTGACCCCTCTGCCACTATGATGTCTTATAAGGGAGGTTTTAAAGGAGCCAATTTTATAAATATTAATATAAGCTAATTTTTTTTTTGTCATTTGTGGGTTGTGGGCATTCCTAGTGAGGGCAGCATCTTATTGCCCATTCCTAATTGCCCCTAATAAGGTGGTGGTGACTGGCTGCCTTCAACCACTGCAGTGCATCTGGTGTAGGTACACCCAGAGTGCTGTTAGGAAGGGTGTTCCAGGCTTTTGACAATAAGTTGAAGATCTTATTGAAATTTTTTGGCAATTATGATCTTGATAATATATTTGTTGAATTTTTATATCACTGTCCCCATTCCCATTCTGCACTTTAATCTGAAACTTGTTGCGGGATTGTGCAGTGTCACTCCTGAACTTGTGTGCTTCTCACCTCCCTGGAGTTGCTCCTTGGATCGTCCTGTCATTTGCGCTGATCCTGTGGATTTACCTCTTTTAGTACCCTGGGCTTGCTGCTTTTGGGTCTCCCACTGCCTCTCGTTTCTCTGCCGACAAACTGAATCCACTGCTGATCCCTGATCCCCCCCCCCCCCCCCCCCGGCACCACCTCTGTTGGACCATGGCATTAACCTCTGCTGGTTCATGGTCAACATTACAGTTCTTCTGACCTGCTGGATAAAACATCCAAATGGTCAGGACAATAGCTGCTTAGAGATAATCCTGACAAAGGACACCACGGACCCCGGACATTCTCTCTTCCACCTTCTTCTTTCAGGAAAAGATACAAAAGTCTGAGGTCACGTATTGAACGACTCAAGAACAGCTTCTTCCCTGCTGCCATCAGACTTTTGAATGGTCCTATCACACATCAAGCTGATCTTTCTCTTCACCCTATCGGTAACTGCAATACTACATTCTCCACCCTATCCTTTCCTTCTCCCCTAGGTACTCTATGAACGCTATTTTTTGTCTGTATAGTGCGCAAGAAACAATACTTTTCACTGTATCCCAATACGTGTGACAATCAATCAGCCAATATTATTCAAAGAAATGTGTGGTTTTCAACTGGTGCCTTGACCAACATTCCTCCCCCATCAACCCTACTAAGCTCATTCATTCATTTGATGTTTGTGGGTATCTTGCTGCGTGCAGACTGGCTACAGCATTTGCCTTGATTACACTGGAGATCACATTCCAAAAATAATCCATCCGTTGTAAAGAGTTTTAGCTCCAAATGACAAAGGGAAAGAAAAACATTTCTATGAAGCCTTTTACAACCTCAGAATGTCCACTTTCCAGCCTTCAAAGTACTTCTAAAGTGTGTCACTGTTGTCATGGAGCAAGGCACTGTATAAGCGTAAGTTGTTTCTTTCCTATTAATTCAGGGCTCTGTTAAAGACAGAGCAATTAAGTTGGCCGTATGTTTACCAGCAATCAATGGAATTGCTGGAATGCAATAGAACAATCATGAGGGAGGCAGTGGTGTTGTGCTATTGTCACTGATCTAGTAATCCAGAGGCCCAGAGTAATGCTTTGGAGACCTAGATTCGAATCCCACCACAGGATGGTCACAAAACAGTCAATTCGCCACTCATCTAATGTTCATTAATGTCCTTTAGGGAAGGAAATCTATTGTCCTTACCTGGTCTGGCCTACATAGAATCATACAGTGGAGAAGAGGCCTTTTGGCCCATCGAGTCTGCACCAACACGCGAGAAGCACCTGAACTCCCACCTAATCCCATTTACCAACACTTGGCCCACAGCCAAGTGACTCCAGACCCACGGTAATGTGGTTGACTCTTAAATGACCCCTGAAATGAGCAATAAATGTTGGCCCAGTTAGAGATGCCAACATCTAAATAAAAAGAACTGTTACTCTTGCAAACGTTACCAGGTATTGGCCATTGTGTGATTGCTGTTGTTTAGTGAGTTGGTTCAAAAGGGATACAATACACAATCCATCACGCAAAGCAGCCTCCCATCTATTGACTCTGTCTACACTTCCCACTGCCTCGGCAAAGCAGTCAGCATAATTAAGGATTCCACGCACCCCGGACATTCTCTCTTCCACCTTCTTCCTTTGGGAAAAAGATACAAAAGTCTGAGGTCACGTACTAACCGACTCAAGAACAGCTTCTTCCCTGCTGCCGTCAGACTTTTGAATGGACTTACCTTGCATTAAGTTGATCTTTCTCTACACCCTAGCTATGACTGTAAGACTACATTCTGCATCCTCGCGTTTCCTTCTCTATGAACGGTATGTTTTGTCTGTATAGCACGCAAGAAACAATACTTTTCACTATGTTAATACATGTGACAATAATAAATCAAATCAAATCAAATTTTTCTCTCCTTGCATCCCTTCAAATTTTCTTGTATGCTGAGTTCTCCTGATCGGATTAGTCCAGTTCTTCTGATCAATATCTGGTTCCTCTACTTTAGAAATGGTATTTGATTACAGGCTGCTAAGGTTATAAGGACATGACAGTAAAGGGTGATTAAGGGATTACGATTGCCTGGAGCAGTGTCCTAAGCTGGATAAATAAAGGAAAACTTTGGATTTCAGAAGCAGGAAGTAATTTGAAGGAAGAATTGTATAATAGGAATTTAAGATTGACTTCAAAATAGTTAACACATAACCAAACAGTCCTGGCAGGGTATAGTAATATATGGAACAGTGAAATGTACAAATATGGAAGGAGTAGCATTCGATGTGTACCGTGATAGTGTTAGTCATGACAAAGTCTTAGCTGGAAGTAAGAAAAGAGGTTGCAGATGATCAATTGATTATGTATAGAGGGCAGAACCAGTAAACAGGAAAGGAAGGTGCAATGCTTTCAATCAAAAAGGTCATTCACTTTTACGTTAACCTCATACAAGATGCAGACTTAAAAAGGAAAAGCTACGAGTCAATTAATTAACAGAAAGGGATAACATTGTCAAACATATACTGGAACGCACGAAAGTGAATATTAATGAACTATGCTCTGCTCAATCTAAGAAAGAATGAGTTTGCATTTATATAGCACCTCATCACCTTGGGCTATCACAAAAGGACCCCAGATCCAAAGTCTTACAGTAAGAAATAGCAAATGAGTTGAATGGCCAGGTAAACTGCTGTGGCTGCAACCTAATTAAATAAATTTAGTCCAACTAATTCTACTTGCAAAACGAATAGATTTGTTATGTTTGCGACGCTTATATTAACTATTGTCTTGCTGTAGACTGTGTGGATGTAATAAAATTAAACAGCCATCCTGTTAAATTGTTCCCTGTTTTGTGATACAAATGTCAATCTTGTTCTTCCCACAATATACTGCAGGAGCACACCTCTATTGGTACCCTGGCAATAGCTTTCTGTTTACCTGCGAAGGCATACAATTTCCAAATCAGCATTGGCTGGAAGGTGTGGTGCACAGAGCAGTGGCTGCAGGCAACAGATATTTGTGAAATCAGGTTAAAAAGAGAAAAGATCTGAACTAATAAATTTGAACTAAAGTTAGCCAATTTCCAAGCATGCCATTCTTCTGTGTTGAGTGTTCCTTATAAAGTAAAAGTATTTTTAATACTTCAGCCAGCTTTGTTTATTTGAAGTCATATAAGAAACAAAAGTTTTGTCCAATGCAAGGAACTTTTTTCTCGTCTGGAATATTGAAGTGAATTAGACGCAGGAAGACAGATCTGTCTGAGCACCAGCAAGGTAGGAGATAATATTTAGTATTGTTATTGATGTAATAGGGATGAACTGATGCGATGTGTAGCCTTAGCTCAGTGGTAGTTTGCTTGTCTCTGTGTCAGAAGGGCGTACATTCAAGTCCCACACTTGAGCACAAAATCTAGGCTGACACTTTCAGTGCTTAGCTGAGGGAGTGCTGCACGCTCTGAGGTACTGTCTTTCAGATGTTAATGCTAGCCATAGATAGATACAATAGATGCCAGTTCTCTAGGGAATATACAGGGATATAGACACTTCTGCAGGAGGCATTATATCGAGAGAACACAGGGGTTGTGCGAGATTGAAATAGATTCCAACATTGTTGCTCTAATACCTTGCCTCCTTTTCCATAACATCTTGCATTTATATGTATTTCCTGTTTACAAAATGCAACTCAATGTTTGTCCCTTGTGTTATCACTTTTTTTTTACAGTCTAATTATCTTCGTCCATTATGGTAATTGTAAATTCTCAGACTGTGATTAGAATCTGTTGCTTTGGTATCAATGCAGCCTCCCAGGAGCAAGAGTTCAATTTCATCCTGCCTCTCAAATTGGACAGGTTGTACTATTTAACTATTTAAAAATATAAATTAAAGTCAGGCTAAATCTATGATTTAAAATAAGCACAGAATTATGTCTGCATGCTCTGATCCCTGACTTTTATTATATAACACAAACTTTAAAAGTATACATAGAAATTGAAAGGATTCAAGAAACATTTGGCGCTGGGTCATTGAATGACACACTATTGAAAGGGAGAATATAATTATATACTGTGGGACTTAAACTTCGTCAGTGTGGCATCCGTTGGCCCATTTTTTTCCAGCTTGTCTTAACCAGTAGGTCCTTGCTCTTGATGAACGTCACGATTAGCCTCCCAACATTGCAGCCACACATCTGGCCAACGCCATCGTTCCGACCCATTGTCACCAACATATAAGGAGCACCTGAGATAAAGAAGAGCAAACAGAAACCATCACCAGTCACTGGGATCAGGGGTCAGGGGATAAATGATTTACATTGTTAAGTTTATTATGAACATTTTATATTCATTACGACCACTTTGGCAAGACTAGAAAAGCTCAGGAAGCATGGAATCATAGAATCCCTACAGGAAGAGGCCATTCAGCCCATTGAGTCCGCACTGACAACAATCCCACCCAGGCCCTTTCCCACAACCCCACATATTTACATCGCTAATCCCTCTAACCTATACATCCTGGGACATGAAGGAACATTTTAGCATGGCCAATCAACCTAACCTGCACATCTTTGGACCGTGGAAGGAAACTGGAGCACCCGGAGGAAACCCACGCAGGCACAGGGAGAATGTGAAAACTCCACACAGACAGTGACCCAAGCCGGGAATTGAACCCGGGTCCCTGGCGCTGTGAGGCAACAGTGCTAACCACTGTGGATTTACCCTGCGAATCCCCCGGACACAAAGGGGAAATTGAGCATGGCCAATCAACCTAACCCACATATCTTTGTGGGAAGAAACCCATGCGGACATGGGGAGGACGTGCAAACTCCGCACAGACTGTTGTTACCTGAGGCTAGAATTGAACCCGGGTCCCCGGCACTGTGAGGTAGCAATGCAAACCACTGTGCCACTGTGCAGCCCTAAAAAATATAAAATGGATGATGGATTGTAATAATCTTCCCCAGGCCAGTCTTCCATCGTAAATCACCCTTTTATTGATAGTGATACCTAAACACCTTTCAACGGCTACAGAGTGTAGATTGGTCCCAAGGCAGCTGGTTTTAAACCCCCCGCTGTTCTATCCTGATTGGGTGAGCCTCCACTTAGAGTCATAGAATCACAGAGTCAAAGAGGTTAACAGCATGGAAACAGGCCCTTCGGCCCAACTTGTCCATGCCGCCCTTTTTTTTTAAACCCCTAAGCTAATCCCAATTGCCCGCATTTGGCCCATATCCATCTATACCCATCGTACCCATGTAACTATCTAAATGCTTTTTAAAAGACAAAATTGTACCCGCCTCTACTACTACCTCTGGCAGCTTGTTCCAGACACTCACCACCCTCTGTGTGAAACAATTGCCCCTCTGGACACTTTTGTATCTCTCCCCTCTCACCTTAAATCTATACCTTCTAGTTTTAGACTCCCCTACCTTTGGGAAAAGATATTGACTGTCTCTCTGATCTGTGCCCCTCATTATTTTATAGACCTCTATCAGATCACCCCTCAGCCTCCTACGCTCCAGAGAAAAAAGTCCCAGTCTATCCAGTCTCTCCTTATAACTCAATCCATCAAGTCCCGGTAGCATTCTAGTAAATCTTTTCTGCACTCTTTCTAGTTTAATAATATCCTTTCTATAATAGGGTGACCAGAATTGCACACAGTATTCCAAGTGTGGCCTTACCAATGTCTTGTACAACTTCAACAAGACATTCCAACTCCTGTATTCAATGTTCTGACCGATGAAACCAAGCATGCCGAATGCCTTCTTCACCACTCTGTCCACCTGTGACTCCACTTTCAAGGAGCTATGAACATGTACCCCTAGATCTCTTTGTTCTGTAACTCTCCCCAATGCCCTACCATTAACTGAATAAGTCCTGCCCTGGTTCAATCTACCAAAATGCATCACCTCGCATTTGTCCAAATTAAACTCCAACTGCCATTCGTCAGCCCACTGGCCCAATTGACTTGCCTGATAGGGGAGCCCATATTCAACAAGGCCCACGGGGAGATCTATTGATGATCCCCCATGACCACCATAAACATGGAGCGTTTCCCAATATTGAGTGACATCCAGGTGTTGGGCGAAGAGAAAGTCATTTAGATTCAGGGCCTTCTGAAATGTTGTACTCAACAATATGATGGTTGTTACTATTTGTGGTGACCACTCTACACTTGACATGCAGTCAGCTTTGAGCATTGTCAACTCAGTTGCACGGGAAGATGTGAGGTAAGGATCGTTTAGAAGGAAGAGGTTGGCGTCGCAGCTGAAGGAGTTCTTCTCCCATGATCCCATTACCGCCAGCCACAAAGCTATTCCCTCCTGCCCCAGTGTATCATTTTCCACTGATTTGTATATCCAGCTCATACACTCAGGGTGAGATACTTATTCCTGAATATTTTAATGGGCCTTGGCTACATTGCATTTTGGCACGCAGCTACATTTTGTACCAACAGAATAAATAAAAGGTGTTTGACATTCCAGAGCTCCTGGGGGATCTTTCAATCCTCAGGCAATATAGGTCCACCTTTCCTTGAACGCCCTCTTGAAGGTTTCTTCAGGTGAAACCTTTGCTTTTGGCCTCTTGGGTTCAGTAAGATGGTCACGGACAAACAGCAATCGAGATCATTGAATTATGACTCTGGTATACACTAGAAACAGAGTTAAACAACTTAAGATCATTGAAGATCTTTTCAGTTGTCAGACAAAGATATTCATCCAACATAATATAATCAATCAACTAAGTCCAGCATAGAAGAGGAATTCATGGAACTTTGCTGTCATTATGATTTCTTTCCACATTGGGTAGTTCACTTTCCTCCTCCATCTCCCAGTATTGTCCGCATTTCTCCCTCAACTCATCCATGCATTTGTTCCCTTGAGTTTGCAATTCCAGTTTCTCATTTCCATTAACTTGAGCAGATCTGCCTCTCTGCTCCCCAAATCCTAACTTCCGATTATCCAACACCCTTGTGTTCGGTGACCTACATTGGTTCCAAGTTTGGTGACATCTCGATTGGTCCTCCATCGTTTCACCTCTCATTATCTCTGTAATTTCCTCCAGTCCTACAGTCCTCTGAACTCTCAGTGCTTTAGACGAATGAGTGGGGATCTCATAGAGACTAATAAAATTCTAACAGGACTAGACAGGGCAGATGCAGGGAGGATATTCCTGATGGTGGGGGAGGCAAGAACCAGGGGTCACAGTCTGAGGTTTCGGGGTAGACCATTTAGGATGGAGGTGAGGAGACATTTCTTCACCCAAAGAGTGGTGAGCCTGTGGAATTCATTACTAACCACAGGAAGAAGTTGATGCCAAAACATTGAATGTATTCAAGAGGCGGCTGGATATAGCACTTGGAGCGAATGGGATCAAAAGTTATGGGGAGAAAGCGGGATTAGGCTATTGAGTTGGATGATCAGCCATGATCGTGATGAATGGCGGAGCAGGCTCGAAGGGCCAAATGGCCTCCTCCCTATCTTCTATGTTTCTATGCGCTGCTCCAGCTCTGGTCTCTTAGCATCCCTGATTTTAATTGCTGGGTGACCGTACCATTAGCTGTCTGGGCCTGAAGCTCTGGAATTTTCACCCTAAACCTCTCCTCCTTTAAGATTCTCCTTTAAACACTCACCTCTCCGAATATATCCTTACGTGGCTCAATGTCGAATATTGTCTGTTTACACCTCTGTGAAATGCTTTGGGTGTTTTAGTACAGTAAAGGTGCTAAATAAATACAAGTTGTTGATATTGAACCATCAAGGGTGCAGCATCCGAAGCTAAGTGTTGGTAGTATGTTTACCTGGTTTGTACAGTTCCATAGGTTGGTGTTTAAGGCTGTGGATGATGTTTTTCACACAGGCGATTGCTTGGAATTCAGCAGTGTAAGCTGATTTATGCTCATTCACATGTGCACAGTCCCCGATCGCAAAAACAATCTTCGTCCCTTTCACATTCAGATATTCATCGACCATTATTGCATCATGTTCATTGAGTTTATCTTCTGTTAAAACAAAAAGAAAACAATGAAGTATCCCACGACTAAGTGAATGCCCTGACGGTCGCTATAACACCTCACCTATAAACATCGCTGGGGGGAGCAGAATGACTGTCCTGGGTCAGTCTACCGCAGCAGATCGGAATGTACAAAAATGGGCCAGGGGCCTTTACACACAAACAAAGAACATGTCTCAATTGACTATCGAAAAGCAAGCAGAAGCTACCTGATGACTAACTTTCAAAGAATTCTTCCATGGACTGCAGCCATGGAATGTGACCATGGAATGTGACCATGGAATGTGACCAGACCAGCATTTGCTGCCATCCTAGTTGCTCAAGGAAGTGGTGGTGAGCTACCTTCTTGAACTGCCGCAGCCCTTGTGGTGTAGGTACACCCACAATGCTGTCAGGGAGGGAGTTCCAGGATTTTGACCCGGCCACAGTGAAGGAACAGCGAGATATTTCCAAGTCAGGATGGCGTGCGGCTCGGAGGGGAGTCTCCAGGTGGTGGTTTTCCCATGTGTCCGCTGCCCTCGCTCTCAGGGCTGTTGCAACCATTCGGCAAACTAAACATTTGCCTAAGGCGGAAAAATTTGTAGTGTAGTAAAAAACTGAACTGAAACTACACGGAGCCTTAACATGATCTAAACAACTTTTCCACAAGCGCCCGGCTTTTCCACAGATGAATCCAAACATTGGAATTTTCTGAATCCTGTTTTTCCTGGACCCGCCCATCCCTCCCCCACATAGAATCCTACAATGCAGAAGCATGCCATTCGGCCCATCGAGTCTGCACTGACAAAATTCCCAACCCGACCCTTTCTCCGTAAATCCATGCATTTACCCTGCCAGTCCCCGTGACACTAAGGGGCAATTTAGCACGACCAATGCACCTCACCCGCACATCTTTGGACTGTGGGAGGAAACCGGAGCACCCGGAGGAAACCCACACAGACACGGGGAGAACGTGCAAACTCCACACAGACAGTGGCCCAAGCCAGGAATCGAACCCGGGTCCCTGGCGCTGTGAGGCAGCAGTGCTAACCACTGTGCCACCCATCAATCTACAACCCTTTAAAAGTTCCCAAGTTCCTTTTTCTACAATCGATCTGCCACCTTTTATCACTTTGTGGCCACTATATTTTAAAAGTAAACATACACTATTTTGCCTTATCTATTTACAATCTTCCAATTGTATATGTTTCTTTTGAAATACAACAGCCAACTTTAAACCATTTCTTTTATTTGCCTCATGTAAATTGTTATATCAGCTTTCCTGGCTCCCTGTCCATCGTAAGAAGTTTAACAACACCAGGTTAAAGTCCAACAGGTTTATTTGGTAGCAAAAGCCACACAAGCTTTTGCTACCAAATAAACCTGTTGGACTTTAACCTGGTGTTGTTAAACTTCTTACTGTGTTTACCCCAGTCCAACGCCGGCATCTCCACATCATCCCTGTCCATCACCATATCAAACAATTTGCCTTCACACCTCCTTTATTGCTGTTTTTGACCTTTGCAGTCCACCTGTCGCCAATTCAATTAAATCCGTCACAAGCTTGTTTCCCAGTATATGACAATATGACAGTGATATGGCAAAAAAGAAATGCAAAAGCTCTTGTTTTCCTGTGATAGTCCCTCTGCTGACATCTCCGGGTCTAGGCGCAGCTGCAGTTGGCAACCCTATCTGAGGGATCAGGAGGTGAGTTATCAGCTGTGTAATTCCGAGCCTCTGACCTGCTGTTGTGTCTATATCGTAATGGCATACAAACCTGTTCCACCACAAAAAGTGAGTCAGTAGGCCACTTGTATCCTCAAGCCTGCTATGCAATTTAATAGGCACACGGTGAACTTTTAGATCAGAGAGAAGTTTCACAACACCAGGTTGAAGTCCAACAATTTTATTTGGAATCATGAGCTTTCGGAGCACTGCTCCTTCATCAGATGAGCGGAGGGGTAGGTTTCACAAACATATATAGACAGAGGCACAATTGCAAGGTAATGGTTGGAATGCGAGTCTTTACAGGTAATCAAGTCTTTACAGGTACAGACAGTGCGAGTGGAGAGAGGGATAATCACAGGTTAAAGAGGTGTGAGTTGTCTCAAGCCAGGATAGTTAGTAGGATTTTGCAAACCCAATCCAAATGGTGGGGGTTACGTGTAGTGTGACATGAACCCAAGATCCTGGTTGATGGGGTTTATCTATATGTACCGTGTTTGTGAAACCAACACTCCACTCAGCTGATGAAGGAACAGCGCTCCGAAAGCTCATGATTCCAAATAAACCTGTTGGACTTTAACCTGGTGTTGTGAGACATCTTACTGTGCCTACCCCAGTCCAAAGCCGGCAGCTCCACATCATGACTTTTAGATCAACTCTCTCCATATGCTTCACTTCCTTAGCGTCCAAAAATCTATCAATCTCAGCCTTGAAGATATTTCAGTGACTGAACATCCACAGAGCTCTGTGCTGGAGAATTCAACAGGTTCACAACCCTCTGAGCAAAGAAATTCCTTCTCATCTCTGTCCCAAATGGTCCGGTGCTTATCCTGACCCTAATCCTCGACGTGCCAGCCAGGATCTTCCCTGTCAGCCTACTAAGAAGTTAATGGGTGGAATTCTCCAGCCATTCACACCAATGGGATTCTCCAGTCCCGCTGCGGTGAACGGAGATTTGGCTGAGCGCCAGATTCTCCGTCCTCGCTGGCAGTGGTGGGACAGGAACGGCTGGAGAATTCTGGCCTACATTTTCCGATAGGATTGCTTCTCATTCTTCTAAACTCCAGAGAAAACCCCATACGAACTGTACTCAATCTCATAGGAGAGCTCTCTCATCCCAGGAATCAGTCTGATGAACCTTCATTGCAGCCTCTCTAAGGCAAGTATATCTTTCTTTAGTTAAGAGACCAAAATTGTTTGCAATATTTCAGGTGTGGTCTTGCCAAAGCTCAGTATAATATAACTGTAGCAAGAATGTCTTACTCTTCTGCTCCAACCCCTTTGCAATAAATATACTATTTGCCTCCATAATAGTTTGTTGCATCTACACGTTAACTTTCTGTGATTAGTGTACAAATCCCACAGAATACCAATATTGATTAGTTTCTCACCTTTTGTAGAACATTTTCTTTTTCCATTTTTCATACCAAAATGGAAGATTTTATTCCCAAATTATTTCCCATCTGTCACTTTACTGATCTCTCTCTCTCTGCAGACTCACTGTATTCTCCCCACAGATTACTTTCACACTTACACTTGCATGATCAGTAAAACTGGATATATTACACTTGATCCCATCACCTAAGTCATGGATACAGATTGTAAATAGCTGAGGCGCAAGGACTGATCCTCATAGCATTCCGTTGGTTACACACTGCTATCGTGAAAATTACTTGTCCATTTTTACTCTTTAGTTTCTGTCTGTTAATCAATCCTCAGATCATGCAAATGACGTGAAGCCAATTACTTGAGGCTGAATCTTGTGTAACAACCTCTTCATACAATCACAGAATCCTACAGTGCAGAAGCAGGCCCTTTCGGCCCATCAAGTCTGCACCAACCACAACCCCACCCAGGCCCTATCCCCCACAACCCCATGCATTTACCCCAGCTAGCTCCCCCTGACGCTAAGGGGCAATTTAGCATGGCCAATCAACTTAACCTGCCACGCACATCTTTGGACTGTGGAAGGAAACCGGAGTACTTGGGGGAAACCCACGCAGACACGGGGAGAACGTGCAAACTCCACACAGACAGCGACCCAAGCCGGGAATTGAACCCGGGACCCTGGCGCTATGAGGCAGCAGTGCTAACCACTGTGTAACCGAGCCACCCCTAGGGACGCCCCCAGGGAAAATCCTGGCCCTCTTGTGTGGCCAGGATTCACATAAATATTTCTGCTTTTTTCCTCCTGAGTCTTTATCATGCGATCCTAGAATCAGAATTTATGTCACACTATTTGTAACTCCCACAGTTGCATGGACCTGCAGAGTTTCACTGGCTGTCTTGTCTGGAGACAATACACATCTTTTTAGCCTGTCTTGATGCTCTCCCCACTCCCATTGTTTTGTTTCTTAAAGACTGGATTAGTTGTAAGTATTCGCATTCCAACCATTATTCATGTAAATTGAGTCTGTGTCTTATAAGTTCTGTTTGTGAACAGAATTCCCACTCACCTGAAGAAGGGGCTCAGAGCCTCGAAAGCTTGTGTGGCTTTTGCTACCAAATAAACCTGTTGGACTTTAACCTGGTGTTGTTAAACTTTCCTCTTGTGTGGAACATTATTGAAAGTCTTCTGAAAATCCATCTACTGGTTTCCCCCAATCGATCCTACTAGTGACATCCTCATAAAAATCTGATAGGTTCGTCGAGCGCAATTTCCCTTTCATAAAACAGTGTTGCTTCTCCCTGGTCATAGTGATTTTCCAAGTGCCATGTCCTTAGTAATAGATTTGGGCATTCGTCCTCTTACTGATGTCAGGCTAACTGGGCCAAGAGTTCCCTGATTTCTCTCTCCATCCCTTCCTGAGCAGTGAGGTTATATTTGTCACCCTTCAGTCCACAGGAATAGTCTGAGAAATCGGGAAGATCAACATCGCTGTATCCAATAGTTCCACCGCCACTTCTTAAAATCCTAGGCTTTTGGCCTCCAGGTCATTTTTATGTGCAAGTGATCTCTCCAATAACTTGTTTGCAATATTTCAGATGTGGTCTTGCCAAAGCTCAGTATAGAAACACTACACTGCAGAAGGAGGCCATTCGGCCCATCGAGCCTGTACCAACAACAATCCCACCCCGGCCCTCTCCCCACATATTTACCCTGCTAATCCCCTTGACACTAAAGGGCAATTTATCATGGCCAATCAACCTAACCCGCGCATCTTTGGAATGTGGGAGGAAACCCACGCAGACACAGGGAAAATGTGCAAACTCCACACAGACAGTGACCCGAGGCTGGAATCGAACCCGGGTCCCTGACACTGTGAGGCAGCAGTGCTAACCAGTGTGCCACCATGCCGCCCTAATATAATATAATTGTAGCAAGACTTTCTTTCTCTTCCACTCCAACCCCTTTGCAATAAAGACTGACATATACCATTTGCCTCCCTAATAGTTTGTTGTATCTGTACGTTAACTTTCCATGATTAGTGTACAGATCCCATAGAATACCAATATTAATGATTTTAAGCTTCTCACTCTCATTACTGGAACCCTTGGTTCCACACAGTACATTTGTTTTATCTCATACCACGAATACAAGGTATTTGTTTTACTTCTCTGTCGCTTCCTTGTCCTCCTCATTATAATTTCTTCTCTCCTGTCCCCCAAGGGGCCTAAATTTATTTTCACTGGTCTCACTAACATATCCAAAGGAAAAGGTACAGTGAGAAATCTCACAACACCAGGTTAAAGTCCAACTGGTTTATTTGGAATCACGAGCTTTCGGAGCGCTGCTCCTTCATCAGGTGAGTGGAGAGGCATGTATAGACAGGGACACAATTGTAAGATAATGATTAGAATCTGGCAATTGTGCCTTTGCCTATATATATGTCGTGTTTGTGAATCCACTTCTCCACTCACCTGATGAAGGAGCAGTGCTCCGAAAGCTCATGATTCCAAATAAACCTGTTGGACTTTAACCCGTGAGACTTCTTACTGTGCCCCACCCCAGTCCAACTACGGCATTTCCACATCAAAGGAAAAGGTCACATTCTTAATCAGCGTGTGCATGCAGCCCATGAATATTTTGTGCCTATTTAACTTCGCTTGACAATTAACTATGGGAATTTTAAATTGTTGATAGATTGAGGAAAAAAGTGGATATGTGATTATGCAACATTTGCATAGTATACGTAAAACTCATGGAAAACCTGTAAGGCAACTTTTAAAACAAATTATGAATACATAGATGACATTGTGCTGGTATTAAGTAGAGAAACAACTAGTATTTGACAAAGTAACCTTTTTATAGTTCAGAGCTGCAGCGATTTTGATGGAGCAATTCTTCGCATGTGATCATACATAAATGCAAATCCCATGCAGCTAAGACTCTTTATTTCAACAGTAATATTCAGCCAAGGCTTTGCAAATGAAAATGGAGTGCGTGTCACATGAAATAAAGAACAAAGATTCAGCACAACCCATGCCTTAGAAAAATTGACAACTTTAACAAACCACAACATACCCAAAGTGGAACTTACTGAGGGCGTTGGAATAGGCGGAGGAATTAATCCTTATTCCAGTACAACAGATGACCATATCTGTTATAATCTCCTGTCCCTTGTTTGTCAACACTTTCATGTTTTTCTGCACTTTGTTCACAATCAGTTCTTCCAAGTTATTGACTTTCTGTCCTTTTGAAAAAAAAGAGCAAAACGCAAAATATTCCATCAGATTATCAGACGATCTTGCTTCTCGCAGCGAACTGTCATTTCCTGAACCAATCCAAGGTGAAAGATACGGGGCGTCATTAATAGATCTTCCTGTGGGCTTTGTAGAATTCGACTTCCCCTATTGAGTGAGTGGGAGCTCGAGCAATGAGACGAGGGGGGGATCAGGGTATTGAATTTGACGGTCAGCCATGATCAAAATAAATGGCGGAGCAGGCTCAAAGGGCTGAATGGCCTCCTCCTGCTTCTAGTTTCTATGAGAGACGAGTGGCAGGAGTTTAAAACCCGCACTCAGGCTAGACCATGGGTAATGTAGGCCCAGCGCACAGGCCTTGATTTGTTGTAAGCAGGGGACATACAGTAAGCAGGGTGGCACGGTAGCACAGTGGTTAGCACTGCTGCTTCACAGCTCCAGGGACCTGGGTTCGATTCCCGGCTCAGGTCACTGTCTGTGTGGAGTTTGCACATTCTCCCTGTGTCTGCGTGGGTTTCCTCCGGGTGCTCCGGTTTCCTCCCACAGTCCAAAGATGTGCGGGTTAGGTTGATTGGCCATGCTAAAATTGCCCCTTAGTGTCCTGAGATGCGTAGGTTAGAGGGATTAGTGGGTAAAATATGTAAGGATATGAGGATAGGGCCTGGGTGGGATTGTGGTCGGTGCAGACTCGATGGGCCGAATGGCCTCTTTCTGCACTGTAGGGTTCTATAGTTCTAGTTCTATAGTTCATAGCCCTTCCTTTGCTTTGATGAAGCAATGTTGTATTGGAGGACTGGCCTTGGTGAGGTTGTTGCAGTTTTTCTTTTATTCATTCATGGGACATGGGCGTCGCTGGCTGGCCAGCATTTATTGCCCAACCCTAGTTGCCCGAGGGCAGTTGACAGTCAACCACGTGGCTCTGGAGTCACGTGTAGGCCAGACAGTTAAGAACAGCAGATTTCCTCCCCTTAAGGACATTCGTGAACCAGATGGGTTTTTCCGACAAGCGACAATGGTTTCATGGTCATCAGTGGATTCTTAATTCCAGATATTTTTTAGGTGAATTCAAATTCCACCATCTGCCGTGACGGGAATCGAACCCGGGTCCCCAGACTATCAGCTGAATCTTTGGATTAGTAGTCTAGTGATAATACCACTAGGCCATCACCTCCCCAATACTGGGATATTGGTAGTTCTGTATCAAGGAGTGGTAGTCTTCACGAAGACTACACTCCATCAGCTACATGTTACTGTAGGAACAGGGTGCAGAATCTTACTTCCCTCCAAAGAAGGAAGGAAAATTAGAGGTGGAATCAGCCTTGGCTTGGGAGGTCACCTGTCTACAGTTGGCCGGATTTAAGAATGATTCTATTCTATGATTCTAATACCATCGGTACAGACATGGAGACAAGTCATTCAACATCTTCTTAGCCAAGTGTGGTCATGGTGCAGTCCAAATGAACTGAATCAAAAAAAAACTAGCTCTAAAATAATAACGAGGTTGCTGTTGAAGGGGTTGTGTGCAGGGGGGTATTAAAAATGGTGCAACATCCTGCAGCTCCCTCCTGCAAAACAATTCCACAAAGAAAAGAATAGTATTAACTGCAACGCCCTCTGAATTCGAGGGCAAATAAATTGAAAACAATTCACTTATGGAACATTTTTGCCATTCCATTAACCATCAGTCGATCTTTAAACCCCAAATTCCACTTCTTTTGTGAAGTGTGTGGGTGACACGATAGCACAGTGGTTAGTACTGCTGCCTCACAGCGCCAGGGACCTGGGTTCGATTCCCGGCTTGGGTCACTGTCTGTGTGGAGTTTGCACGTTCTCCCCGTGTCTGCGTGGGTTTCATCCGGGTGCTCCGGTTTCCTCCCACAGTCCGAAAGACGTGCTGGTTAGACGCATTGGCCATGCTAAATTCTCCCTCAGTGTACCCGAACAGGTGCCGGAGTGTGGCGACGAGGGGATTTTCACAGTAACTTAATTGCACTGTTAATGTAAGCCTACTTCTGACTGATAAATAAACTTCACTTTACGCTGCTCACTTAGATAAGCAAAATTATTTCCAGTCATAAAATACATGTCAAAAGACAGGAATAAAAGTAAGCTTGATTCTCTAACGTGTCGAACAAATTATAGTGTGTTAAACTTCAGGGTTTAAGTCCTTCTAAAGTTGAAGGAAATTAAACATTTCTTATTTAAATAAACATCTTAGTTTGAAAAAGGTCAAATGTAGGAAAAAAGTTCTACTGAACAGAGAGGAAGACAAATTTTACGTCAAATAAAATCATTCCAAACATTTTTGGTAAGTATAGTGAACCAATTAATAAGAAAGTACATCTCAGATTACAACAGCCCGTCTAAATATCAATAGCGCCTTCACACAACACAGTTCAATCATTCCCCTAATTAACAGCCTCTTTTCTACAGTAAGTATTGCTGACTAATGTGATGTTACCTAATAGAAGGTGAGCACCTTTATTGATAAGGATTTCCTTTACTCCGTTTCTTACTCTGGGTAAAACCTCAGAGTCGCCGAGAACATAAGTTGAGTGAATCAAGGTTACCTGTAAAACAACAGAAAGAGGGTTATGTGAGTTCTGTACACATTAACCAGTTTAATTGTCTCTGTGGTATGTCTAGTACAAAGAACAAAGGGAACAAAGAAAATTACAGCACAGGAACAGGCCCTTCGGCCCTCCAAGCCTGCACCGACCATGCTGCCCGACTTAACTAAAACCCCATACCCTTCCGGGGACCATATTCCTCTATTCCCATCCTATTCATGTACTTGTCAAGACGCCCCTTAAAAGTCACTACCGTATCCGCTTCCACTACCTCCCCCGGCAACGTGTTCCAGGCACCCACTACTCTCTGTGTAAAAAATCTGCCTCGTAGATCTCCTTTAAACCTGTGTCCCCTAGTAATTGACTCTTCCACCCTGGGAAAAAGCTTCTGACTATCCACTCTGTCCATGCCTCTCATAATCTTGTAGACTTCTATCAGGTCTCCCCTCAACCTCCAGTGAGAACAAACCAAGTTTCTCCAACCTCTTCTCATAGCTAATGCCCTCCATACCAAGCAACATCCTGGTAAACCTTTTCTGTACCCTCTCCAAAGCCTCCACATCTTTCTGGTAGTGTGGCGACCAGAATTGAACACTATATTCGAAGTGCGGCCTAACTAAGATTCTATAAAGCTGCAACATGACTTGCCAATTTTTAAACTCAATACCCCGGCCGATGAAGGCAAGCATGCCGTATGCCTTCTTGACAGTGTACTGGTTAATGTAATTGCATAAAGTTTCTGCCCATAATTTATTTATTTGTTTATTCATTCATGGGACATGGGTGACGCTGGCTGGCCAGCATTTATTGCCCATTCCTAGTTGCCCTTGAGAAGGTGGTGGTGAGCTGCCTTCTTGAATCGCTGCAGTCCACATGCTGTGGGTTGACCCACAATGCCGTTAGGGAGGGAATTCCAGGATTTTGACCCAGCGAAGGAACAGCGATATATTTTCAAGTCAGGATGATGAGTGGCTTTGAAGGAAACTTGCAGGTGATGGTGTTCTGCTGCCCTTCTCCTTCTAGATGGAAGTGGTCATGTGTTTGGAAGGTGTTGTCGAAGGATCTTTGGTGAATTTGAAGTGAGGTTAATGGTTGCTACAATCATGCAGTGAGGTCTTGTAGCACAGTGGGTGGTTTCCCTTCCTCTGAACCAGAAGCTCTGGGTTTGAGTCCCAGACCAGGACTTGATGGCCAAGGAAGGTGCGTTCATAACACGGACAAACAGGTTAAAGTTTTAAAGTTTATTTATTAGTGTCACAAGTAGGCTTACATTAACACTGCAATGAAGTTACTATGAAAATCCTCTAGTCGCCACACTCTGGTGCCTGTTTGGGTACACCGAGGGAGAATTTAGCATGGCCAATCCACCTAACCAACACCCTTTCGGATTGTGGGAGGAAACCGGAGCATCTGGAGGGAACCCATGCAGACACGGAGAGAACATGCAGACTCCGCACAGACAGTGACCCAAGGCCGGGTCCCTGGCGCTGTGAGGCAGCAGTGCTAACCATTGTGCCACCGTGCCGCCCGGGTTGAGTGTCAACCTGCAAAAATCCTTCCAACATGCCAATGGCTGGTGGTAAGAGTGGGAGAGACTCCTGGTCAGCCTTGTGGAATGGCGCCCCTCAGGCTATAAGACTCTGGCGACAGACTAGCGACTCGTTCCAGGAATAACTAAATATGGAAAGAGATGAAAGTCTGCCTTAGTGCACCAAACAGAATTGCAATGGGCAATCATGCAGACAAGAATTCATCATTAATCAGTGCATTAAAACCCAAAGAAAATTAAGCCCTGAAGTTTAACACAAAATCTGCTCTGTTCTTTCATATGTCTTTTAAGAAACAAACAATGTCCATATCTAAGTAGATAAAGCAGCACACGATAGGGAGGAGAGAAACGCTGTGCCTGAAAGATCTATTGATGGGTTATGGAAAGTTTTACATTTTTAAAGGAACACATCCTATCCCTTTTTCAAACTCCAATTTCTAGCCCCTTCACCTGCCTCTGAAGACAGTTTCAGCAGATATGTTTGATTTCACAAGGGTCAAACATCCTCTGTATCTCAGCCGCTGATCCTTATTTATCATAGAATCCCTACAGTGCAGAAGGAGGCCATTTGGCCCATCGAGTCTGCACCGACCACAATCCCACCCAGGCCCTATCCCCGTAACCCCACAGATCTACCCCACTAATCCCCCTGATACTAGGGTCAATTTAGCATGGCCAATCAACCTAACTCGCACATCTTTGGACTGTGGGAGGAAACCGGAGCACCCGGAGGAAACCCACGCAGACACAGGGAGAACGTGCAGACTCCACACAGACAGTGACCCGAGGCTGGATTTGAACCCAGATCCTTGGCGCTGTGAGGTAGCAGTGCTAACCACTGTGCCACCGTAATTTTGATAGTGGGCACTGGGAGATATCACTGCTGACCTCTTAATATTACACTCAAATCACACAGCATCGTCAACGACCTTACCACCCCTCCAGAGATGCACCAGTAATATCTGGGGGTATTAAAGTCAAAAGGAATATGATAGGTTGCACATATTGGAGGGGAATTTGATTAAAACCAAAAATCATGAGTGGATTAGAGGGTGTGAGCTATAAGGAGAGGCTGGACAAACTAGGGTTGTTTGCTCTGGAGCGGCGGAGGCTGAGGGAAGGCCTGATAGAAGTCTGTAAAATTATGAGAGGCGTAGATAGGGGTGACAGAATCTTTTTCCCAGAGTTGAAATGTCTAATACTTGGGGGCAAGCACTTAAGGTGAGAGGGAGAAAGTTCAAAGGAGATGTGGGGGGCAAGTGTTCTATTATACAGAGGGTGGTAGGTGCCTGGGACGTGCTGCCGGGGGTGGTGGTGTAGGCAGATACGATAGGGGTGTTTAAGAGGCTTTTAGATAAGCACATGAATATGCAATGAATAGAGGACCAAGGGCAGGCAAAAGGGATTAGTTTAATTTGGCATCATGTTGTCCCGACATGGTGGGCCGAAGGGCCTGTTCCTGTGTTGTACTGTTCCATGTTCTATGGAACATGACCTCAAGAAAGTTTGGATGAAAAATACAGCAACTGGAGAGATGTCCAGTAATGAGCTGATTGATACCCTGGGCCGGATTATCATTGTAACAGAAATTGTCAGGGATTTGGCACAGGAAGAAAATGGCTGCCTGGAATTGGATCACGAGGTGGCAAGCTCCTCAATACGTGTGACGTGGATCACATGGTGGGGGTGGCTCTGATGTCAGGGAACCCGCATCACCTGATGCCCTTGCAGGAGAGGGCGCCATCTTTAAAGGGTGCGAGGATTTGAGGGACACCCGGGCAAGCTGACATCTCATGAGGCCAGGGAGCCAGCTGGCAGTAAGGAATTCACCTCAGTATCACTGGACACTCACTTTTCCACTCATTATGTTTGCAGGACTAAGGGGCCCAGAATGTCAGGAGACATCCAAGGATGGGGGAGAGGGGCAGTAGCGGGGATTAGTCCACTGACAGGGGCAGAGCTGGAAACAGGGAAGTTGACAGGTGAACAGAGTGGTTGGTCCATATCTGATGCCGGGTTACGAATGCTGGCATGGCGGGTGAGGAGGAATCTCGCTTATCCATCAAGGGCCGGGGCCCGCTAGCATCCCCCCACCCACACTCCCCCCGCCCCCCGCCCCGCCAGGAGTCGGTCCCTCCAGCGGGGTTTACAACAGCTTCCCACTTGTGGGGAGTTCGCGACCCGACCCCGCTGGAGGAAGCAGAGGCCATGGAGGCCCCCCAGGAGGTCGGGGGGTAAGGGAGGTGCCACCTGGGCAAAGCCACCCTGTCAGTACCAGCCTGGCTCACTGGCACTGCCTAAGGGGCAAACTGGCAATGCCCAAAGGGCACCTTGGTACTGCATTGGGCAGTGCCTAGGGGTGGGATCAGGGGGATGGGGCCTAATGGGGATGGGGTCTATTCGGGGACTGGCTGGTGGGGGTGGGGGGGGGCCCGCTGCCACTCTGCCAGAGGATCGCAGGCAAAGGGAGGGAGGACAGTGATTGGGCTGGCCGGGGTCGGGGCCGGGGTTGGGGCGGGGGGTGGGGGTGGGGGGGAGAGACACATCGGGGCTTGCCCGGTCAGTTCCGGGAGGCCAGCGATTGTGGGGTGGGGGGGGGTCACGGGGCTGGCCAGCGATCGGGAGGGTTGGGGGTCAGAGGGGCAGCAATGCGGGGTTGTGGGGGTCACGGGGCTGGCCAGCGATCGGGGGGTAGGGGGGGGTCGGGGGGCAACGAAGCGGGGTTGCTGATCGGGAGGCCGGCAGCGTGGCGCCACTGCGCATGCGCCAATCTCTGTGCTGACAGATCAGCGCATGCGCAGTGACCCCCTCAGCGCTATGCTGCCGGCCTCTCCAGCGGGAATATGACCCACCTCCTGATTTACAATGTGATTCCCGCTGGGGCAGTCTGCAATGCTCAGAGTGCGGGAGATTCACACTGAAAATCCTGCTAAATAAACCAGTGAGAGTTACTCCTATTTTCACATGAATTTGAGACTTTTTTGTTGGGAGAATTCCGGCCGTAATGTCGCTTTAATGAGCGACCCATCTGTCCTTAGGCTATGCGCTGTCCCTTTAATCTTTAGAACTCACACTTTAGTCTTAGTCACTGCCTAACTCAGACTGCACCACTCAGGATTTTAACACAGAGTGAAACATCTCTGTTGACAATGCGGCTCCTTCTGACTCCCTCTCCTGCAAGTCAAGACAGCTCTTCACACTGAGTCAGCTGAGTCACATTTCAGTCACAGACGTTCAAAGGGCAGATTATTGAAGGCAGAGCAAACTCATCTCAGCTTCATTTCATTGGGGAGGCAGCACTAAATCCCGGTGAATTACATTAAAACTGTTGGTTTGGAAAATTTGAGGTTTCGCCTGATTGAGGGGTGAGTTTCCCGCTTGCTTCCTCCCTCTCCCACAGCCCAAATAATCGGGACCTCTTTCCCGCCACCGGGTTTCTGACGGGTGGCTTTCCGACGCGATACCCTGAGCCCGCCTGCCCGCCGTCCGGCCTACTCCAACAGGCTCCACAAAGCTCAGCCCCCACTCTGGTCAGGAATCAAATATACATCAGTCAGGAGCTGGAAACAAGGCACTTGTGACAAAATTCAGAAGGGAATTTTTTTTTATGTTGCCAAATTAAACTCGAGATTTATAAAGTTTACCATGACCACGTCCGAAAGGTTGGGTCAAAATTATAGAATCATAGAATTCCTACAGTGCAGAAGGAGGCCATTTGGCCCATCGATTCTGCACTGACCACAGGCCCTATTCCCATAACCCCTCATAATTACCCTGCTAGTCCCCCTGACACTAAGGGTCAATTTAGCATGGCCAATCAACCTAACCCGCACATCTTTGGACTGTGGGAGGAAACCAGAGCACCCGGGAGGAAACCCACGCAGACACGGGGAGAATGTGGAAACTCCACACAGACAGTGACCCGAGGCCGGAATTGAACCCAGATCCCTGGCGCTGTGAGGCAGCAGTGCTAACCACTGTGCCACCGTGCCGCCCCAAATGAACCAGTTTTTGCTCTGTGGAGTGACGCCCCCACTCAAAAAGACAAGGCTTCATTGCGTCTGGAGGAATTCCATGTTATGTAGAACCTCTTTTAGAAAGACAGGTTCCCATCCAAGTTCCACCTTTAAGGGTTACCTGGAAGAACTTGCCCCAAGCTCAGACAACAACCACTGTGATAAAACACTTGTCTACATTAGATTTCACTAATGTAAAGATTTCCCTGTATTTTAAGTCGTTCTCATTCTGATAAAGTATGTATGTATGTTGAGTTAAATGTTAACCATGTGTATTGTGTTATAAAAGCTCTGAGGGTAAAAAAATGTTGGTTTCCCCCAGGACCCAGACTCAAACCTGGAAAAGAAAACCTTTAATGAGTTTGTGCGCCAGTGGATGACGAAGGCAATGAGTGTCAATGGGTAAAGGGAGGTGGGAACAGGTCTTCACCCTGTAAGAGATTATGAGAACAAGTACAAAGGAGGTAAACCATCTGGAAAGCAAAAGTGGTCACCCGTGGCAGCAAGGGTCGTCTCAAAAAAGAAGCCTGTAATTACTTTGCACACCGAATGATTGCGTACTTGCTGTCATAATGTGGAACATATGGCACAAGGAAGTCAAAGAACACTCACGCTGACTACATCTGTGCTGAGGCTGTCAAGAGGCAAAAATAGTTTGTGAGTTGGCAGCCCTGGTGCTCAGAGGTGCTGCTGTTCATGTTGGGTTTACTCAGCTAATGGTCGAGATTCCATTAAATCTACTCATGCTGCCATAAGCTGTCACCACGGGAAGGAAACTGCAGCCTAATACAACACACCCAGTGTTGCTTATTTTAATAGCAGGATGAACCAATTAAAACTTACAATTTGAAATGGTTTGGAAACAGGAAATCATCTTATATTGACGAAAATAATTGGAATTATTGGAAATCGGAATCCCGTGGGATGGCACGGTGGCACAGCGGTTAGCACTGCTGCCTCACAGCACCAGGGACCCGGGTTCAATTCTGGCCTCGACTCACTATCTGTGTGGAGTTTGCACGTTCTACCCGTGTCTGTGTGAGTTTCCCTCCGGGTGCTCCGGTTTCCTCCCAAGGTCCAAAGATGTGCGGTTTAGGTTGATTGGCCATGCTAAATTGCCCCTTAGCGTCAGGGGGATTAGCAGGGTAAATACGTGGGGTTATGGGAATAGTAAAATAAAGTAAAGTAAAGCTTATTGATTAGTCACAAGTGAGGCTTACATTAACACTGCAATTAAGTTGCTGTGAAATTCCCCTAGTCGTCACAATCCGGCGCCTGTTCGGGTCAATGTATAGGGTCTGGGTGGGATTGTAGTTAGTGCAGACTTGATGGGCCAAATGGCCTCCTTCTGCACTGCAGGGATTCTATGATCGAAAGTAAGATATTTAATTTGATTTATTATTGTCACATGCATTGAGATACAGTGAAAAGTATTGTTTCTTGCGCACTATACAAAGTATACAGTACATAGGGAAAGAAAGTGGAGAGTGCAGAATGTAGTTTTACAGTCATAGCTAGAGTGTAAAGAAAGATCAGCTTAATATATGGTAGGACCATTCAATCGTCTGATGACAGCAGGGAAGAAGCTGTTCTTGAATCTGTTGGTATGTGTTTTCAGACTCCTGTATCTTTTTCCCGATGGAAGATGGTGGAAGAGAGAATGTCCGGGGTATGTGGGGTCCTTAATTATGCTGGCTGCTTTTCCGAAGCAGTGGGAAGTGTAGACGGAGTCAATGGATGAGAGGCTGGTTTGAGTGATGGATTGGGCTACGTTCACAACCTTTTGTAGTCTCTTGCAGTCTTCGTCAGAGCAGAAGGCATACCTTCCAGAAAGGATGCTTTCTATGGTGCATCTGTAAAAATTGGTCAGAGTCCCATTTCCACTTGCTGGAGGCACTTAGAGAATAGGATTGAATTTTGAAGCTTTGCCTTAAGGTGACATTGATGCAGCCGGAATCCAGTGTCAGGCTCGACACAGCTAATATCCATCCGTTCAGGGGTTTGGAACACAGATGATTGAACAGAGGCACATTCAGAACCTCTTGATGAATTGCAAAACGTTCCCATTAAGGTAAAGACAGAGCCAACAACACAAAAACTGGTGGTGTAGTAAAGAGCAAGGAGCTCTTTAGGATGTGGAAGCGCTGGAAAGAGTGCAGAGGAGATTTACCAGGATGCTGCCTGGTTTGGAGGGTAGGTCTTATGAGGAAAGGTTGAGGGAGCTAGGGCTGTTCTCTCTGGAGCGGAGGAGGCTGAGGGGAGACTTAATAGAGGTTTATATAATGATGAAGGGGATAGATAGAGTGAACGTTCAAAGACCATTTCCTCGGGTGGATGGAGCTATTACAAGGGGGCATAACTATAGGGTTCGTGGTGGGAGATACAGGAAGGATATCAGAGGTAGGTTCTTTACGCAGAGAGTGGTTGGGGTGTGGAATGGACTGCCTGCAGTGATAGTGGAGTCAGACACTTTAGGAACATTTAAGCGGTTATTGGATAGGCACATGGAGCACACGAGGATGATAGGGAGTGGGATAGCTTGATCTTGGTTTCAGATAAAGCTCGGCGCAACATCGTGGGCCGAAGGGTCTGTTCTGTGCTGTACAATGTTCTATGTTCTATGAGCCTTAGATTACAGGATGATATAGACGGGCTGGTCTATCTGACAAAAGTTTGAGGTGATGGATTTTGGGAGAACTAACAGGGCAAAGGAATATACAATGAACGGTAGGATGCTGGGAAGTACAGAGGACAAGAGGGACATTGGGATGCAAAGATCCCTGAAGGCAACAGGATAGGTAGATAAGGTGGTTAAAGAAGGCATATGGGATCCTTGTCTTTATCAGCCGAGTAAGAAGTCTTACAACACCAGGTTAAAGTCCAACAGGTTTATTTCTTTAACTTTACTCTTTGGACTTTAACCTGGTGTTGTTAGACTTCCTACTGTGTTTACACCAGTCCAACGCTGGCATCTCCACATCTTTATTAGCCAAGGCATGGAATTTAAGAGCAGTGAGGTTATGATGGAGCTGTATAAAATGCTCGTTAGGCCACAGCTAGAGAACTGGCTGTTGCCACACTACAGGAAGGGCATGATTGTACGAGAAAGCGTGCAGAAGAGATTCAGCAGGATGTTGCCTGGGCTGGAGCATTTCAGCTATGAAGAGAGGCTGGTTAGACTGTGGTTGTTTTCGTTGGAGCAGGGAAGGCTGAGGGAATATGGATAGGGTAGATAGGAAGAAACCTTTGCTCTGGTAGATGGGTCAGTAATCAGGGGGCATAGATTTAAGATAAGGAGCAGGAGATTTAGAGGGAATTTGAGGAAAAACGTTTGCATCCAGAGGGTGGTGGGACTCGCTGCCTGAAAGGGTGGTAGAGGTGGGAACCCTCACAACATTTAAGAAGCCTTTCGGTGAGCATTTGAAATTCCATAGCATACAAGGCTATGGACCAAATGCTGGAAAATGCGCGATTTGGATAGATAGGTATTTGATAACCAGCACAGACATGATGGGCTGAAGGGCCTCTTTCTGTACTCTACGACTCTACTATCTCACAGTCACTGCCATATTGAAGGAAAATTGATTAGTTTAACTTTAGTCATTTATCATTTTTATGTTAATCTCACGACTTTAACCCAACCAGATGGATGGAGATTGAGTAGTGGATGGTTAAAATCACTGACTTACCTGTGGATGTCTCACCTGGATCCCACCGTCGTCCATTTTAACTTGTTTCCAAGCAGGGACCAAACATACCCATCGGACACCAATGGGGTCCTTTTTGAAGCGTAGAGGTTGAAATCTGATTACATAATCTAGGACCTGACTGCAAATTTAAGCCTGTCTTGCGTGTGGAAGCCTCGGGCCTTTCGTGCCAAGTTTTGAGCGTGGCAAGAGTTTGCTGCACCGTCGGCGCCAATCTGAGTTCTGTTTTCTTTCATACTTCTTTGCCAGGCTTGGAGGGACCGGTGTGCTACCCTGGGCCTCACAAAGAAAGCTGAGCTGTGCCTTATCCTGAACTCTCACTCTCCCGAAATGCCAATGTTCTTAGCTCCCCTTTGGCGCTGTCTGCTGCCTCCAGCATCCACTCCTGCCCGGTGCCCAGGTACCACATCAGGTGGACAGCTGACCCGTGGCTTACCGATGACACCCAAGAATTAACATCAGTAAGCTGTGGTGCTTGCCCATACCACTGCCCACCTGAATCCCACTTCCATTTAAACTCCCTCCAGTTGTCCCAATTGAGCCACTTGATAATATTATACTTTTCCCATTAATATTGAGCAGGCTAATTCAGACGGATAAGCTTCAGTTCTTAGATTTGTGAAGGGCACAGGACGAACACTGAACATGGATCATCTCAAAGGTTATGGGGAGAAAGCAGGATTAGGCTATTGAGTTGGGTGATCGGCCATGATCGTGATGAATGGCGGAGCAGGCTCGGAGGGCCAGATGGCCTCCTCCTGCTCCTATCTTCTATGTATGTTTCTATCTCACCACAAGTGCGTTCTCATCAAAGCCTCGCTCAAGATTCCGAGCTATAATAAGGCTTTCTCACTCGCTCTGCACCGAACCCAACAGGAAAGAGGTGAAAAATAGACCTAGTTGTTTAAAATGTCACTTCGTTAATGAAATGTTGAGGATAGCACCTTCTAAACTAAGACGTGCGAATGTATCAGCACACTTACGTGAGGAAACATCAACCACTAATACAAGGTAATGAATCATTGAACAGAATGTGTGTCTGAAGCTTCGTATTACCTCTTTGTTAGGGTAGTCTGTTCGGATTTCTGCAGCTAACTCAACGCCGGCAAGTCCTCCTCCAACCACAACTATAGTTTCAGCTTTCTGAATCTGGATAGAACAGAGAAAGAAAGAACTTGCATTTGATTTGATTTATTATTGTCACATGTACTGGGATACAGTGAAAAGTATTATTTTTTATATTCATTCGCAGGACATGGGTGTCACTGGTTGGCCAGCATTTATTGCCCATCCCTAGTTGCCCTTGTATGGAGGGCAGTTGAGAGTCAACCACATTGCTGTGTGTCTGGAATCACATGTAGGCCAGACCAGGTAAGGACGGCAGATTTCCTTCCCTAAAGGACTTAAGTGAAGCAGATGCATTTTTCCAACAATCGACAATGGTTTCACGGCCTTCAGTAGATTCTTAATTCCGGACAATTTTTTAAATCGATTTCAAATTCAAAGAGCTGGCGTGGCAGGATTCGAACCCGGGTCCCCAAAACATTTTGCTGAGTTTCTGGATTAATAGTTTAGTGATAATACCATTAGGCCATCTCCTTCCACTTCTTGAGTGCTCTACAGACAAAATATACCATTCGTAGAGTACATAGGGGAGAAGGAAAGGAGAGGGTGCAGAATGTAGTGTTACAGGCATAGCTAGGGTGTAGAGAAAGATCAACTTAATATAAGGTAGGTCCATTCAAAAGTCTGACAGCAGCAGGGAAGATGCTGTTCTTGAGTCGGTTGGTATGTGACCTCAGACTTTTGTATCTTGTTCCCAACGGAAGAAGGTGGAAGAGAGAATGTCCAGGATGCATTGAGTCATTGATTATGCTGGCTGTTTTTCTTAGGCAGCGGGAAGTGTAGACAGAGTCAATGGATGGGAGGCTGGTATGCGTGATGGACTGGGCTACATTCATATTCATATATATATTACCTTTCAAAATTTTGGGCTCTCCCAAATTTGCTTTGCAGTCAATGCTTTGCGGTCAAAGTATAGCCCTTGTTTAAATGCCAGAAGCACAATTTGTGCACTGCTTGTCATTATCATAAATGCAATGCGATAGTGACAAGCCATAGCTACTTTTTAAAGTGATGTTGGTTGAGATGTGATGAGATCTCATCTAAAAGACAGCAGCTCTGACAGTGCTGCACTCCCTCAGCACTGCACTGGAGTATGGGTCTCTGGGTCTAGAGAGGGGCTTGTATAACAACCATCTGACTCAGAGGCGGACAGTGCTACCAACTGAATCAGTACTGATGTTACAAAGTACACCAAACCAGGGAGAGACACGAGGGACAATGTTTTCGCCTCCTGTGTGAAATGTCCATGCCACCTAGCCAAAGCTGGCATGGGAAGCCTGGTCTGTTTCCCGTTTGGGTTTCACTTAACCTCGACTGGGGAAATGCAGAGCGGGTGGCAGTGGGTGCAATCGCAAGGTGAGTATAACAACGGAGCATCAACAGCCCAGACATTTCCATTTCTAAAATGGTTTGGAATTTGACAAAAGTAAATGCTTTATGGCCCCATCAAGGTAACAATTTAAAATGCCTGTTCTTTGAGTGGTCTTCAGTACCTCCTTCAGGGGTCGCTGTTTGGCTGGTACGAGTGGGCGGAGGGCTCGTAAAAAGAAAGGCCGGAATCTTACCACCGTCCACACCGGTGGGATTTTCCCACCCCGCCACAGTGAACGGAGATTGGGCCGGCCGCCAAATTCTCCGACCTTGCTGCAACAGGAGTGTGGCGTAAACAGCCGGTAAGTTTGTGCCCAAAGACTTGCATTTATATAGCGCCTTTCCTAACCATAGGCTATCTCAAAGCTCTTTCCAGCCAATTAAATACTTCTTCAAGTCAAATCACTGTTGTAATGTCGGAAGGGAGGCAGTTAAATTATAATGGGCAAACTCCCGCAAACAGGAATGAAATAACCTGTGAAATCTGTCTATATTGTCACGATGATTGAGGGATAAATATTGGCCAGAGAAATTGGGATAAATTCCCTGATCTTCTTCAAAATAGTAATGGGGACCTTTGACATTCACCTGAGTAGGAAGATGTCAGTGTCTCTGCATCTCTGACCCTGCAGTACTCCACTCTCTACCTCTTTTGTATCTCAAGGTCGCACTCATGGTCCTGCAAGCGAAATCGGACCTTGACTCGCACATCGAAGTAGAATCCCAGTGGAAACAAACATAGAATACATAGAACCCCTAGAATCCCTACAGTGCAGGAGGAGGCCATTCAGCCCATCGAGCCTGCACCGACAACAACCCCACTCTATCCCCATAACTCCACATATTTGACCCTGCTAGTCCCCCTGACACTAAGGGGCAATTTAACATAGGCAATTAACCTACCCTGCACATCTTTGGACTGTGAGAGGAAACCGGAGCACTTGGAGGAAACCCACGCAGATACGGGGAGAACGCGCAAACTCCACACAGACAGTGCCCCGAGGCTGGAATTGAACCTGGGTCCCTGGCGCTGTGAGGCAGCAGTGCTCATCACTGTGCCATCATGCCGCCCAAACAAACTGATCCATTTAAATGCCAACCTGAAAATTGCCCCAGTTGGGCATCAATGGGACGACTGAGTTATTCTTTAACTACCAAATAAGAAACTGGTAGCTGGCAGTGAAAATTGCTCCCATTGGGTTTGGAGTACTGACCAGACCCACATTATTGGACCTCTGGGGATGGAAGAAGATGCTGGACATCCATTGCTGTGAGGCAACGGTGCTAACCACTGTGCCACCGTGCCACAGTGGCACAGTGGTTAGCACTGCTGCCTCACAGCAACAGGGACCCAGGTTCAATTCCTGGTTCGGGTCACTGTCTGTGTGGAGTTTGCACATTCTCCCCGTGTCTGCGTGGGTTTCCTCCGGTTTCCTCCCACAGTCCGAAAGATGTGCAGGTTAGGTGCATTGGCCATGTTCAATTGCCCCTTAGTGTCAGGGGGATTAGTGGGGTAAATATGTGGGGGTACGGGAATGAGGCCTGTGTGGGATTGTTGTCGGTGCAGGCTTGATGGGCCGAATGGCTTCCTTCTGTGCTGCGGGGATTCTATGATATCTAAGATTCTCTCAAGAGATTCAGTAAGTGAATGATAAGATTCATTACAGGTGTTCCAGAGGGACTTTCCATGTTCCATTCTTTCATATGAAAGGACAGCAAAACAGACAACAATAGATGGAGACAACCTCATAAGCAGCTCAGATAATCGAGCTGTTCTACTTAACGTTTCTCTGCAACCTTCTTCAGAATTACCTCTTTCACTAAGTCTTCATACATCTGGATGGCAGTGTCCCTGCTAACTGGCTCAATCAACTTCCCAGGGAATGGTCCTGTGCTCCCAGTCGCCAGAATCAGATAAGAGTAATGTATGACCTTTAAAACACAGGAAAAGACAACACATTCGTTCAAAAGAAATATGTGATATTTAGCTTAAAAGCCAATAAAATATAAGATATGTTACCTTCATTAGCTGCTGTGAGGTCACAAATTTCATTCATATTTTGCATAGGGTTGACAGTGAGAATCTTTTTCCCAGAGTTGAGATGTCTAATACTAAGGGGCAGGCGCTGAAGGCGAGAAGGGGCAAGTTCAAAGGGAGAAGCGAGGGGCAAGTTTTTTATACAGAGAGTGGTAAGCATCTTGGAGTGGTGGTGGAGGCAGATACGATCGGGGCGTTTAAGAGGCTTTTAGATATGGATCAAGGGCAGGCAGAAGGGATTAGTTTAATTTGGTGCCATGTTCAGCACAACACCATGGGCCAAGGGGCCCGTTCCTGTGCTGTACTGTTCTGTGTGAAATAATATGCTTACCTCCCCATTCTCCATTATAACATCTTGTCCTTCCAAATCAATATCACTGACTTTGCCTTGTTTGAAGTTTCTTTTGAACGTGGCATCATAAGCTATGAATGTTTTGGCTGCAAATCCTAAATTAAAAAAAAAACACACGCTGTGAAAAATAAGTTATTTAGGAATAAAGAATAATACGGACAGGGAAAGGTCCTACCACCTGCCACAGTCGTTGCTTGAAAGAAATCATGCACAATTTGGCAAAACAACTTGCATTCATATAACTCCTATAAAGTAGCAAAACTTTGTCACATTGCTTCCGTTTGGAACCCCGCTGATGTTCAATGCAAGGACATCTCAAATCACAGAAGGGAAACTTGGAACGCCCGTTCTTAACAGTTTATTTTTGCAATTTGGAAAAATATGAGCAAAGAGATGAAGCCCAGTGAGGAAAGGGTCCAGTCTTGTTGCAAATTATCGAATGACAAAATATTTATTAAACTTTAAAACACACAAGAAAGGCAACAATAAAGAACAACATTTACAATTAAACTACGATAATGGTTAACCAGAGAGTAGACTTAAATTACCCCCAATCTAATCTAACTATTTTCCTTAACTCTAAGAACACACCTTCCCCAAAACAGCATCCCATAGGTTTTAACACTGTGAGCCAAATTCAGCAAATAATTGCCACACAAGATCTCTTTTCTCTTTTTTTCAGCTCGGAAACAGGCCCTTCGGCCCAACTTGATCTTGCCGCCCAGTTTTTATCACTAAGCTAGTCCCAATTGCCCGCATTTGGCCCATGTCCCTCCACACTCATCTTACCCATGTAACTATCTCAGTGGTTTTTAAAAGACAAAATTGTACCCGCCTCTACTACTGCCTCTGGCAGCTCGTTCCAGACACTCACCACACTCTGAGTGAAACAATTGCCCCTCTGGACCCTTTTCTATCTCTCCCCTCTCACCTTAAACCTATGCCCTCTAGTTTTAGACTCCCCTACCTTTTGGAAAAGATGTTGACTATCCACCCTATCTGTGCCCCTCATTATTTTACAGACCTCTATAGGATCACCCCTAAGCCTCCTACAAGACATTAGTAAGGCACATTTGGAATACTGTGTACAGTTCTGGTCACCCTATTATAGAAACAATATTATTAAACTAGAAAGAGTGCAGGAAAGATTTACTAGGATGCTACTGGGACTTGATGGTTTGAGTTATAAGGAGAGACTGGATATCCAGACTCTCTTTATAACTGGATATCCAGTCTCTCCTTATAACTCAAACCATCAAGTCCCAGTAGCATCCTAGTAAATCTTTCCTGCACTCTTTTTAGTTTAATAATATCCTTTCTATAATAGGGTGACCAAAACTGTACACAGTATTCCAAATGTGGCCTTACTAATGTCTTGTACAACTTCAACAAAACGTTCCAACTCATGTATTCAATGTTCTGACCGATGAAACTAAGCATGCCGAATGCCTTCTTCACTACCCTGTCCACCCGTGACTCCACTTTCAAGGAGCTATGAACCTGTAGTCCTAGATCTCTTTGTTCTATAACTCTCCCAAAGCCCTACCATTAACTGAGTAAGTCCTGCCCTGGTTCGATCTACTACGATCACTTCACATTTACCTAAATTAAACTCCATCTGCCATTTATTGGCCCAATGGATCAAGGTCCCGTTGCAACCCCAGATAACCTTCTTCACTGTGCACTATGCCACCAATCTTGGTGTCATCTGCAAACTCACTAACCATGCCTCCTAAGATGTACAGTCCTCTAACTATGAAATTTGCTTTTAATTTCTGATCTTGTCGGACGCATGATAATTTCAGAATTATATTCGAAGTCCAGTGTCCTGTTTATATCTATTCTTTCATAATATTTTAATGAATAGATTAAAACACTTTTTAATTGTTAGTTTTTAACTGCGCTGCATGTTAATATCCTTACCTCACTTGGCTGGACCATTTCCAACACACCAGTGTCCTTTTGAAGGTAGAAGCACTATATTATGGATGTTCCAACTATGGTCTTAGCAATAAATTACACAGAGAAAAATTTAAATTTAGAATTAAATGTCCTTTGAGTTTGGGCAGATTAAGCTTCTATCTACTGAAATTTAGAAGAGTAAGAGGTGACTTGTTCGTAATCTTTAAGATTCCAAGGGGTCATAACAGGGTAGATGTGGAAAGGATGTGCTGTTTTGTGGGGATCTGGAATGAGGGCGCACCGTTAAAAATAAGGGGGTCGTTCATTTAAGACAGATGAGGAGAAATTATTTCTCTCCCACGCAGTGTGCAACCACAGCTTGCTGGAGATTAAGACTGTTCAAAGAAGCATCAAATGGAACTCTCTTCATCAAAAGGCAGTGAATCCTAGAATCCCACAGTACAGAAGGAGGCCACTCGGCCCATCGAGTCTGCACCGACCACAATCCCACCCAGGCCCTATCCCCATAACCCTATCCATTTACCCTAGCTAGACCCCCTGACACTAAGGGGCACAGTCAATCCACCTAACGGCACGGTAGCACAGTGGTTAGCACTGCTGCTTCACAGCGCCAGGGTCCCGGGTTCGATTCCCGGCTCGGGTCACTGTCTGTGTGGAGTTTGCACATTCTCCTCGTGTCTGCGTGGGTTTCCTCCGGGTGCTCCGGTTTCCTCCCACAGTCCAAAGATGTGCGGGTTAGGTTGATTGGCCAGGTTAAAAATTGCCCCTTAGAGTCCTGAGATGTGTAGGTTAGCGGGATTAGCGGGTAAAATATGTGGGGGTAGGGCCTGGGTGGGATTGTGGTCGGTGTAGACTCGATGGGCCGAATGGCCTCCTTCTGCACTGTAGGGTTTCTATGATTCTATGATTAACCCAAACATCTTTGGACCGTAGGAGGAAACTAGAACACCCAGAGGAAATCCACGCTGGGTCCCTGGCACTGTGAGGCAGCAGAGCTAACCACTGTGCCACCGTGCCTCAGTGGAGGCAGAGGCTGGAATTTTACCACCCCACCCGCCCCAGAATCGGGGCTGGCGAGGCTCGCAGAATGGCATTCTCTGTTGGCCTTGGGCAGGCGGGTCGTAAAATACCAGCCAGTCGTTGAATATTCTTAAGGTAGAGCTACATAGGTTCTTGAAAAGTGTGGGGGTGAAAGGTTACCAGGAATGTGGGATTGAGGTTACAATCAGATCAACCATGATCCTATTGAGTGGTGGAGCAGGCTTGAGAGGTCAAGTGGTCTACTCTTGCTCCTAATTCATATGTCCATATGGATGCAAGCATCTGATTAGCCTGGTTGCTAACCAATGCACAGACTGAATACCTTCAATCAATGGGTAGTAAACACACTTAAACTTTCCATTCTCACATCTGCCAGTGTTTCCATCCATCGCATTCTGTACCTGCTGGTACATTTATAACCACATTAAATTTCACATCTCATTCTGTATTGGATCTGTGTAATTGTACATATCCATTCGAATGCTGCCAACTTTCACTAGATCAATCACCTGGTCTCTTCACTTATACAATATGATTATACAAATACTGACCTCCTCCCAGTAGTTTATGAACAGGGGAGCCTAGAACAGGCCATTGCAAAGATCTGCCTGTTCGCATTTCCTCTCTGCCAGACTCACTATTTTCTATTTCCAAACCACTGTTCAAAACCAGGAAGTTCATTGCCAATAATTCCAAGAGCCTTAACCTTCCCTGGAAGCCTCGCAGGCAGAATTTAATCAAGCAACTTGGAAAATGCTAGTAACTTACATCTACCTGAATGGACAAGGTTCATTGATTAACTCTGAAAGAAATTAAATTATGAGGCATGAAGTATTGCTTCTAAAATCACACTTACAGGCCTTTGTGGCATCCACTTGCCTGGATGGGTGCAGCTCCAACAACACTCAAGAAGCTTGACAGCATCCAGGACAAAGCAGCCCCGCTTGATTGGCACCACATCTACAAACATTCACTCCCTCCACCACCGACGCTCAGTAGCAGCAGTGTGTACTATCCACAAGATGCACTGAAGCGATTCACCAAAGATCCTTAGACAGCACCTTCCAAACGCATGACCACTTCCATCCAGAAGGACAAGGGCAGCAGATACCATGGGAACACCACCACCTGCAAGTTCCCCTCCAAGCCACTCACCATCCTGACTTGGAAATATATCGCCGTTCCTTCACAGTCGCTGGGTCAAAATCCTGGAATTCCCTCCGTAATGGCATTGTGGATCAATGATGTGGAGATGCCGGCGTTGGACTGGGGTAAACACAGTAAGAAGTTTAACAACACCAGGTTAAAGTCCAACAGGTTTATTTGGTAGCAAAAGCCACACAAGCTTTCGGAGCTCTAAGCCCCTTCTTCAGGTGAGTCACCTGAAGAAGGGGCTTAGAGCTCCGAAAGCTTGTGTGGCTTTTGCTACCAAATAAACCTGTTGGACTTTAACCTGGTGTTGTTAAACTTCTTATTGTGGATCAACCCATAGCACATGGACTGCGGCGATTCAAGAAGGCAGCTCACCACCACCTTCTCAAGGGCAACTAGGGATGGGCAACAAATGTTGGCCGAGCCAGTGACACCCATGTCCCACAAATGAATAGAAAAAAAATGTTCTTCAGAACATTACTGGAACAATGAAATACTCTTGAATATATTTCCCAGTACTAACATCAGACTGGCATTCCGCAATTTACAGACCACACATTTTTCCATACCAGCATAATTTCCAGCCCATCGCTCTCAACAGGATGCTCTGCATGATGGAGCTCTTAAAAATGTTCATGAGGAGCTTGGCTCCCAATCCATTTCTTCCACAGGTAGAGCAACATGTTAAAATGTGCAGCCAATGAACACACTGAGAGCTATGCCTATTACTTCAAAGCCTGAAATAATTAATGCTTTGCAAATGAAAGACTCAACTCATGGCAGTAACAAGCTCAAAGTCTTGCACTCTTCTTAGTTCTAGTGCAGCTTTGTATTTACTTCGCTTTGATATAGACCTTCACTCGCTGAAACCCACAGCTGCAGTAAATGTCAAGATTTAGGAATCATTCCCAGAAGGATAAAAAACAGAAAAATATGGGAAGTGGCTGATTGACTGGTCTGCACTGGTCTTGTATACATTAAGATGTGCGGGTTAGGTAGATTGGCCATGCTAAATTGCCTCGTAGTGTTAGGGGGACTAGCTGAGTAAATATGTGAAGTTATGAGGCCGTGTGTGGGATTGTTGTCGGTGCAGGCTCGATGGGCCAAATGGCCTCCTTCTGCATTGTAGGGATTCTGTAATGACTTTAAATCAGGCCATTGAAGTTGGCCTATTGGAATACGAACTCCCTGATTAAGGGGCCAAATGATGGGCCAATCAGGGAGACTTTAATTCGTATTTAACCAGGGTGTGTCAGTTCCTCTGGCACTCCTGAAGGTAGACTGCTGACTGATAGCACCCTGTGTACTGCTGCTGGAATTGTAAAAGGGATTCTGGTGAAGGGACTTCTGTCTCTGTGAACTTAGTACAGGTTCTAAGATCTATGTTCTATGAAAATGGAACTCCAGTTTAGACCATTCCCAGCCATTTCCCAAGTTTTACTGGTTTCTCCTTCTGGGCTATTTTCCAGTGATTTACCTTTCTGTACCGATGCTCTAAGGGCCCCCATGTTGTGATGGAAGGCATGTTTTATGTCGATCAGCGTGTAAGGGATCCTGTAGGATGATAACTGCTTAGCTGCAGCAATCCCTCCGAAACCAGCACCGACAATGACAACGTGGTCAGCATCGCTGAGAGTTAGTTTCGCTCCCATGACGTCTGTTGAAAAATATATTAAAGTGGAAGCATCAAAAAAAGAGACTTACGTTTAACTGACACTTTTCATGACCCCATACCAAAAGCACTTTATAAAGAATGGACAACATTTGAAGTGTAAATCACTGTTGTCAGGTAGGAAATTGGGCAGCCAAGTTTTGCGTAGAAAGATATGGAAATCAGCAATGTAACAATGATTTGATTTGATTTGGGCGGCACGGTAGCACAGTAGTTAGCACTGCTGCTTCACAGCTCCAGGGACCTGGGTTCGATTCCCGGCTTGGGTCACTGTCTGTGTGGAGTTTGCACGTTCTCCTCGTGTCTGCGTGGGTTTTCTCCGGGTGCTCCGGTTTCCTCCCACAGTCCAAAGATGTGCGGGTTAGGTTGATTGGCCATGCGAAAAATTGCCCTTAGTGTCCTGAGATGTGTAGGTTAGAGGGATTAGTGGGTAAAATATGGAGGGATATGGGGGTAGGGCCTGGGTGGGATTGTGGTCGGTGCAGACTCGATGGGCCGAATGGCCTCTTTCTGTACTGTAGGGTTTCTATGTTTCTATGTTGATTTGATCTATTATTGTCACATGTATCAGTGTACAGTGAAAAATATTTTTTCTTGCATGCTATAAAGACAAAACATGCCGTTCATAGAGAAGGAAAGGAGAGAGTGCAGAGTGTAGTGTTACAGTAATAGCTAGGGTGTAGAAAAAGATCAACTTAATATAAGGTAGATCCATTCAAAGTCTGATGGCAGCAGGGAAGAAGCTGTTCTTGTGTCGGTTGGTACGTGACCTCAGACTTTTGTATCTTTTTCCTGACAGAAGAAGGTGGAAGAGAGAATGTCCAGGGTGCATGATTATGCTGGCTGCTTTGCCGAGGCTGCGGGAAGTGTAGACAGAGTCAATGGATGGGAAGTTGGTTGACCAGATACTCTGCTTTTTTCAGTGATGTTGGTTGAGGGATAAATATTGGCCAGGACATCAGGGTAACTCCCTTACTTACCTTTGATATCGTGCGATGAGATCTTTTACACCCACCTGAAAGGGCAGATGTTTTGCCATCTCATCAAAAGATGGTACCTCCAACAGTTCAGCACTTCCTTAGCACTGCATTGGGGTGTCAGCCTTGATATGTGCTCAAGACTCTGGAATAGGACATCAACTCATTCAGAGGTGAGAGTGCTACTCACTAAGCTACAGCTCATTCAAAGAAGCATATCAATGACTATTTACGGCATCCGAGATTCATGCTCATTGTGCGGTGGCCTGGTGGCATTGTACCTAGATTATTTATCCAGAAACTCAGCTAATGGACACAGGTTCGAATCCCACCACAGCAGATGGTGGAATTTAAATTCAAATAAAAAATACCTGGAATTAAGAATCTACTGATGACCGTGAAGCCATGTTTTTGTTTCAGATTCCAGCGATACTTTGCATTTCCCATGAAACCGTTGTCGGTTGTTGTAAAAACCCATCTGGTTCACTAATGTCCTTTAGGGAAGGAAATCTGCCATCCTTACCTGGTCTGGCCTACATGTGACTCCAGACCCACAGCAATGTGGTTGACTCTCTGCCCTCCAAGGGCAACTAGGGATGAGCAATTAATGCTGACCCAGCCAGTGACGCCCATGTCCCATGAATGAATGAATGAATATATCAAATTATGGCAATAATACAGGATAGAAAATTACCTATGGCACAGCCTGTTTGGGTGGGGAAATATTTTTTTACCATAGATAAGCAGCTGTCACACAAATATAATGTGGACATTAAGTGTCATTTCTTTTCTTTATTACATCTCTATGTGGTCAGGAGGAGATAACTGACCATGACGGTGGCCATAGCCCTGTATTATGGGTTGAGAGTCAATTGGTCAGTTTTTGCAGTAATAATAACAGACTAAAAGCACTCATGGTTACAATGGAATAAATCAAACAGCATCTTCTGGAGTACTTAACGCACTGTGAAACCATAGGTTGAACTAGGTGGCTCCCTCACTGATAAACTTGACATTGAGCAGTGTACCCTCTAAACCCACCAGAAAAAAAGTTCAGGCTAATGCATTTATGAGTAAATAATTTTTTTAACAGTGTGTTGGTTGCATAGTTTCTGGCAATCAAGAGCTCTGGCAACGGAAATTTAATTTTACAAGTGTGGAATCTCATTCTTTTGGAGGTGTTTGGAATTTAATAATTAAAAAAAAATGTTTTGTTTATCTCCCTGTCTTAATTACATCTTTATTTTCCAATCTTTATTTCATTTTCTATTTAGGATTTAAATCTAATTGATATTTCCAGCTTTATGCCTCTTACTTTGGACTCTGCATGTTTCAGGGGAATTCTTTAATCAGACAGGTTGAAGTACCTCACTGTTCCCTGCTGTGATTAGAAATGCCACAGATCCTTTGTGGAGGGTATCCAATGACAGCAAGTTTCCCCTCAGAAGCCCACAAAAACAGTATAGGCAACTGTCAGTGGCAAGCTCTGTTCCCTCATCACTGACTGATCAATGCCCAATGTGTTTTCCCGTAACAGGTGGGAGTTAGCTAGGGAGCCCCAGGAAAATTCAGATGGTATTGTAGCAGGATGGCACCTAAATAGGCAAGAGACCAGACCAGGATTGAAAGACTCTTGTCCTACTCTCACGGAAGACTGAGACTACCATCCCTTATTTGGCTGCCCTGGCGACCAGCGGTGAGGAAGGGACATAAGTCTGAAACCTGTAGCCCTTTGTTAATTGGATCCATGCCAGTTGGTGAAGTAAAACCCAAGATGCTTCTTTGAATTAATTCACAGTCAACACTTCTCCAACCCAACTGGGCAACCCCTGCCCAGGGTCTCAGCTATTCCCGTTTATAGGTGCATAAATACCATTCACCAGTTCAACAATGTAATTCTCATTAAACCTTAACAATGTGATTGTCATTCAATCTCAACAATATGATTACCATTAAACCTTAACAATCTGGTCAATAAGACACTGACCTCCACTCCACCCAGCGAGCATTTAATTGCATGTGGCAGGCAATTAAATGTGAAGGGTACCATTCTTAGCAGTGTAGAGGATCAGAAGGACCTTGGGGTCCGGGTCCATAGGACTCTTAAATCGGCCTCGCAGGTGGAGGATGCGGTCAAGAAGGCGTACGGCGTACTGGCCTTCATTAATTGAGGGATTGAGTTTAGGAGTCGGGAGATAATGCTGCAGCTTTATAGGACCCTGGTTAGACTCCACTTGGAGTACTGCGCGCAGTTCTGGTCACCTCATTACAGGAAAGATGTTGAAGCCATTGAAAGGGTGCAGAGGAGATTTACAAGGATGTTGCCTGGATTGGGGGGCATGCCTTATGAGGATAGGTTGAGGGAGCTTGGTCTCTTCTCCCTGGAGAGACGAAGGATGAGAGGTGACCTGATAGAGGTTTACAAGATGTTGAGAGGTCTGGATAGGGTAGACTCTCAGAGGCTATTTCCAAGGGCTGAAATGGTTGCTACGAGAGGACACAGGTTTAAGGTGCTGGGGGGTAGGTACAGAGGAGATGTCAGGGGTAAGTTTTTCACTCAGAGGGTGGTGGGTGAGTGGAATCGGCTGACGTCGGTGGTGGTGGAGGCAAACTCGTTGGGGTCTTTTAAGAGACTTCTGGATGAGTACATGGGATTTAATGGGATTGAGGGCTATAGATAGGCCTAGAGGTGGGGATGTGATCGGCGCAACTTGTGGGCCGAAGGGCCTGTTTGTGCTGTGGCTTTCTATGTTCAATGTTCTAAAGAAGGGTTGAAGTTGGGTTGCCACATAGCATGCTGTGCATTTATCCATGAAGCCAATATAGAACAAAAGCTTTACTTGTATTTTCAACAGCATTACTTTGATTTCTACATATGTTTGTCTAGCCCCAAAAAGTGTTCAAACTCACCAATTCAAGACTTATCTTTGCCTATGAAGTTGATGGGAATATATTTCTGCATATATCTAAAAAAGAATTCAGCATTAATTAACAGTGATTACTTCTTGATTTGATTTATTATTGTCACATGTATTGGTATACAGTGAAAAATATTGTGCCCTATACAACAAAGCATACTGTTCATAGAGAAAGAAACGAGAGAGTGCAGAATGTAGTGTTACAGTCATAGCTAGGGTGTAGGGAAAGATCAACTTAATGCGAGGTAGGTCCATTCAAAAGTCTGACAGCAGCAGGGAAGAAGCTGTTCTTGAGTCGGTTGGTACGTGACCTCAGACTTTTGTATCTTTTTCCCAATGGAAGAAGATGGAAGAGAGAATGTCTGGGGTGCGTGGGGTCCTTAATTATGCTGGTTGCTTTGCCGAGGCAGCGGGAAGTATAGACAGAGTCAATGGATGGGAGGCCGGTTTGCGTGATGGATTGGGCTACGTTCACGACCTTTTGTAGTTCTTTCCAATATTTCACACACAAAGAGAGGGAGAAAGCTGCAGCAATCCGGAATTGTGTGAGTTGAATTCCTGGCTCAGATCCACACAATACACAGAGTGAAACCTGCATAACTGGGGGTTTCAAACCTGCCCATTGGTTTCGCAGACAGCACCACTCTACTGCAGCAGGACATCAAATGAATGTCCACTACTACATGTAACTGGAAACTAGATAAGCAAATGTGGCAGAAAGGAACAGAAAGTTATGCTGATGTATGAAGATATGAAAGGAACAAACAAAGAAACGTGACTTTGTCTACAAATATCCCTAATATTTGATCCCTTTTACTGCAACAGCAACATCCAAAAAGCACAAAAGCGTAGTTTGTGGGAATGTCGTATTTGGAATTAGCGAAAGGAGACTATGAGGACAGAAGGTGTGAGATCTATTTTCTAACAAGGTCTGCCTGCAGTCCCATTCCTGTGATGTTTGGCCCTTTATTTGGTACTTGTCCAATTTGGAGTCAATTGGAATGCTTTCTTTCATCATTAGTATGGTCTTGAGTTTTGGAATTCCATCAAACTGTCACTGCGTGGCACTTCTCCCCACGGATTAACTCAGTTTGTTCTCGACAGAGGTTGAGGGGTGGCCTGATAGAGGTTTACAGTATTATGAGGGGCACGGACAGAGTGGATAGTCAGATGCTCTTTCCTAGGGTAGAAAAGTCAAGTACTCGGGGATGTAGGTTTAAGGTGCATGGGGAAAAGTTTAGAGGAGATGTGTGGGGCAAGTTTTGTACACAGAGGGTGGTGAATGTCTGGAACGCGCTGCCCGGGGAGGTGGTGGGAGCAGGTACGATAGTAGCATTTAAGGGGCAACTAGATGAATACATGAATAGGATGGGAATGGAAGGATATGGACTCCGTAATGCATACAGTTTTAGTTTAGGCAGGCATCATGATTGGCGCAGCCATGGAGGGCCAAAGGGCCTGTTCCTGTGCTGTACTTTCCTTTGTTACCATGTATAGATTGTGAACAACCATTGCAGATAGAATCATAGAAATCATAGAAACCCTACAGTGCAGAAGGAGGCCATTCGGCCCATCGAGTCTGCACCGACCACAATCCCACCCAGGCCCTACCCCCACATATTTTACCCGCTAACCCCTCTAAACTACGCATCCCAGGACTCTAAGGGGCAATTTTTTTAACCTGGCCAATCAACCTAACCCGCACATCTTTGGACTGTCAGATAGTCAGGTTTACTCACGGAATCAAAGTCTCTTAACTCATCGCGTCCTGTTTGACATTCGTCGCACAAGAGTTTGTTTGCCATCTGACACTAAAGATGTCCTCACACTTTAGGTACAGCATTTTCACTCGTTTAGATGCTGTCCCACTGCCTCTTTACCCATCCATGTTGTATAAATGGATTTCCTTCAACTACTGGCTCACACCCAAGACACTTACTGCTAAGAACCTCAGACACTCTTCAAAATTCCATTGCCCCAACAACACAGGCCATTGTGATGTAACTTCAGATAATTAAGCAGATACAACGTAGCCCAGGACATGTACAGAACTGGGGGGGAGGGGTGGGTGGGTGCAGGGATCACCACATGAGGAGTAAGAGAAGCTAGTCCACCTCAAAAACAAATGGACACCAAGTTATACCTTTTAAGGACTTCCCACTGCGGTGTGTGAGTAGAAAGCGAGAAGCACCATTTATCTTTGATCAATCCATGACTACACATTTAATTTTGTTCTCCTACAATTCAATATTATTATCGGTAACCTTCAGTAAGGGTCAGCTTTGCAGTTAGATGCCAGGATGCTTCATGTATGATCTGTCTGCAAAAGGTGCAGGAAAGAAGGGGAATAGATTGATTTTTTTAGCTACAATAATCAAAAGAAGCAAAGTAAACCTTTGGACAAGCTTCAGATGGTAAAGACTGATATATAAAGACTGATATTATTTGATTCTCTGGATACAAGAGCATAGAAATCATTTGGAAAAACAATTGTGCCTTTGAGATTAAATTTCAATATCTTAGAGTGGGAAGGTGTGAGAGGACGCACTTCAAACGTACAGGTGGAGGTATCGAATAATTTGTTCAGGATAGAGTAATCAGCACCTTTAGGCCAGTGCAATTATCTGAGATTGTAAATGACGAGGAGGAGGGAGGAACAGACATTTAGCATCTTGAACTTTCTTCACTACTTTTTTAGTCTTCCCACAAACTGTAAGATGATTCTCCCTTCTGGTTGACACTCACACGATCCTTACTAATCAGGCTTATCATGTAGTCATAGGATGACATTGCACAGAATGAGGCCATTCAGCCTGTCATTCCTGTGCTAGGTCTTGGGTAGAGCTACATAATCAGTCTGAGTGCCCTACTCTTTCCCCGTAGACCTGAACACTTTCTTCACTAAATTATTTCTCTAATCCTCTTTTTGATGTTACTGCTTCCACTGCGCTTCCAGGCAGTGTTTTCCAGATCACAATAACTCGCTGTGTGAAATGTCACCTCTGGTTCTTTTGCCAATCACCTGAAAGTTTATTTATTAGTGTCACAAGTAGGCTAACTTTAACACTGCAGTGAAGTTACTGTGAAAATCCCCTAGTCGCCACACTCCGGCACCTGTTCGGGTACACTGAGGGAGAATTTAGCATGGCCAATCCACCTAACCAGCACGTCTTTTGGACTGTGGGAGGAAACCGGAGCACCCGGAAGAAACCCACACAGACACGAGGAGAATGTGCAAACTCCACGCAGACAGTGACCCAAGCCGGGAATTGAACCCGGGTCCCTGGCGCTGTGAGGCAGCAGTGCTAACCACTGTACCACTGTACCACCCCCATCAGTGTCCTCTGTTTACCGACCCTCTGCCACAGGGAACACTTTCCTTTTTATTTACTCTATCTTTAAAATTGCCAGAATTGAACACAAAGGGGCCTATTAATGAGTGTTGCACAAAGGTTTTTCTAACCTGCTTGTGTTTGTGCTCAGCCCTCTATTAATAAAGCCAGCGATCCCATCTGATTTGTTAACAGTCCTCTCAACTTGTTTTGCTATCTTTAAATATTTGTGTGTCTCTGTTCCTGTCCTGGCCACCTGTTCTTATTGCCTCTCCTCATTCTTGCTGCCAATGTCTGTATCACTTCACACTTCTCTGCAATAGATTTCCAGTGGCATATGCTTGCCCATTTCACCAGTTTGTCTCTGTCCTCCTAAAGTCAGCACTATCCATCCCAATGCCAATCTCGATGCCTCGCTATGACTGTAACACTACATTCTGCACTCTCTCTTTTCCTTCTCTATGAACGGTGTGCTTTGTCTGTTTAGCGCGCAAGAAACAATACTTTTCACTGCATCCCAATACATGTGACAATAATAAATCAAATCAAATCAAAATCAAATCAAGATTCCTCCGTTGCCAAGCTGAAGTTACAGAGATTTAGTGGGAACCACTGCTCCAACAAGTGCCACATACAAACACACAGCAACCCTCGCAGTAAAGGTGATCATCGGATTTATGGATGAAGGAGATTAGAATTATTGGGTGTGATGGTAGGTATAAAACGGCCCATTAAGGAGCAAGCAAGCTGTCTTCAAAAACAACAACTCCTATTTATAAAGTGCCTTTAGCACAAGTAGAACGCCCCAAGGCATTTCAAAGGCGTGCTATCAAATGAAATTTGACATCATGTCACATAAGCAGATACGAAGACATGACCATAATCTTAGTCAAAATTCTAGGTTTCTGTGGTGAATTGGAGGGTGCGGTGGTAGAGAGGCAGAGGTTTGGAGAGGGAATTTCAGAGACTGAAGCAGCTGGAAGTGTAGCAGCTGATGGTGGAGTGTGGCACAGTGGTTAGCACTGCTGCCCCCCAGTCTGTGTGCCAGCCCCCAGCCCCCCAGTGCCAGGGACCTGGGTTCCATTCCCAGCTTGGGCCACTGTCTGTGTGGAGTCTGCACGTTCTTCCCACATCTATGTGGGTTTCCTCTGGCTGAATCATCATAGAGTCCCTACAGTACAGAAGGAGGCCATTCGGCCCATCGAGTCTGTACTGAACACAATCCCACCCCAATCCCTATTCCCGTAACCCCACGCATTTACCCTGCTAATCCCCCTGGCATTAAGGGTCAATTTAGCATGGCCAATCAATCTAACCCACACATCTTTGGAGTGTGGGAGGAAACCGGAGCACCCGGAGGAAACCCACGCAGACACGGGGAGAACGTGCAAACTCCACACAGACAATGACCTGAGGCCGGAATTGAACCTGGGACCCTGGTGCTGTGAGGCAGCAGTGCTAACCACTGTGCCACTTTTGCTCCGATTTCCTCCCACAGTCCAAAAGACGTGCTAGTTAGGTGCATTGGCCGTGCTAAATTCTCCCTCAGTGTACCCGAACAGGTGCCGGAGTGTGGCGACTAGGGGATTTTCACAGCAACTTCACTGCAGTGTTAATGTAAGCCTACTTGTGACTAATAAATAAACTTTAAAAAGTGATGAAAACTATGGGTGCGCATGTGGCCAGAATTGGAGATCTCAGAGGGTCGTGGGAACAGAGAGGATGGAAAGGGGATGAGTTGATGGAGAGATTTGAAAGCCAGGATGAAAATTTTAAAACCTTAAGTAAGAACACAGACTATTGCTGGGTTTTGATGTATTCTTATTCAGAGTACACTTAAAAATCAAACTCTATCTTACCCAACAGTGAAGCGTTAAAGTCCCTATAACAAGATGTTAGCTGTAGTTCAGCCACTTTCATTTCCTTGTATGGTTCAAGTCTCGTGATCAGTGTTGACATCATTACTCTCAGCCACTCTGATTTGCTAAGTTGCTGGACATCCATTGTTTATTTAAGTGTTGTTCAGCCTACCAGAGTGCTGGGTACGTACAGGTGGGAAAAATCTTAAAGCACTAAAAAACTGGGTAAGCAGAAGCACTAAAGAAAGACCCAGTCCATTGAACCTGAGATACAAGGTGGCCTAGAAGTTGGGCAATGGATCTCTGAGTCTCCAACAAAGAAAACTACAATAACCGGCATGGCGGCACGGTGGCAGAATGCTGCCTCACAGCACCAGAGAACCGCATTCGATTCCCAGCTTGGGTCATTGTCTGTGTGCAGTTTGCACATTCTCTCTACCTCTGCGCGGGTTTCCTCCGGGTGCTCCGGTTTTCTCCCGCACTCCAAAGATGTGCGTGTTGGGTGGATTGGCCATGCTAAATTCTCCATTAGTGTCAGGGGGACTAGCTAGGGTAAATGTATGGGGTTATGGGGATAGGGCCTGGGTGGGATTCTGTACACTCGATGGGCCGAATGGCCTCCTTCTGCACTGTAGGATTCTATAACCCCAATGGCTTTGGCTAGTTTGAGTCTGTGAATCGTGTCAATAGAACCAACGATCTGTGGTAAATGTAGGATTCAAACTGTAGCATTGTGTAGAGAACTCAGAAACGTCAATGAAAAAGGGCGGCACGGTGGCACAGTGGTTAGCACTGCTGCCCCACAGCGCCAGGGTCCCGGGTTCAATTCCCGGCTTGGGGCACTGTCTGTGTGGAGTTTGCACGTTCTTCCCGTGTCTGCGTGGGTTTCCCCCGGGTGCTCCGGTTTCCTCCCACACTCCAAAGATGTGCGGGTTAGGTTTATTGGTCATGCTAAATTGAACCTAGTGTCAGGGGGGTTAGCAGGATAAATATGTGGGGTTGGGGGAATAGGGCCTGGGTCGGATTGTGGTCGGTGCAGACTCGATGGGCTGAATGGCCTCCTTCTGCACTGTAAGGATTCGATGATTCTATGAAAGGAAGACCTTCATATATATTTTGGGAAGAGTTTATGGATACTGTTCTTGCTACAGGTTTGTTTGTAAATTTGACAAGAATAGAATGCAGATGAGGGAGTCTAGTTGACCTATTTGCTTTCAGCCACTTAGCTGCCCCAACCGCAGGATCCAACTGCCTCTGAAACAGTTCTCCAGTCTTTGCCCCACAAGTCAGATCCCTGTGTTCTTCCTGACGCCAGTTCTACATCTGTCTTTGATGCCAGCTGTGGCTCAGTGGGACTTTTCGCCTTTCTAATTTAGAGAGATTGTGGGCAGAATTTTCTCAACACATTTCGAAGTGTCATACGGGCGGGGAAGTGGTAGGTTTTCTCGCCAGCTTTTTCAGCGAGGTGAGTAACGGGGATTGTGGCACTCCTGTGCAAAACAGGAACCATCATGTGATTCTTGTGGGGTGGGAGTGTGGGGGTGGTGGAGCCACAGCCTGCCTGCGAAGCCAGCTGCTGAGCACTAGGGGCGCCATTGCGCAGGCGCCCCGATCTCCCAGAATACTGTGCACATGCAGTGCACCGGGAGAAGTCCTGTCACTCCCCCTCACCCCCGCCATGGACATCGCTGCCCTGCCTGATCGCCGCCCCGGACATCACACCCCCACCCTCCTCCCGGACTCTGCCCAAGCCATTATCCCACCTCCTCCGTTCCCGATTGTCACCCCTGCAGAGTTCAAGCCACCTCCCCCCCACCTCCCCCGATCACCACCTCGACCGATTGCCCCCCCCTCAATCGCCGCACTGCCTGATTGTAGCCTCGGATATTGTCCCCCCCCATGCCCCTAACCCCCCCGGACGCAGTCCAAGTCATTCACCCTCCCCCCACTCCCGATCGCCACCCCTGCAGAGTTCAACCCACCTCCCCCCTGAAGGCTGCCCCGACTGATCGCCTCTCCCCCCCCACACCAGTTGCCACCCTGGCTGATCACCCCCCCCCCCCCCCCAGCCCCCGGCCAGTCAGCCCCCCCCCCTCAATTTCCACCCCAATCGATCAACCTCCCCCGCCTGCAGAGTTTCTCCCTTCCATCTCCCCCTATGGAGACCCCCCCTGCCTCCCCCATCAGGATCTTCCCTTTCTCATGCTCAACCCCCCAGGCCCCACCCCTCAGGTCCTGCACCCTGTCTGCCAGGGCGCCGGGTGGGCAGGGCCAGGGTGCCAGGCTGGCAGTGCCAGACTGGCACTTCCTAATGCGCACTACCTGCCCCAGACTTCAATGGCCTCTGCTCCCACCAGCAAAGCCACCACATCAGGTCCCTGTTGTTGGGGACCATCTGTGATTCTCGCTGGTGAGGACCTTGACTGGCGAGGGGGTTAAGGTAAATGACGAGGCAATAGCGTCTGGGACGTATTAATGACATATAAATCTTGTTATTAATATTTCGCCAGCAAAACAGGGCCGGTAAGATAGTGAGAGACGAGAAACTGGCACGAACCTGATTTTTCGCTTCTCGCCCAATCTTACCAGCTCACTAGGCCAAGCGACCAGCGTGGCAAACCAGTAAGATTGCACCCTGTGAGTTCAAGATCAACCCCAGACATTTGAGCACATCATCCAGGCTGACAGTTGAGTGGATTGCTGAAGGAGCATTGCTGCCATGTTGAAGGCGCTAACTCTTGGCTCTGACCTCCTTGCAGGCAGATGGACAAAATTCCATGGCACCATCTGAAGAACAACAGCGTTAACCATTCCCCTCAACCAACAGCCCTCACACAGATTTCCTGGCCATTTATCTCATTGCTGTTTGTGGGAGCTTGCTGTGCGCATTTGACTACCACATTTCCCAACACTGCAACTGTATTACACTTCAAAAGTATTCCATTGGCTGTGAGGCACATCGACATCCTGAGTTCATGAAAAGCGCTGTATGAAAGAAAATTCTCTTTTTCCCTCCTTTACCAGGTTGATGTTATGTCATGAATTAGTTTGAAGCAGCGCTCCAGATGTATATTAAACTATATCATTTACTTTCACATATACGGTGGCACAATGGTTAGCACTGCTGCCTCACAGCGCCAGTGACCCGGGTTCAATTCCGGGCTTGGGTAATTCTCCCCGTGTCTGCGTGGGTTTCCTCCGGGTTCTCCGGTTTCCTCTCACAATCTAAAGGTGTGCAGGTGAGGTTGATTGGCCATGCTAAATTGACCCTTAGTGTCCCAGGATGCGTAGGTTGGAGAGATTAGCAGGGTAAATATGTGAGGTTACGGGGATGGGGTAGGATTGTAGTTGGTGCAGACACGATGGGCTGAATGGCCTCTTCCTGCACTGGAGGAATTCGATGATATGGACTGCAGTGGTTTAACAAGGTGGTTCACCATCACCATCTCAAGGACAATTAGGGATGGACTACAGAACCTGGTCTTGCCAGTGACCCTCACATCCCATGAAAGAATTAAAAAAAAACTTCTCCTGAAGCCTCCAACTTCAGCCATTTCCCCTGCCATTGTCTCTCTCCTCCCCTCAAGCTCCAATATTCGGCCTTCCCTCTTCCTGAGTGCTGTAGCCTGTCCTCAAGGGCCACCACCCGTGGCCTTCTAGTGTCTATTCACCCAACAGGTAAGTGGGTCAGTCCGTCAATCTGCCCCACTGTTGGATAGGAAACCAAACACATTGATGCTGAGGTTGTGCTGTTCGGATCGAGAAGAAAATGCAACAATGCAATCTGTTTGACGTTATAAAGCAATTTCTGTCTCTTGTGCAGGACATCGCAATAATGCATGGATTTTCCAGATTTTCCTTCCAAGAATAGTCACTCATCTGACTTTATTTTCAATATAACGCACCCACCATCTGTTCCCATTAATAATTATTGCATGCATCATTAGAACAATGTGGCTGGAGGTTACCATGGAAACGGCAGTCACCTGGGGAAAATGGCCGCCCTCTGCTGTCTTCTTCTTTGCGATTTGAAGAGAAAAAAAGATGACACGTGAGATTATCTGAGGTGTAGCAATCAGACCGTATTACCATTCATCAAAGCTTTAACAAGGCATCTTCGGTCCCATCAAGGTGACAAGGAATTAAGCAATTCTTTTTGGAATAAATTCACTGGTTGCATCATGGCAAAAAATCTGTACAAATGGGATGACAAAGCTGAACAATAAAAAACATGATTTAAATCGGGAGATGCCATTTCGCAAGCTGATTTCGAAATCTAGCTCAACTGCATTTTTTAAAAACTTGGCATCAGAACACCAATATATATATATTTTTCCCAATCTCTCACTGTGGAAAAATGATCAAAGAATCCCAAAATCCGACTGCCTTTGTATGCACAGACACAAGAAGGTAACAGCCGTATCTGTACATTGTTGTCAGGCATTGCAATATGCAGAGAACTGACACTGTTATAAGCTGCAATAGTTTTAAAACTAAAATTGTCATCATGATTTCAACTGGAATATAAAGCTCGCCTCAGTAATATCGACCGCAACAACTATCACTGATTGTTGTAACAACCCAGCTGCTTCACGAATGATATCTGCCATCTTTAGCTGGTCTGATCTACACGTGACTGCAGATCCATAGAATTGTCATTGACTCGGGGCGGCATGGTGGCACAGTGGTCAGCACTGCTGGCTCACAGCGCCAGGGACCCAGGTTCAATTCCGGCCTTGAGTCACTGTGGAGTTTGAGCTTTCTCCCCATTTCTGCGTGGGTTTCCTTCGGATGCTCCAGTGTCTTCCCACAGTAGAAGGATGTGCAGATTAGATGGATTGGCCATTCTATATTGCTTCTTAGTGTCCTAAGATGTGTATGCTTAGCACGTGTTGCCATGCTAAATGTGCAGTGTTACGGGAATAGGGCAGGAGAGAAGGCCTGGGTAAAATATTGTGTCAGAGAGTCAGTGAAGACTGGATGGGCTGAATGGCCTCTTCTGCACTATAGGGATACTATGAAGTATTTCCACATTTAAAGTTTATTTATTAGTGTCACAAGTAGGCTTACATTAACACTGCAATGAAGTTACTGTGAAAATCCCCTAGTCGCCACACTCCGGCGCCTACTCGGGTACACTGAGGGAGAATTTAGCACGGCCAATGCACCTAACCAACACATCTTTGGACCGTGGGAGGAAATCGTAGCACCCGGAGGAAACCCACACAGACACGGGGAGGACATGCAAACTCCACACAGGCAGTGACCCAAGCCAGGAATTGAACCCAGGTCCCTGGCGCTGTGAGGCAGCAGTACTAACCACTGTGCTACCGTGCCGCCCCCATTTTTAGCTGGCTTTGAAGGGATTGGTGAACAAACTGTAACAAAATGACGGTCCAGGATTTAATTGAAGAGAAGATTAGTCTGATCTTTATCTCGGGATAACTTAAAAAGCAAACGGCTTCAACAAAAACATTTACCTTATTGGCTGCTTAACGCTCACCAACAAGGTCATCGAAAGGTGAACTGAGCTAAGACTCTGATATAATCCAAATTTGTCGCCAGGTTAATTAAACGTTATTCGAATACACTCTGCTCATCAAGAGCCAGAGCAAAGGTTAATGCATGTTTCTGTTAGTGCTGGAACAGAGACCCTATTATTGGTCATTGATCAATTGATCCTAACTGGCATAGAGGCACAGTGGTTAGCACTGCTGCCTCACAGCGCCGGGGAGCCGGGTTCAATTCCTGGCTTGGGTGACTGTCTGTGTGGAGTTTGCACGTTCTCCCCGTATCTGCATGGGTTTTCTCCGGGTGCCCCGGTTTCCTCTTACAGTCCAAAAGACTGTCGGAGTGCTGGTTTGGTGTATTGGCCATGCTAAATTCTCCCTCCGTGTACCCGAACAGGCGCCGGAGTGTGGCGACTAGGGGATTTTCACAGTAACTTCACTGCAGTGTTAATGTAAGCCTACTTGTGATAGTAATAAAAAAACTTTTTAAAATTTGTATTTGTCTTGTGAATGCCTTACAAATGATTACACTGTCCCATGGAACGCTTATAAGTTCTGCTCTGATGAAAAGTCACAGTCCTGGAATGTTTGTTGGGATTGAATGCCCAGGATTAGAGGTAGGTGGGGATTTAGTGGGTGGGAGGGGATAGAGTGGTTATCCAGCAACCTTCCTGACTCCACGTGATTAAATCTGGGGCAGGAAGGCAGGAATAATAAAAGCAAATTACTCCCGATGCTGAAATCTGAAACCAAAAGAGAAAATGCTGGAAAATCTCAGCAGGTCTGGCAGCATCTGTAAGGAGAGAAAAGAACTGATGTTTAGAGTCCAGGTGACCCTTTGCCAAAGCTAAAAGGCATAGAAAGTGGGTGATATTTATACAGTAAGAGTTTTAACAACACCAGGTTAAAGTCCAACAGGTTTATTTGGTAGCAAATACCATAAGCTTTCGGAGCACTGCTCCTTCGTCAGATGGAGTGGATATCTGTATCCACTCCATAGCAGATATCCACTCCATCTGACGAAGGAGCAGTGCTCCGAAAGCTTATGGTATTTGCTACCAAATAAACCTGTTGGACTTTAACCTGGTGTTGTGAGACCTCTTACTGTGCTTACCCCAGTCCAACGCCGGCATCTCCACATCATGATATTTATACTGCAGGGGGAGGGAATAAAAGATGAGTCATAGCCACAGTAACCAGGGGAAAAGACTGCTAATAGCTGTCAGCTATTAGAAGGCTTGTAGATGTCCTTGGTGTCCGGACACTAATTGAGGCTCTCGAGTGTGTAATTATTACCCATCTAAGGCCTCATTCCTGCCACGGCAGATATTCAACCAGTGGCGGGAGGGGAACCCAGCATGCGGGAAGGCTGACAAGCAAACCTCCTTGCAGAGTTCCGGGGGAGGTCCCTCGTTCAAGGGCATTTGGTGTCTGATCGAGGGACTCGGGGAGGGTGGGCTCCAGCTGACAGTCATCCACCTTCCCTTTCTCCACCGCCCGTCGGTGACCTCCTCCACCGTGACATCCATCCCGCCTTCACTCAGCACACATTTACTTCGCTTCTTTTTCAATGAAGATCGCATCCCTTTAGGTGTAAAACTAATAGCAAATGATGCGCCAGAGAGAAAGAAGATGGCATGAATTTTTATTCTGAGGGGGTAGTTCTCCATCATTGCAACTACGGTTGTGGAGGTGCAGATCTGGAAGTCCCGTTTCACAGGGTGGGGTTGGGGAATGAGGGTGGGTTCCAAATAGCACATCTGTTGTGCACAGGGGCAGCTCCCTATATAAATACAGGAGATGCCTCCAGTCATGTAGGATTTTCATCAGCTACGAGTGGGAAATGAAACGTGATGTGGTAGAAGCAGGTCTAAAATTTGTAGGGTCGCTTCAATAAGTGGATATCCTTTTGGAGAGGTAATGTACCCTTTCAGATATGGTCCTAGGACATACATTTGGGGAGGTGCGATGCCCTTTGGGAGAGGTAAGTGGCCTTTTGGGATTGTTCAAAGTAGGCATGAGTGTGCATATGAAGTGCATGCACTCACTGGAACTGTTAAGCTTACTGGAACTGTCAAGATAACTGGAACTTTCAAAAGGGACTGTCAAGAGTTGTCAAGCTGTTAAGGCATTTGAATCTCCTGCCCTTTAAATATTTGATTAAAAAAACCTGCCTGCAGTGATTTAAAAATCAGCGTTTGCTATTTCACTCTGACTGTTGGCACAAGCCTGAGGGTTATCATTACTGGATTAGTGCTTCACAATTTTCCATTGTCACAGTGTGGTGCGTCTCAATTCACAGTTTGATTGACAGCTCCAAGTAGTCTTGATGGAGCCTTTGAACTGGGACTATGAATTCCAAAGTTTGATTTTATAAGGGATTAAAGGAAGATAAATGTAATGATTGGATATTTATTAACCTGAGTGGGGTTTTATTGAAACAGTGAATTCATAGAATCATAGAATCATAGAAACCCTACAGTGCAGAAAGAGGCCATTTGGCCCATCGAGTCTGCACCGACCACAATCCCACCCAGGCCCTACCCCCATATCCCTACATATTTACCCACCAATCCCTCTAACCTACGCATCTCAGGACTCTAAGGGGCAATTTTTAGCATGGCCAATCAACCTAACCTGCACATCTTTGGACTGTGGGAGGAAACCGGAGCACCCGGAGGAAACCCACGGAGACACGAGGAGAATGTGCAGACTCCACACAGACAGTGACCCAAGCCGGGAATTGAACCCAGGTCCCTGGAGCTGTGAAGCAGCAGTGCTAACCACTGTGCTACCGTGCCGTCCTCATCAGTTGACACTCAAGAATGTTATTTTACCTTCTCTCAGCATGGGTCCTACGATCTGCCACAGGTGGGAAATATGACATGACGTGATAGGAGCACGTCTAAAATTTGTAGAGTTGCTTCAATCAGTGGGTACACTTTTGGAGAGGTAATGTACGCTTTCAGATATGGTCCTAGGCCATCCTTTTGGGGAGGACAGGTGGCCTTATGGAGAAGTAAGCTGCCCTTTGGCAGAGATAAGGTGACTTTTGGAATTGTTAAAAGTGGGTATGAATGTGAAAGAAGTTCATTCACTCACTGGAACTGTTTTTGGAACTATCAAGGTAACTGGAGATGTCAAAAGGAACTGTCAAACGGTTGTCAAGCTGTTAAGGCATTTGAAACTTCTGCCATTTAAATATTTGAGTAAAAAAACTTGTCTGCAGTGTTTTTAAAATCAATGCTTGCTATTTCACTCTGACTGTTGATACAAGCCTGAAGGTTATCATTACTGGATTAGTGCTGCGTGACTGATTTCACAATTTACCATTATCACATTGTGGATGCTGGATGAGAAGGTATGGCAGAGCAAAAGGTAATGGTTGGGGGACATGAATTGGCATGAAGTTGACATTGGCGCTATAAAGGCCCATGGCAAATGGGTTGGCATGGAGGGTATGAAGGGTCGGGGGTGAGTAGAAGGTCATAGGTTAGCATGGAGGGTAGGGAATGGAACTGGGTGGGGAATGATGTGGCATGGGTTGGTCTGGATTGGGTAAGGGGAGTACGTTGGGAGGGCGGTGAGGGGGTTTGAGGGCTGGAGGTCTGTTCTATGTTACATTGTCTTTTTAAAAAGACATTGACATGGTGCCAGTGCAGGAATTCCACCCAGCTCACCACCACACCTAGCGGCCTTCGCACTCCTCCTGGGGGTTGCCTGCCATAATTCCAATTTCCAATGGGATTGAAAATCCAACCTTCTGGGTCACTTTCCCCTGGGTCGGGATTTCAGGGCTGGGAATTGTCCCAACTTTGCACTCCCATCCCTGGAAGGAAGATTTTGACTCATGTCTCTGTTTCTAACGCCAAAATCTCAATCAGATTCCTTCAAACACAGAAACAAAAGATATCCAAAGAATTAAAGAATCGCGTTCCAGAAACTTTTCCTTCACATAATAAAACATGTATCTGTTATTGCTATTTTCTATTTGTCATTATTTTGCATTGCTTACTTGGAGGATGCCTCATGAAAATCCAGCAGTGTCCCGTAATCTGGCCAAAATGGGAGAAGTTAGTGTGGTGACTCCACACATTTTTGGGAATTTGTTTTGGGAAGAGCAAGAATGCAGACTACATGCAGGGAGGATGTTCTCCTTGGTTTGGGGAATCTTGAACCAGGGGATACAGTTTCAGAAACAAGGTAGACCATTTAGGACTGCGATGGGGAAAAATGTCTTGACACAAAGGATGGTGAACCTTGCAATTCTCTAACACAGAAGACTGTGGAGGCCACTGCTGCCTCACAGCACCAGAGACCCAGGTTCGATTCCCAACTTGGGTCACTGTCTGTGCGGAGGCTGCATGTTCTCCCTGTGCCTGCGTGCGTTTCCTCCAGGTTCCTCCCACAGTCCGAAAGACATGCTGATTAGATGCATTGGCCATGCTAAATTCTCCCTCAGGGTACCCGAACAGGCACCGGAGTGTGGCGACTAGGGGATTTTCACAGTAACTTCATTGCAGTGTCAATGCAAGCCTACTTGTGACACTAATAAATAAACTTTAAACACTGAATACATTCAAGAAAGGGGATAGATAATTTAAAAAAAGATTTTAATGGCATCAAGGGGTATGGGGCGAAAACGGGATCATGGCATTGAGATCGGGGTATCAGCTACGATCGTAATGAATGGCGGAGCAGGTTCGAAGGGCCGAATGGCCTCCTCCAGCTGCTAGTTTGTATGATTCCCAATCATGTAAATGGTGGGATTAAGTCTGTTGTCAGTTGCATGAAGGATTTATCCAAGAAAGCAGCTTCGAGTCTGCTCGGAACATTGAGTCATCAGATTAAAATCTTAGCTGCTGCTCCTTCTGTCCAGCTGCAGCTCCTGACAACCAGCTGCCAGGATGCTGCCTCCGGAATAACATCAATATTACTTACAGAAAGATCAACTCTTGTTGCTTTGCTATAATGAAGCATGCGGAGTTTCAGTACCAACCCATCCTCTTCGCTGTGACATACATCTCTCTCCGTAAGTACATCTTATCTACATTTATATATTTGAAATGAAGTCTGAATTGCAATGACCAAAGTTGCATAATCCCCAATAATCCTCAGAGTAATTACCACGTACATTCGGGAGTGCATCATCCAAATGTTTATTTCAAGCAATAGTATCAATTTCTTCTAACTAAATTATATTAACGTTTAACGCTGAATGTGGTTTAGCTTTTTGTAAGATGACTGTTCAGTAGATTATCACATTTAACATTGCCTGACCATTGGGTGATATCTCTCCATTTCGTTTTGCCTCCTCATTGCCACTCCATTCACCATTTTTCTCAGTAAATACTTGGAAAGCCTAAGAAATTGGAAGAAAACCTATTTAAAATAACAACATTTTGCAACAATTTATAAGTGTTTATATTTCATTACACTGACTGAGTTATCTACAGCTTCTAGATGAAGACGTTGGTGGCCGTATTATTCTTGTTACTTCTGAACAAAATTTGGTAGCCACTAGATTTTGCGACCATGTTTAGGAATGATTTTGAATCGTCATGTTGAATGAGAAGATTGTGCTAGGTGGCCTCCAGAGATCCACATGCTTGCGTCGCGTTTGATGATTTAAAAGTCTTGGACAAGCCGGTGGTTAACATGGAGTTGAATTTCCCCTCAGTTCAAGCAGACTACGCTCCTTACTTCCATGACAATGCACCAAACAGCACCAATGGAAACATGGCCATGTTGAGCATTCCCGAGGACACGCCTATAGGTATGTGTTCGAGATTCACAGGTAAACTTTGTAAAGCTTGTTCCCAGTAATCACTGACAGGAGGATGACATGTTAAACTGCACACATGTGTGAACATTCCTGATTTGATTTGATTTGATTTATTATTGTCACATGTATTGGGACACAATGAACATCTTGCGTGCTATACAGACAAAACATACTGTTCATAGAGTACAGAGGGGAGAAGGAAAGGAGAGAGTGCAGAATGTAGTGTTACAGTCATAGCTAAGGTGTAGAGAAAGATCAAATTAATATAAGGTAGGTCCATTCAAAAGTCTGATGGCAGCAGGGAAGAAACTGTTCTTAAGATCTCTGATTCTTGCATCTTTTTCCCGATGGAAGAAGGTGCAAGAGAATATGGGGTCCTCGATTATGCTGGCTGCTTTTCCAAGGCACCAGGAAGTGTAAACAGAGTCAATGGATGGGAGGTTGGTTTGTGTGATGGACTGGGATACATTCACAATTCTTTGTAGTTTTTTGCTTTCTTGGTCAGAGCGGAAGCCATATCAAGTTGTAGCATCCCAGAAAGGGATCTGTAAAAAATGGTGACAGTTGTAGCGGACATGCTGAATATCCTTGGCCTCCTGAGAAAGTAGAGGGGTTGGTGGGATTTTTTAACTATAGTGTCAGCATGGGGGGACCAGGACAAATTGTTGGTGATCAAGACACCTAGAAACTTGAAGTCCTCGGCCATTTCCACTTCACCTCCATTGATGTAGATAGGGACATGTTCTCCACCACGCTTCCTGAAGTTGATGACTATCTCCTTCATTTTGAGGGAGAGATTATTGTTGTCGCATCAGTTCACCAGATTCTCTCTCTCTTTCCTGTACTCTGTCTTGTCATTGTTTGAGATCCGATCCACTGCGGTGGTGTCATCAGCAAACTTGAAAATTGAGTTGGAGGGGAATTTGGCCATACAGTCATAGGTGTGTAAGGAGTATAGTAAGGGGCTGAGGACACAGCCATGCGGAGCACCATTGTTGAGTATAATCATGGAGGAGGTGTCATTGGCTATCCCTACTGATTGCGGTCTGTGGGTTAGGAAGTCTAGAATCCAGTCGCAGAGGGAGGAGCCGAGCCCTAGGCCATGGAGTTTGGAAATGATTCACAACACTCCCAATTTTCCGGGTATTATGACAGATTTTGGGAAGTCAAGAGTGTCTGTGCACAATTCTCTGGTTCCTACTGTTGGTAGCAAAGGGCATTTGTGGGAGTAACATGCACACTTCCAATGGACCCAATTAGAGAGGCACTTAGGTAGTAAGTGGGAGAGTGTCAGTCCACACTCTCTGTATGAAAGCGCTAATGTGCTTAGAGCTCACTACTTATTTATCACCTCATGATGAACATGTTCACACCTTATTCTCTTCGAGTGGATGGCCTTTTGGATGCTGATTTACAGCAATCAGAGGGTCCCAAGGTCAGCGGCCAATCTCAGAGCTGCAGCTCTCGCAGATCTGTATGAGTTCCTGCTCCATCGGCATAAGGTGCTGTCAATGGGTAAGTCTACATCTAGAATACAAGCAGCCACGCAAATCTCAGCTCACCAAATTGGGGTGCTCTGAATCCTGAATAAGTGTAGCCGCAGCCTGTCACAGGTATTAGTATACAGTGAAAAGTATTGTTCCTTGCGTGCTATACAGACAAAGCATACCGTTCATAGAGAAGAAAACGAGAGAGTGCAGAATATAGTGTTACAGTCATAGCTAGGGTGTAGAGAAAGATCAACTTAATGCGAGGTAGGTCCATTCAAAAGTCTGATGGCAGCAGGGAAGAAGCTGTTCTTGAGTCGGTTGGTACGTGACCTCAGACTTTTGTATCTTTTTCCCGATGGGAGAAGATGGAAGAGAGTATGTCCGGAGTGCATGGGGAACCTGATTATGCTGGCTGTTTTTCTGAGGCAGCAGAAAGTATAGACAGTGTCAATGGATTAGAGGCTGGTTTGAGTGATGGACTGGGCTTCATTCACGAATCTTTGTAGTTTCGTGTGGTCTTGGGCAGAGCAGGAGCCATACCAAGCTGTGATGCAACCAGAAAGACTACTTTCTATGGTGCATCTGCAGAAGTTGGTGAGAGTCGTAGCTGCCAAATTTCCTTAGTCTCCTGAGAAAGTAGAGGCGTTGGTGGGCTTCCTTAACTATAGTGTCTGCACGGAAGGACAGGAAGTCTAGGATCCAGTTGCAGAGGGAGGAGCTGAGCCTCAGGCCACAAAGTTTGGAATTAAGTCTCATAGGAATAATGGTGTTAAAGGCTGAGTTGTAGTCTATGAATAGGAGTCTGACATAAGTGCCTTTGTTATCTAGGTGTTGCAGGGTTGAATGTAGGACCAGGGAGATTGCGTCTGCTGTGGACCTGTTGCGGCGGTAGGTGAACTGTAGTGGATCCAGGCTCGCTGATAGGCAGGAATTGATTTGTGCCATGACTAACCTTTCGAAGCACTTCATAATGATGGATGTCAGAGCCACCGGCCAATAGTCATTAAGGCACGCTGCCTGGCTTTTCTTTGGTACCGGGATGATTGTCATCTTCCTGAAGCAGATAGGGACCTCAGATTGGTGTAAAGAGAGGTTGAAGATGTCTGCAAATACCCCCGCCAGCTGGTCTGTGGCGGATCTGAGTGCTCGTCCGGCTACCCTACCTGGGCCAGTTGCTTTCCGTGGGTTGACTTTTGAGAAGGCTACTCTGACATCGGCAATAGTGACCTTGGATGCAGATTCGTCCGAGGCTTCCGGGATGGAGGGTGTGCTCTCGCTGACCTCTTGCTCAAAACGGACATAGAATGCTTTGAGCTCATCGGGGAGGGGTGCATTGGTGTTGCTGATTTTACATGCCTTCATCTTGTAGCCTGTTACGCCTTGCAGACCTTGCCATAGTCAGCGGGGGTCCATGTGGCTCGCTTGAGATTCTAGCCTAATCCGGTATTGTCTTTTGGCATCTTTGATAAATCTCCCTTGATCATATCTGGCTTTCTTGTATAGGTCAGGGCTAGTTGGTGACTTCAACGCCTCAGACCTGGACTTCAGCAGGCAATGGATATCCCTGATATCGAGCTTGGAGGCAGTGGATCTGAGAGTCCATTGAGTTTGAGTTTTGTCCAAAAACAATGGGAGGTGTGGATCCCACAAATGGTTTTCATCTTGGTATGTCTATTCAAGGGGGTACTCCATCCATGGCCAGTTAATTAGAAAGTTACCAGAGACTTGAGGTACTTCTGTGTCTACAGAAAGTCACCTCACCTTGGCAGTCATCTCAGCAGCCTTTTAGTGTCCATTTTTAGAAGGAAAGACAGTTCCAGATAATTATATACTGAATACAGTCCACGTTTAATGTTCTGAATATCATAAAATCATAGAAACCCTACAGTGCAGAAAGAGGCCATCTGGCCCATCGAGTCTGCGCCGAGCACAATCCCACCCAGGCCCTACCCCCACACATTTACCTGCTAATCCCTCTAACCTATGCATCTCAGGACACTAAGGGGCAATTTTAGCATGGCCAATCAACCTAACCAGCACATCTTTAGACTGTGGGAGGAAACCGGAGCACCCGGAGGAAATCCATGCAGACATGAGGAGAATGTGCAAACTCCACACAAACAGTGACCCAAGCCGGGAATCGAACCCCAGGTCCCTGGAGCTGTGAAGCAGCAGTGCTAACCACTGTGCCATCATGCCGCCCCAATATAACAGTGGGTTTAACACCCAGCTGGTACCTGCCTCAGATGATGTTGCACTCAAATTTGCATTCCCCATAGCTGCATTGCTATGCAGCACATTATTTTAACGGATAATAAATGGGACTCAATGGAAGCTCACAAAAGAGGAATGTGGATTAGGGTTATGGATATAACACAGCATGGTCAATTTTGCAACCCACCTTTGCCTCAGCTTGCAATTTGTTTTCAAATTGCTTAAATTTAACCTCTTTCTTGTAGGTGTACAATGCTTGGTTTCTCATTATCTATTACTCACCTGATCAACAGGTGTGGCACAGTGGTTTTCACTGCTGCCTCACAGTGCCAGGGACATGGGTTCAATTCCCAGTGCGGGTCATTGTGTGGAATTTGCACATTTTCCCTGTGTCTGTGTGGATTTCCTCCCACAGTCTGAAAGACGTGCTGGTTAGGTGCATTGACCCAAACAGGCACCGGAATGTGGCGACGAGGGGAATTTCACAGTAACTTCATTGCAATGTTAATGTAAGCCTTACTTGTGACTAATAAACTTTTTAAGGTGCACATTAAGGGGCAATTTTAGCATGTGCAAACTCCACACCAACAGTGACCCAAGCCGGGAATCGAACCCAGGTCCCTGGAGCTGTGAAGCAGCAGTGCTAACCACTGTGCACATTAAGAGTTTGCACATTCTCCTCGTGTCTGCGTGGGTTTCCTCCCGGGTGCTCCAGTTTCCTCCCACAGTCTAAAGATGTGCTGGTCAGGTTGATTGGCCATGCTAAAATTGTCCCTCAGTGTCCTGAGATGCGTAGGTTAGAGGGATTAGCGGGTAAATGTGTAGGGATAAGGGGGTAGGGCCTGGGTGGGATTGTGGTCGGTGAAGACTCGATGGACCAGATGGCCTCTTTCTGCACTGTAGGGTTTCTATGACTCTATGATATTCAGTGGAAGTACTGATCATGTGATCACATTACCGAAACTGGCTACAGATAATGAATCTTGCTGCCCCAATGGTTTCAATTCACTCGCAGGCCTCCTCTCCATAACAGAACTGGAACTGCATCCAGGATCTGAACCATTTGGAATAAACAAGCTGAATCTGATATTTAAAGGTTAGATTTTGAAGCAAAAAGGATAAGTTTGTGCACTGACTAAACATGTTTGTTCCTTCACACATATTAAATAAGAGGACTAAAGCTTAACTCCGAATTAACACACCCCAATTGGAAATCGATCTCCAAAATGTTGCTCTGCTGGTATACACTCTATAATTTTTGAATTCCTCCCTAGGATCACATCTGTACACGCTAAATGGCACAGATCCAGAGGGGAATGCGGTCACTTATGGCATGACCTTTGAACCCGGAGGGAAGCGCTATTTTGCAGTGGAACCACGAACTGGGAATGTCACTTTGCTGGAGGAGCTGGACAGAGAGGTCAGGCTGTTTGCTGTTTCATTTTGTTATCAATTTTTTCAATTCAATGCTGGTAGGCATTGATTTTTATCATAGAATCAATGAATCATTGGTTGCTATCCTACATAAACCACCAACTAGTGGAAGGAATGTAGAGAACCAGAGTTGCAAAGAAATCACAGAATGGTGCAATCATTATAATGGGGGGCTTCAATTATCCAACTATGGACTGGGATAGCAAGAGTGCAAAGGGACAAGAGGGGTGAGAGTTCCTGGAAACATAAGAACATAAGGACATAAGAACTAGGAGCATCTGGCCCCTCAAACCTGCTCTGCCTTTCAATAAGATAATGGCTGATCTTTTCATGGACCCAGCTCCACTTACCCGCCCCCTCACCATTACCCTTAATTCCTTTACTGTTCAAAAATCTATCTACCTTTGTCTTAAGAACATTCAATGAGGTAGCCTCAACTTCTTCACTGGGCAGAGAATTCCACAGATTCGCAACCCTTTGGGTGAAGAAGTTCCTCCCCAACTCAGTCCTAAATCTGCTCCCCCGTATTTTGAGGCTATGCCCCCTACTTCTAATTTCACCCACCAGTGGAAACAACCTCCCTGCTTACAGAAATATATAAAATTATGAGGAAATAGATAAGATAGAAGCAGGTGCTTTTACTGGCACGGTGACACAGTGGTTAGCACTGCTCCCTCACAGCACCAGGGTCCCGGGTTCCATTCCCGGCTTGAGTCACTGTCTGTGTGGAGTTTGCACGTTCTCTGTGTGGGATTCCTCCGGGTGCTCCGGTTTCCTCCCACAGTCCAAAAGACGTGCTGGTTAGGTGCATTGGCCATGCTAAATTCTCCCTCAGTGTATCTAAACAGGCGTCGGAGTGTGGTGACTGGGGGATTTTCACAGTAACTTCATTTCAGTGTTAGTGTAAGCCTACTTGTGACACTAATAAAATAAACTTAAACTTAGTTAAACACATTTGGATTTGGAAAAGGCATATCCTCTTGAAGAAGAAACCTAAGCCTTTGTTGGAACAAATTGGGGACCAACAGCGGGGCTCCAGTTAATCTGATTGTAACAGAACACACAATCCCAAAGGGAAAGGCCTATTTCCGGATCACATACACAGTCTTCAGATCAAGGGGGTGATATCCCAAAGTACGGTCTTGGTGATCGAAGGTCCATCCTGAGGGGACACATTGGGAAGATTAACCATTAATTTTATTCAATAACATCTCAGTGTGTTTGATTTTGTTTTGCAGGAAGAAGATGAGATTGAAGTACTGGTCAGCATTTCAGACAGTGTGAATAAAGTAAGACATTACAAAGAATCTTGTACTTAAGCAATGGTCTGGGACATTGTCTGTGCAACAAGCACAGTAATTCTTAATGAGGACCCTAATAGCTACAGATATAATGCTCATTCATTGAAACATTACCATAACCAATTGTCAGCTGGTAACTGACCTTCAGCTGGATGAAGGTGTTGGTGACCAAATAATTATTTAACAGATCCCAGTGCTTTTCATTTCCTCATTTAATCTTCTGCTCACCTTAAATGTGATTGCTTCAATCGCCACGTACACCACTCCATCTTCACCTGAAATCCTGCCTCCAACTCAATGACTGCATCTAACTGCTCTAAGATAAAAGCAAAAAACTGCGGCTGCTGGAATCTGAAACAGAAACAGAAAATGCGGAAAAATCTCGGCAGGTCTGAAGGTATCTGTGGAGAGAGAACTGATGTATGAGGAGAGATTGACCAGGTTAGGATTGTTTTCGCTGGAGTTCAGACGAATGAGGGGGGAGCTCATGGCGATTATAAAATTCTAACAGGACTAGACAGGGTAGATGCAGGGAGGATGTTCCCAATGGTGGGGGGAGTCCAGAACCAGGGATCACAGTCTGAGGATTCGGGGTAGACCATTTAGGACGGAGATGAGGAGACATTTCTTCACCCAAAGAGCCTGTGGAATTCATTACCACAGGAAGTAGTTGATGCCAAAACATTGAATGTATTAAAGAGGTGGCTAGATATAATACTTAGGATCAAAAGTTATGGGGAGAAAGCAAGATTAGGCTATTGAGTTGGATGGTCAGCCATGATCGTAACGAATGGGCGGAACAGGCTCGAAGGGCCGAATGGCCTTCTTCTGCTCCTAACTCCTATGCTTCTATATTTCTAACGTTTGGAGTCAACGTCAGAACCCGCGTGGATAAAAGAGCTCTGAAGAGGAGTCATCCAGACTCAAAACGTTGGCTCTATTCTTTCTCCACAGCTGCTGTCAGACCTGCTGAGAGTTTCCAGCATTTTCTGTTTTTTGTGTCTGCATCTAACTATCTGCTTCATACCAGGATCACTATCCTGGCAACCACTCTCTCATTGTCACTCATCCCGAGGAAAGCTACAGAATGAGCGGATAAGATGTCCATTCTCTGCCACGTTTCTCTCTGTTGTACCGAGAGAGTGAGGCTAAAAGAGAGTGGGGTAAGTGCATGGAGAAAATGGATGTCGTGTACGAGGAGATACACAAGATCCAGGAGATACGTGAAGCAGTCAGGGTGGGAAAGAGGCAAAACTCTAGGTAGCAGATGTTCTAGCCGGAATAGCAGTTGACAATTTCTGCCACTCATTTGCGTGGTTTGACACGGAAGCGACCTGTATTAAATACAGGGTCTCAGTAATCTCATCCGAGGCTTTTCCACTGCTAGCTTTCTGCATTCTAATCTTGCGAGCTTGCACAGATGGGTAGCATATACGTTAAGTACTGGAAGAGGATAATACTCTTACAAGCAAAAAAACAGCAACCATTATGAGTCTGCAATATCCTTTAGAAAGCAAAATTTAAAGTATTTCAGCTGCTTTACATTTCTTTTCTTTTTGATATGGCTTTGGGTAGAAGTTTCAGTGATTTGTAACATTTAAAATTGATTCGAAGTAATGTTGTGGTTCATTACAATTTCTTTGACAGACCATAGCGAGAGGTGGCCAGTATAGACACTCCGGTTCTCAAAATCATTCAAATACATTCAGCCCATGAGCTGATGTGAGAACTACACCTGCAGTATAATTCTCTCTCATTTCGAAGTACTTGCTTTGTACTGAGAAACCTTGCCCGAGAAACAATGTAATTGCATGGTATTATTCCCCAGAACTAAACTATTCAGGCACATTCAGCATCATTGCGGGTGGCACGGTGACACAGTGGTTAGCACTGCACAGCGCCAGGGACCTGGGTTCAATTCCCGGCCTCAGGTTTGCATGTTCTCCCCATGTCTATGTGGGTTTCCTCCGGGTGCTCTGGTTTCCTCCCACAATCCAAAGATGTGCGGGGTTAGGTTGATTGGCCATGCTAAATTGACCCTAGTGTCAGGGGGATTAGCAGGGTAAATATGAGGGGTTACGGGAATAGGACCTGCGTGGGATTGTGGTCAGTGCTGCTTCGATGGGCTGAATAGCCTCCATCTGCACTGTAGGGATTATATGATCACTGGTGGAATTCTTGTCAAAATTATCCTCAAGGGAAAACACTTGCGCCAGTTATCGTTTTTAGCATCTGTGAAGCATAGAATTTGCATGATGGTTTTGTTCTGTAATTCTTTCCAAGTGGGATTTTGGGTAACATCTTCTTTTAGTGAAGAATGGTAGTCAATGAGCCTTTTGCGTTCACAGGTTGTCGAAAAGGTTCGAATACTTGTAACAGATGCTAATGACGAGAGCCCAGAATTCATTAATACACCCTACATCATTAATGTACCTGAGGTACGTTGCTTTTAAGAACTGTAGTTTCCTTATAGAATTAATTGGTGACTGACAAATATTCAATGCAAAGCTTGTGTTGACCAATGTTTTTTTGCCTTGGGCTGGGCTCTGCCAGAACACACCTTCAGGTAGCAGCATCTTCAAGGTATATGCAGTGGACAAGGACAATGGATCCGGAGGCAGTGTCACCTACTTCCTACAGGTATTCTTCCTCCAATGCACAATTTCTGACTTTTCTTGTGAAAATATCCTCACACTTACACAGTGTGGCACAGTGGCACAATGGTTGGCACTGCTGTCTCACAGTGTCAGGGATCCAGGTTCAATTCCCGGCCTGGGTCACTGTCTGTGCGGAGTCTGCACGTTCTCCCCATGTCTGCACGGGTTTCGTCCCACAGTCCGAATGATGTGCTGGTTAACTGCATTGGCCGTGCTAAATTCCGGGTTCGAATGCTGCCACAGCAGATGGTGGAATTTGAATTCAATAAAAGAAAAATCTGGAATTAAGAATCTACTGATGACCATGAAACCATTGTTGATTGTCGGAAAAACCCATCTGGTTCACTACTGCCCTCTAGGGAAGGAAATCTGCCATCCTCACCTAGTCTGGCCTACATGTGACTCCAGAGCCACAGCAATGTGGTTGACGCTCAACTGCCCTCGGGCAACCAGGGATGGGCAATAAATGCTGGCCCAGCCAGCGATGCCCATGTCCCGTGAATGAATAAAAAAATATAGTTGTCTATTTTTGAATTTTTGAGTTGGAACTTAGCTTTTGTTAAATAAAAATCACTTCTGGTTTCATGACTGAACAATTTTTTACTGCTTAGATTTTGTTTGGCACAATAAAGGATGATAGTGGCAGAGTGGAAATGTCATGAGGGTATTAATTCAGAGGCCTCGGATTATGCTCTGCTAGCATGGGTTCAAATCCCACCCTAGTAGCTAAATTCAATTCATAGAATTAGGAGTTATATCCTTACCCGATCTGGCCTGCATGTGAATCCAGACACGCAGCAATGTGGTTGAATATTAACTGCCCTCTGGGATGACCTAGCAAGCTATTCAGTTCAAGGGCAATTAGGGATAGGCAACAAATACTGGCCTTCTCAGTGATGCCCACATCCCCTGAAAGAATATCATTTGTCCCTGAATTGACGCACCTTCTGCTTCATCTCTTCTAGAACATGCGTAAAAGCAAGTTTTCTTTGGATCGGTACAGTGGGGTCCTCCGGATAAAGCCAAGTGTGACTCTGGATTTTGAGAAGTCCAGGGCTCATTTTGTTACCATTATAGCCAAGGTAAACTGACATTTTTACAGTGTGTGTGTGTATGTGTGTGTGTATGAAGGGTAGCAGGGATAACCCAGGAAATTATAGGCCGGTGAGCTTGACGTCCGTGGTAGGGAAGTTGTTGGAGAGGATTCTTAGAGACAGGATGTATGTGCATTTAGAACGGAACAATCTCATTAGTGACAGACAGCATGGTTTTATAAGAGGGAGGTCGTGCCTTACAAATTTGGTGGAGTTTTTTGAGGAAGTGACAAAAACGGTTGATGAAGGAAGGGCCGTGGATGTCGTCTATATGGATTTCAGTAAGGCATTTGACAAAGTCCCACATGGCAGGTTGGTTAAGAAGGTTAAGGCTCATGGGATACAAGGAGAAGTGGCTAGATGGGTGGAGAACTGGCTTGGCCATAGGAGACAGAGGGTAGTGGTCGAAGGGTCTTTTTCCGGCTGGAGGTCTGTGACCAGTGGTGTTCCGCAGGGCTCTGTACTGGGACCTCTGCTATTTGTGATATATATAAATGATTTGGAAGAAGGTGTAACTGGTGAAATCAGCAAGTTTGCGGATGACACGAAGATGGCTGGACTTGCGGATAGCGAAGAGCATTGTCGGGCAATACAGCAGGATATAGATAGGCTGGAAAATTGGGCGGAGAGGTGGCAGATGGAGTTTAATCCGGATAAATGCGAAGTGATGCATTTTGGAAGAAATAATGTAGGGAGGAGTTATACAATAAATGGCAGAGTCATCAGGAGTATAGAAACACAGAGGGACCTAGGTGTGCAAGTCCACAAATCCTTGAAGTTGGCAACACAGGTGGAGAAGGTGGTGAAGAAGGCATATGGTATGCTTGCCTTTATAGGACGGGGTATAGAGTATAAAAGCTGGAGTCTGATGATGCAGCTGTATAGAACGCTGGTTAGGCCACATTTGGAGTACTGCGTCCAGTTCTGGTCGCCGCACTACCAGAAGGACGTGGAGGCATTGGAGAGAGTGCAGAGAAGGTTTACCAGGATGTTGCCTGGTATGGAGGGTCTTAGCTATGAGGAGAGATTGGGTAAACTGGGGTTGTTCTCCCTGGAAAGACGGAGAATGAGGGGAGATCTAATAGAGGTGTACAAGATTATGAAGGGGATAGTTAGGGTGAACGGTGGGAAGCTTTTTCCCAGATCAGAAGTGACGTTCATGAGGGGTCATGGGCTCAAGGTGAGAGGGGTGAAGTATAACTCAGATATTAGAGGGATGTTTTTTACACAGAGGGTGGTGGGGGCCTGGAATGCGCTGCCAAGTAGGGTGGTGGAGGCAGGCACGCTGACATCGTTTAAGACTTACCTGGATAGTCACATGAGCAGCCTGGGAATGGAGAGATACAAACGATTGGTCTAGTTGGACCAAGGAGCGGCACAGGCTTGGAGGGCCGAAGGGCCTGTTTCCTGTGCTGTACTGTTCTTTGTTCTTTGTTCTTTATGTGCGTGTGCGTGTGTGTGTGTGCGCGTGTGCGTGTGTGTGCGCGCGTGTGTGTGTGTGAATCGAGGGGGGAACATGCTGAGCGAGTCCGTTGTTTCTGTAAGAAATGAAAATGTGATTTTACATTTACCTCAGGACGGAGGCGGGAAGCTGAGAGGAAAGTATCGAATTTGCTCTTCCACAGCCACCGTTACGATCAACGTTGCGGATATTCAGGACACTCCGCCCATATTCTCCGGCACACCCTATTTTGGACACGTGTATGAGAATACAAAGCCTGTAAGTAGTGGATTGTAACCCGTCGCACGTCCATTATTGTAAGTGGCCATCGGTACATTTGACAGCTGTTCAGGTCTCGGTTGAGAAGGTTGAGTTTCTCTTGTGAGAAATGCAAAGCCTCGGTAAGATGAAGATTAGCTCCAGCTGACGAGCCAGTGAGAAGAATTTACCAATCATTCCTTTCATGACTTGGTCAACGAGTGATGGAAATCTGAAATTCCCTTCTCCAAAAAGGTTTTGAATCTCTGCCGATTAAAAAACTTGCAAAATGGGGATTGACAGATTTTTGTTAGGCAGGAATATTAAGCGTTACAGAATCAAGGTGTTTGGGTAAAAGTTTAAGATACAGAGCAGTCATGACGAAACTGAATGGTAAGACAAGCTTTAGGGATTGGTTGGCCTTCTCCTGTTCTTACACAATCATTAAACCATGTACGTGCATTGGATGGCAGGCAGATTCTGCATTCTTGCAGGTTCATAAAGAACAGAGAGTAGAAAATTGGAATGAATAAGCGAGAAAACACACTAATAAATAATTAGAGTTTATTCAAACACTAGTGTTAAGAATTAACACTTGGACTAATGCATAGAATGATAGAACACCCTACAGTGCAGAAGGAGGCCATTCAGCCCATCGAATCTGCACTGACCACAATACCACCCATAGACCCACATATTAGCCCTGCTAATCCCTCTAATATATGCATTCTGGGACACTAAGGGGCAATTTAGCATGGTAAGTCAACCTGGACTGTGGGAGGAAACCGGAAACCCAGAGGAAACCTGCACAGACATGGGGAGAATGTTAAAGCTCCACACAGACAGTGACCCAAGCCGGGAATCGAACCCAGGTCCCTGGCACTGTGAGGCAGCGGTGCTAACCACTGTGTCACTTTGCTTCAACACCCTGGAACCCAAGAATTCTTTAAAATTACAGCAGTAATGCTGGAGTAGTGCTGCTTTACTGCTGTTGTATTAATACAATCATATATATGTATCCCAGGAAACACCGGTTCCGAAATGTTATTACTGTGGTCCCTTATGTTTTTCTCGAATCTGTCTTTTGATTTCAGATGGAGCCCCTGTACAATGGACAGGCTTTGGTTTAAACATCTAAAAATCAACAGCCCCTAAGTCTCATGCTGAGGCATCAGGTTAGGTTCATCAGGTTAGGTTCATCAGGTTAGGTTATGCCTTGACCCTAAAGTCAGACTTGAACCCACAACCTTCTGCTCTAGAGCTGACACTGCTACTATTGAGCTGTGGCTAACACCTGCATTATTGCTTTGGTTATGTGGCAGGTCAGAAAGTGGCAAGTCCTCTTTTATGTAGCATAACTCAAAGAAGAGCAAACAATAGATAAGATAACTTAGCAACAACTCTAGGTGAATTTGTTGACTGTGCTGCAGAGACATTTTAAAGGGAAATAATCACTGACTTGGAAAAGCTTGATGCTTAGGATGGGTGGCACAGTGGTTAGCACTGCTGCCTCACAGCGCCAGAGACCCAGGTTCAATTCTGGCCTTGGGCCACTGTCTGTGTAGAGTCTGCATGTCCTCCCCGTGTCTGCGTGGGTTTCCTCTGGATGCTCTGGTTTCCTCCCACAGTCTGAAAGATGTGCTGGTTAGGGTGCATTGGCCGTGCTAAATTCTCCCTCAGTGTACCCGAACAGGCGCCGGAGTGTGGCGACTAGGGGATTTTCACAGTGACTTCACTGCGGTGTTAATGTAAGCCTACTTGTGACACTAGTAAATAAATAATGATGTGATAGTTATCGCTTGTGGACTGAACTATGGTATGGAAAAACACATTTGTACCTGTGAGTACCTGTAGTTTAGAGGTGCCAAGAGGAGGGTAGAATCTGCTAAGAAGGCTCCATGAGGCTGATATTTAGTGTAATGGATAAAATGTGGACAGGAAACCCAGAGAAATTAAATTGAATGAAGTAATCAGAACTTTGAGGAAAAAGAAGCAAGTTGATCATGCAGGTCAACAAAAAAAGCATTTTGAAGTTTCATATATACTACATACTAAACTATACATACTATTTTTACTTCCTTGTTAGGGTTCGGAAGTATTTAGCGTGATGGCCTCTGATGGGGATCTTGGGAACCCCAATCCAATCCATTACACCATTGCACATGGTAAGTGAAATTGCACAATGATCGGGTGAGAGAGAACTGCTCAAATCTCTGTTTCCTTTCCCATTGTCCATAACCAGTAATCTTTTGAAAGGAAGATGTGTGTGTTCCTTAAGCCTGAGAGTGTGTGGACAATTTGAATAGTCAGCAGCAAGTTTTTGTGGGTTCGAATAAAGAGGATTGTTTATTCATGAACTTGTCCGGAAGTCTAACACTACAGCACACAAAAACACACTCGAAGAAAATACGGTTGAAGAGAATAGTGCACTTTTACAAGTTATTGACAAAAGGGGCTGTTCATAACACACGTGATTGTCCTTGCAGGTCTGATGGGAAAGTTATCTTCACGCCTGTAGTGCAGTTTAGATAAGTCGCACTGTCAGAATCAAGTGGTTTTCAGGATTCTCTTGAAGAATGAACTTTCTGCAGGTCACAAAGTTAGTTGCTTGAAATCTTATATCATGAGGTCAGTTTTCTGTATTGTTGGAGCGACAAAGAAATATTCAGTTCTTGAAGCAGAGATGTCCCGGCCCTTTCTGCTGCTCCCATCTTTTTCTGCGGACAGTGTGTAAGAAATAAAAGGGAAACCAACAGGACTGCCCGACCCTGGGGTTTCTCACAGTCGCCTTTTCCAAATGTGCCGGAATTCTACTGGCCCGCCTGCCACGGAATCGGAGCGGGTGAGGGGTGGGCAATGGTAATGTCCGTTAGCTCGGGTGGGGATTTTCCAGTCTCGGCTCGAGCGAGGCCATACAATCCCGTCCACAGTGTTGGTCTTAGGTGACTACCCTTCAACAGTACTTGATTGGCCGTGGAAAGCTTTGAGACATCTGGCAGTTGTGAAAACACTAAATAAATACAAAAGTCTTTGCAGAGCGTGGAATTGTCCACCTGATCTGTGGCATGGCCCCTGGTCCTGGTCCTTAATTAGTAAACACACTGGTTGAACCTCAACTGCCGCGAACTTCCAAATCAGGGGGCAGAATTTTCCCATCATGCCTGCAACAGGAATCGTAGCGGGCGGGACTCAGACCGAGCAAATGTCCGTTGACCTCGGGTGGGATTTTCCGGTTTTGGGGCGAGCGTGGCTGGAAAATCTCACCCAGGAACTTGCACTCGCTCCTCAGCTATTCAGTCAATCTCAGGGCTTGAGTCCAACTTCCCTTCTGACCTTCTTTCTCTCTTGCTCTCATTGTCAAGTCAGAGAAATGAAAGCATGTGAAAAGATGACTCCTTGAACAGGATGTGCAGATGGAACAAGCATCTTTCTTGCTGCTGAAAGTGAGGTGTCCTTGGTTAAATGGCACACTTGAAGGAATGAGGGATGAGGGAGGCAATTCATGTGATTAGTTCGGTAAAATTCAGCTTGTAAAAGACAAGTATGATATGAGTATTGTCCACATTTATCAATACCTTGCATTTTCTTAACAGGAAATGATGGATCTTTTGACATAAATAGCACCAGTGGAGTTATTACCCTTCTACAAACTACAAAACTCCTCCAGAAGGATGTTTACAAACTTCTTATTCGGGTAGGCCGTAATAAAACCTGGCATTTTAACATAGGAGTTACTTTATAAATCCAGGTGCATGAATACTTAGTGTGGTTGGATGGAATGTTTGGTGTCACTATTTTAACAGAGGCATGAAGGCATTGTTGAACTGATTGCAGGAGTGGGTTTTGCCAGCACAATGCAGAAGGAGGCCATTTGGCCCATCGAGTCTGCACTGACCACAATCCCGCCCAGACCCTATTCCCGTAACCCCACATATTTTACCCTGCTAATTCCACTGACACTAAGGTCAATTTATCACGGCCAATCAACCTAACCCACATATCTTTGGACTGTGCGAGAAAACCAGAGCACCCGGAGGAAACCCATGCAGACACGGGGAGAATGTGCAAACTCCACACAGACAGTGACCCAAGCCGGGAATTGAACCCGGGTCCCTGGCACGGTGAGGCAGCAGTGCTAACCACTGTGCCACCGTGCTGCCCACTGCGCCACCCATGTGTTGTATCCAGGAGTCGGCTGCAAAGGAACAGCGCTTTATTGCACAAAATAAAGTGAAGCAAAGACCACAAGTCTGTGGTGAACACAAACAGGTCCCATCCGGGACGAAGGAATAATGGACCCACTCAGGAGTCCATTGTTTATAAGGGGCTCGGTATACGAACTCCACCTGGTTAATTATTTACCGATCCTCAGAGAGCTCATATTCAACAAGTTCTACAGGGAGGTCAATCAGTGATTCCCCAAGCAAGTCATGGGGGGGCGGGGAGGTTATCACATTGTGCATCTAAATTAACAAATGCAAGAATTAGAGTGTATTGGGGCCTATGATTTTTCAGCAAACTCTCCTTCCAGAGTGTGTCTCATCATGGAATGAGCTGCATGTGGTGAACCATTGTTGGTTACCACCAGGTAGTGCTGAGCCATGGTTTGGCCAGTACTATGAGTCTGTAGATATGTTACTGTTGGGGTTAGGGTTGGGCTGTTCTACCTGTTAATATAGTCCTATGGTACACCCCAGTTGGCTCCGCCTTCTGGGAGAGGTATAAAGGTCACTGCTCTGCCTGGTGACCCTTTAGTCTGGGATTGTATATTGTATATAGTAGCTCTGTTATTGTTGGCAATAAAAGCCTTTATCTCCCGGGTACATCCTGCCTCCTGTGTGATTTATCGCGCATCACTGCATATTAATGTTTGAGACATTAAGACGCACACACCTTTACATTTCATACAAGTGTAAAAGTCTGAGTGTCTTAATGTCTCAAACAGTGCTATTTGAAGTATAATTTAATGATCCTTCCTGTCTGAAATGAAACTTAAATCTACATATATATAGAATATAACAAAGTGTTTGCACCCATGGTATTAGTGAAGAAATCTTGTGAAGATGATTGCAGAATAATCAAGGATTATAAGTTCTGTTAATTGCATCAAAATATAACTAAAGTAACTTAGCAATATTGGTGACTGACTACTTTGTTAAGAGAGAAGGAAGTCTGCTAACAATTCAGCACACTGCCCCATAGTGAAGAAAATAGCATCCCTGTGATTCTGCAACTGCTGAGGTTTCAGGCAGAGGTGACGGACTTTCCCAGAGGGAGAAAAGCAGATGTAGTGAGTGGGTGCATTCCAAAGATGTGCGGGTTAGGTTGATTGGCCATGATAGGTCGCCCCTTTGTGACAGGGGGGTTGGGAGGGTTGTAAATATGTGGGGTTACGGGGATGGGGCCTGGGTGGGATTGTTGTCGGTGCAGACTTGATGGGCCGAATGGCCTCCTTCTGCACTGTAGATTCTATGACTCTATGAGTGGATCATTGTCGTACACCCCCTCCCACACCCCCCACCCTCCCACCCTTGGCTCAGTATCGGCTGAGGACTGAAGAAAGTTCCTGCTCTTAGTTGGAAACTTGTGCAAAGACTAAGAGGGTGTGGAAAGAAAGACTTGCATTTATATAGCACCTTTCACAATCTCAGGATGTCCCAAGATGTTTTTTAGTCAATTAAGCGCAAATAAATTGTGCACAGTAAACTGTGATAGTGACCAGATAATTTGTCTCCCTGCTATTGGTTAAGGGGAACACAGTGACCAGGCCAGTGGGCAGGCCTCCTCTGCTTTTCATTGATCTAGTGCCATGGTTTAACATCCCATATGAATGATAATTGTTAAAAAGGTGGAAGTGTGAATTGTGATGGTCTTCGATCTCCAAAGAAATCACTAAGAGGCAAAAAAGATTAAAATCTCCTTGAAGCGTGTCTCCACGCCTTACACTATAAGCAGCCAAGGTGGCAGACTCCTCCAGGATACTCTGATGCTGCCTGCTACCTCAGAGTAGTTCAGAGTGACGTTTCTAATGGAGAAACGTCCTGACTTCACTTGGGACTTCCACAGAAAAGCAACTGAAATGGTAAACTCAGTGAGAGCTGGGCCACTTTGAGGAGACACGTCACCCTATTCGGGTGACACAGTGGTGGCACGGTGGCACAGTGGTTATCGCTGCTGCCTCACAGCTCCAGAGAGCTGGGTTCGATTCCCGGCTTGGGTCACTGTCTGTGTGGAGTCTGCACATTCTCCCCGTGTCTGCGTGGGTTTCCTCCAGGTGCTCCGGTTTCCTCCCACAATCCAAAGATGTGCGGGTTAGGTGCATTGGCCATGCTAAATTGCCCCTTAGTGTCCCAGGATGCATAGGTTAGAGGGATTAGCGGGGTAAATATGTGGGGTTATGGGGATAGGGCCTAGGTGGGATTGTTGACTCGATGGGTCAAATGACCTCCTTCTGCACTGTAGGCTTTCTTTGGTTCTATTTCACGGAGCAACCCTGAGCCCTGGGCCATCACACCAATCGCACCTTATTTCAAGTTCTATACAAAGTGAAACATGACCATACAGACACAACTCACGCTGACCCTTCTGCTGTGGTTTGTCCGTAGGCGTCCGAAATGAATGCTGATGCTGACGTACCGGTGTTTATGACAGCGATGGTAACAATCCAAGTGGTGGACCTCAACAACCATCGGCCCACCTTTTACAGTGAAAACGGTCCGCAGTCACAGTTTGAGATCACAATGTATGAACACCCAGCTGCAGGAGAGATACTGCGCGGGCTGAAGATAACAGTAAATGACTCCGATCAGGTGGGTCTGCGTGTTTTGCAGTCAAAGTATACAGGGTGGTTTGATTCAAGTTTTCAACTTTGGGGCGGCACGGTGGCACAGTGGGTTAGCACTGCTGCCTCACAGCGCCAGGGACCCAGGTTCGATTCCTGGCTTGGGTCACTGTCTGTGCGGAGTTTGCACGTTCTCCCCGTGTCTGCGTGGGTTTCCAGTTTCCTCCCGCATACTGCAAGATGGGCTGGTTAGGTGCATTGACCCGAATAGGCGGCGGACCGTGGAGACGGGGGGAATTTCACAGTAACTTCTTTGCAGTGTTAATGCGAGCCTTACTTGTGACTAATAAACTTTATAAGAGTGTTTGAAATACTATTTCTGCTATTTGGGGAGCTGAAGAATAGTGGGACTAGTCTAAAAATTACAGTGAATCACAGATTATATTAGAGAGGGCAACATTTTGGATAGGAATCCCATTTTAGATGGAATTGCAAAATAGTCTGCTAGCACCTCTTTGAAATTATTTCATGAATGTATTGCCATCTACTGGTTCAAAACATACTTTAAAACGTTTGTTACTTGGGTAGCATTAAAATATCTGCAGTGGAGTCTTGGCTTTTATTCATATCAGCCAATTTATTACATAAATCATGGTGAGTGTTTTGTACCCAATACTTGCTATTACCAGAGTATTCTCCGCTGATCTACTTGGATTACATGGGTTGCTGTCAGACAGACCTACATGACATTGGAAACTGGATCTATTCAATCCGTACTGGATTATTTCTTTTTTTTTAAAGTTTATTTATTAGTCACAAGTAAGGCTTACATTAACACTGCAATGAAGTTACTGTGAAATTCCCCTAGCCGCCACAGTCTGGCACCTGTTCGGGTCAATCCGCCTGACCAGCACGTCTTTCAGACTGTGGGAGGAAACCAGAGCACTGGGAGGGAACCCACGCAGACACGGGGAGAACGTGCAAACTCCACACAGACAGTGACCCAAGCCGGGAATTGAACCCGGGTCCCTGGCGCTGTGAGGCAGCAGTGCTAACCACTGTCCCACCGTGCCACCCTACAAATTTCTCTACAAATCACCTAATTTTGGAGAACATGTACTCTTTCTGTTTTGGAGATGGTACATCCCTTTAAAATATAGCAGGGTGTAAGTGTACTGGGATAAAGTACCTGTGCTTTTTGCAATTGGTTTCCCCATTGTAATTAACAGTTAGAAAGGTTGCAATGGACATTTATGACTGGACTTACAATATGCTTGAAAGATTACATGAAAGTCAAACCAAAAATATCGAGGAACATGGGAACAGAATGAAAACATTTAGCCCCTCAAGCCTGTTTTGTTAATGTGTAACCTAACTCCATACACCAGCAATGATCCTTAACACCTTTTCTTAACAAAAGTCATTTAGTCTCCAAATTAATATTAACTATTTAATTACCAAACCTCTACTACCCTTTCTGTGCCATGGTGTTAAAAGTTTTAAAATTTATTTATTAATGTCACAAGTGTAAGGCACGGTGGCACAATGGTTAGCGCTGCTGCCTCACAGCGCCAGGGACCCAGGTTCAATTCCGGCCTCGGGTGACTGTCTGTGTGGAGTTTGCATGTTCTCCCCGTGTCTGCGTGGGTTTCCCTTCGGGTGCTCTGGTTTCCTCCCACACTCCAAAAATGTGCGGGTTAGGTTGATTGGCCGTGCTAAATTGACTCTAGTGTCAGGGGGATTAGCAGGGTAAATGTGTGGGGTTACAAGAATAGGGCCTGGGTGGGATTGTTGTTGGTGCAGACTTGATGGGTCAGATGGCCTCCTTCTGTATTGCAGGGATTCTATGAAGTAGGCTTACATTAACACTGCAATGTAGTTACTGTGGAAAAACCCCTAGTCGCCACACTCCGGTGCCTGTTCGGGTACACTGAGGGAGAATTTAGCATGGCCAATGCACCTAACCAGCACGTCTTTCGGACTGTGGGAGGAAATTGGAGCCCCTGGAGGAAACCCACGCAGACACGGGGAGAGCGTGCAGACTCTGCACAGAAGGTGACCCAAGCCGGGAATCGAACCCAGGTCCCTGGTGTTGTGAGGCAGCAGTGCTAACCACTGTGCCACCGTGCTGCCCAATGGCCCGGCAGTGAGTGTGCAGTGCCTGTTCATTTGGTAGTAAGGCCTTGTGGTATTAGGGTGTCCTCATTCGCCTTGACGTTCTGTTGGAAGACTGGAGGCTGTTTGCCAGCCGTATGGCGAGGTTAAAACCAACTCAATAGATAGTCGGTTTTTGGCTTGGGTTTGCCACTCTGAATTTCGCTGACTGAGCCAAGTTTAGACGTCAAGTAAACCTGGTTTTATATTTTTAAAAAGTCAGTAATCACTCAGAGGTTTCATGAATAAAAACCTCTCTGCATTAAATACTAAAAGGGAAAGCTGCACCGACTAACAAAACCATTTTGTTAAATCATTTCTCAAAGTGTCAAAGTGTACCATTGACACCATCACCGTACGCTATTCCGAAAACTGCCCAGGAATCTTCAGGACTTCCTCCATCCCAAGCGACAGGGGAAGGAAAGGCTTTCAAAATATTTTCCTGAGAATATGCTTAATATGCTGGCATCAGTGAACATAGGGGCGGCACAGTGGCACAGTGGTTAGCCTTTTAGCAAGGCCTTTGACAAGGTACTGCATGGTAGGTTGTTGCATAAGGTTAAATCTCACGGGATCCAGGGTGAGGTAGCTAAATGGATACAAAATTTTCCTTGATGACAGAAGCCAGAGGGTGGTTGTAAAGGGTTGTTTTTCAAACTGAAGACCTGTGACCAGCGGTGTGCCTCAGGGATCGGTGCTGGGTCCACCGTGGATGAGAATTTGGGAGGCATGGTTAGTAAGTTTGCAGATGACACCAAGACTGATGGCATAGTGGACAGCGAAGAAGGTTATCTCGGATTGCAAAGGGATCTTGATCAATTGGGCCGGTGGGCTGACGAATGGCGGATGGAGTTTAATTTAGATAAATGCGAGGTGATGCATTTTGGTAGATCGAACCACGGCAGGACTTACTCAGTTAATGGTAGGGCATTGGGGAGAGTTACAGAACAAAGAGACCTAGGGGTACAGGTTCATAGCTCCTTGAAAGTGGAGCCACAGGTGGATAGAGTGGTGAAGGAAGCATTCGGCATGCTTGGTTTCATTGGTCAGAACATTGAATACAGGAGTTGGGACATCTTGCTGAAGTTATACAAGACATTGGTAAGGCCACACTTGGAATACTGTGTACAGTTCTGGTCACCCTATTATAGAAAGAATATTATTAAACTAGAAAGAGTGCAGAAGAGATTTACTAGGATGCTACTGGGACTTGATGATTTGAGTTATAAGGAGAGGCTGAATAGACTGGGACTTTTTTCTCTGGAGTGTAGGAGGCTGAGGGGTGATCTTATAGAGGTCTATAAAATAATGAGGGGCATAGATCAGCTAGATAGTCAATATCTTTTCCCAAAGGTAGGGGAGTCTAAAACTAGAGGGCATAGGTTTAGGTGAGAGGGGAGAGATACAAAAGGGTCCAGAGTGGCAATTGTTTCACACAGAGGGTAGTGAGTGTCTGGAACAAGCTGCCAGAGGTAGTAGTAGAGGCGGGTGCAATTTTGTCTTTTAAAGAGCGTTTAGACAGTTAGTGGGTAAGATGAATATCAAGGGATATGGGCCAAATGCGGGCAATTGAGACTAGCTTAGAAGTTTTTTTAAAAAGGGACGACATTGACAAGTTGGGCCAAAAGGCCTGTTTCCATGCTGTAAACCTCTATGACTCTATGCTGCCTCACAGCGCCAGGGACCCAGGCTCGATTCCTGACTTGAGTTACTGTCTGTGCGGAGTCTGCACATTCTCCCCTTGTTGGCGTGGGTTTCCTCCGGGTGCTCCGGTTTCCTCCCACAGTCCAAAGATGTGCAGGTTAGGTGGATTGACCATGCTAAATTGCCCTTTAGTGTTGGGGAGGGGGCACTAGTTAGGATAAAATGCATGGGGTTATGGAGATGGGTTTAGACTCGAAGGGCCAAATGGCCTATTTCTGCACTGTAGGATTCTATGATCCCTCAACATTGTGTCTTTTTTACTTTAGGGAACAAACGCACAATTTAATCTCAGGCTTCTGGGCCCTGAAGGTATATTCCGAGTTATTCCCCAAACTGTCCTCAATGAAGCGCAAGTCACGATAATAGTGGAGAACTCGACTGCTATTGACTATGAAAAGTTCCAAGTGTTTAATTTTAAGGTATGTAAGATATGAAGTAGGATTTGTCAAATTTGTTTTTATATGGAGATTTTGCAACTTCAATAAGATACCATTGCTCTTCCCTCCAGCTCCTTGCAGTTGAATCGGACACTCCAGAGAAGTTCAGTTCCACAGCTGACATTATCATTCAACTGGTGGACACCAATGACAACGTTCCGAAATTTACTTCCGACTTCTATGTTGCACGGATCCCTGAGAACTCCCCCGGGGGCACTCCCATTATATGTGTTACTGTAAGTGGAGGACACGTATGTGATAATCTTGCAAATATTTCTCGTAAGTTGCAGCCCTGGTGAATCGGCTGGCAAAGGCAAACTAACCTTTTGGATCAGCCAGTCCCAGGTTTGGCACCCAAAGCTGGACTTTCTGTTTGGAGTTGTGCAATAAGTCTTTAGAGGCAGAGGTCCGTTCACCAAAATCCCTTTATTTCCAAACTCGCAGAGTGCTATCAGTCAGCAGTCCATCTCCGGGAGTGTCAGAGGAACTGACATTTCCGGTTAAATACAAGGAAAAGACTCCCTGATTGGCCCATCAATTGGATCCTTAATCAGGGAGCTCATACTCCAATAGGCCAACCTCAGTGGCCTAACTGAAGTCATTACAGGTTGAGATCCTCAATGTTGGGATCAAATATGGATGCTGACACTGTGTTGTGTTGGAAACCGATTTATGAGAAACTGACCAATTTTAGTGGCCAGAGGGCGCCATTCACCAGCCAATTAAGGATGGTACTGGTGGGCTCCCGAGGCTGCAGGGCCAATAGGAGAGGGTGCGGGGGGTGCTGCTGTGCCATTACTGAGAGGGTGCATCTCACAATATGGGCACCCTCAGAACTCTGAGTAAATTAAATTTGATTGAAAACTGGCAATACCTGCCAAGCTGTGAGCGTGTCTGCGCCAATGGCCTGACAGTCAACATGGGGAGCATCTTGGTACTAATTAATTATAATTAAATGTGTTTCTGCAGGTTCCATCACATTATTTCCCCCCCCTCCCCCACTGCCCTGCTTCAGCCATTAGTCGGCCAACACATCCAAGTAATGCACTGCCTTCCTACGCTACTTGGAAAGCTAAATTACTCATTACCCAATTAGATGATGCTTGATTGTCGGACAAACAGCCTCCTTCCACCCCCCACCCTCCACCACCCATTTTCACTATTCTATATCTGGCAAAGAGAAATGGTCAAAGAAAATGACAAATAAAAACAATCTTCTTTAATGTCCCGATGATTTTTTTCCCGAGTTGCGCACAGCAGTGTTCTAGAGGGTTGGCAACCCCAGCATGGTCCCAAGTGGGGTGAGTGCTGCCTCCCACCACAGCCCCTCATCTCCCACTTGGAGGCTATCTCACCTCACGAGAGGCTGTTCCCTCTTACTGGAGGCTGCCCTCCTCTCACTGGAGGCTGTCCCTTCTCACTGGAGGCTGCCCTCCTCTCACTGGAGGCTGTGCCCTCTCACTGGAGGCTGTCCCCTCTCACTGGAGGCTGCCCTCCTCTCACTGGAGGCTGTGCCCTCTCACTGGAGGCTGTCCCCTCTCACTGGAGGCTGCCCTCCTCTCACTGGAGGCTGTCCCCTCCCACTGGAGGCTGTCCCCTCTCACTGGAGGCTGCCTCATTTCATTGCCCATATGTCAGTTGCAATGAGGGGCAGACCTGTAGACAAGAGAAATTTCAGTCGGCATGGGAGAGGAGCCTGATTAGATCGCCTTAACTACCACAATTCTAAAAAATAGCTAAGGGGTGGAAAAGTTCTGGCAAACCGACCACACTGACCAACGGCACTTAACCCACCCATCTCTGGTGGCACAGTGGCACAGTGGTTAGCACTGCTACCTCACAATGCTAGGGACCAGGGTTCGATTCCCGGATTGGGTCACTGTCTGTGTGGAGTTTGCACATTCTCCCCATGTCTGTGTGGGTTTCCTCCGGGCGCTCCGGTTTCCTCCCACAGTCCAAAGGTGAATTGGCCTTGCTAAATTCTCCCTCAGTGTACCCGAACAGGCGCCGGACTGTGGCGGCTAGAGCATTTTCACAATAACTTCATTGCAGTGTTAATGTAAGCCTACTTGTGACTAATCAACTTTAGCTTTACTCTTTCATCAGCCTATGAAAATTCTGTGGTGGTGAGTTAGCAGATCTTAGGGTGTGCTATGATTGTTTGCAAAGCTATGAGGGAAGGGAAAATATATATAAATGATTTGGAAGAAGGTGTTATCAGCAAGTTTGCGGATGACACGAAGATGGCTGGACTTGTGGATAGCGATGAGCATTGTCGGGCAATACAGCAGGATATAGATAGGCTGGAAAATGCGAAGTAATGCATTTTGGAAGAAATAATGTAGGGAGGAGTTATACAATAAATGGCAGAGCCATCAAGGGTATAGAGACACAGAGGGACCTAGGTGTGCAAGTCCACAAATCCTTGAAGGTGGCAATACAGGTGGAGAAGGTGGTGAAGAAGGCATATGGTATGCTTGCCTTTATAGGACGGGGTATAAAGTATAAAAGCTGGAGTCTGATGATGCAGCTGTATAGAATGCTGGTTAGGCCACATTTGGAGTACTGCGTCCAGTTCTGGTCGCCGCACTACCAGAAGGACGTGGAGGCATTAGAGAGAGTGCAGAGAAGGTTTACCAGGATGTTGCCTGGTAGGGAGAGTCTTAGCTATGAGGAGAGATTGGGTAAACTGGGGTTGTTCTCCCTGGAAAGATGGAGAATGAGGGGAGATCTAATAGAGGTGTACAAGATTATGAAGGGGATAGCTAGGGTAAACGGTGGGAAGCTTTTTCCCAGATCAGAAGTGACGATCACGAGGGGTTACGGGCTCAAGGTGAGAGGGGCGGAGTATAACTCAGATATTAGAGGGATGTTTTTTACACAGAGGGTGGTGGGGGCCTAGAATGCGCTGCCAAGTAGGGTGGTGGAGGCAGACACGCTGACATCGTTTAAGACTTACCTGGATAGTCACATGAGCAGCCTGGGAATGGAGGGATACAAACGATTGGTCTAGTTGGACCAAGGAGCGGCACAGGCTTGGAGGGCCGAAGGGCCTGTTTCCTGTGCTGTACTGTTCTTTGTTCTTTGTTCTTTGAGCCAGTGTACAACTCCCGACTCCTATCCAGAAACTGCTCTTCCCAAGTAGATGTATGGTGGATATCAGATGAAGACAGGGTTGGGTCTCTATTGCGTTGCCCTTTATACTTAAATAGTCTGAAGACATTTAGCAATCTTCCTGTTGCTGCTTGTCGCGACTCCTGCCAGGAGATCTACTGTCATGGTGTGTCACACCCATCTGTCTTGCTCCATCTTCACACGCCCACTGTAGTTCATCTGTAACCGCTCTGTGACGTCCATCATCCAACTACACCTCGGCCGACCCCTCAATGTGCTGCCCTCCATTTTACCCTCCAGAAATAATCGTTGTCGTTTTTCAGCTCTGATCAAATGGTCAAAATCCTGACATTTTCATTTTGGGATGTCACTTTTTAAGAGTTATTTTTGTTCTCGTTACATCAAAGCCCCTCTTCATTTGTCATGTGGTCTCGATATGGAATTTTTAGCAACCACATTTTGAGGGCCTCTATTTTCTTCCACAGATCTTTATTTATTGTCCAGGGGTATTATTGCCATCGTCTGGTGCTTACTCACAAATGTTTCTGGTGGAGTTTGAACTTGTGACCCATGGTTTGTTAGTCTATCCGGGTAACAATCGTACCCAACAACCTATTGAAATGGTCAGACTGCAATATAAATCTCCTCCCTCACTCTAATTCTTGTTCACTTTTATATCGATTGATATATTCTCAAATTAAGTCCAACGCCCACGAGTGCTCTGATATAATGTTTTAAATGTTACAAACCAAACCAATGGAATATGGACGGGAGAGATAGATGGTAAGGCGATAACTCAGATAACCACACCACATGATGGATGGTGTCAGTGACTGCTGTTTCTTCGGAAGGAACTCTTCAAATGCAGACAATAAAAATAAAACAAAACTTACTCCAACTTATAAATCAAAGAAAGGGTTTAATAGAGAAACTTCATTACTCCAAACTTGGAGCCTCGCCCTGGGCCAATCCAAGTTCCCCGCAATTCCCAACAGGTTCTTATTTATAGTGAGTCAGCTGACCATCACATCATTCTGTAATTGGTTTACTGGGTCAGCTGACCCTTACAGCTTGTTACCATTGGTCACATTACTTCCAAGACAATGTTGTCACCGGCTACATTCTAACAACTGCCAGGTGCGATTTTCTTTATTTTTTGCAGCAGGTTTGTCTTTAGCTACGAAATGGATCATTATTTTCTTTATTCATTCGTGGGACATGGGTGTCGCTGGCTAGGCCAGCATTTATTGCCCATCCCTAGTTGCCCTTGAGAAGGTGGTGGTGAGCTGCCTTCTTGAATCGCTGCAGTCCACGTGCTGTGGGTTGACCCACAATGCCGCTAGGGAGGGAATTCCAGGGTTTTGACCCGGCGACTGCGAGGAACAGTCGATATATTTCCAAATCAGGGCAGTGAGTGGCTTGGAGGGGAATAATTATATGAATAACATCTGCCTTGCCATTATTCTAATCTTTGATTGTCTTCACAGGCAAATGATGCCGACTCAGAAATGTGGGGAGAAGTCAAATATTCAATGTATGGAACAGAGGCTGATCTGTAAGTCGCATTTCTGATTTGCCTTTAATTCCAAAGGGGTAGTTGGAAGGTTAAGTCATGTGGTCATTGCAATCAGAACTAAGTGATGGGATGAGAAATCCCCATCCAAAGTCAACCGACTTTCGGCTTCTCTCCAAATTTTCCAGCCCCGCCCAAGATAATTCTTGCCAAAATTGAATGAAATGAAGGTCAAAATTGCATGAACCTTTGGTTGGGTTTCAGTAGCTCTTCTCTTGACGGATGCACTGGCTTCCGGCAAACGTACCCGGCAAGTCTGTATGTTTTTCACTTATTTCCCAGTCTAACTTAAATTGCCTCAAAATGCATCACTTTTTTATGTGATGTCATGATTAACACAGTAATCCTGGCTCCACAGGGTGGTCATGATGTGGAGATGCCGGCGTTGGACTGGGGTAAACACAGTAAGGAGTGTTAAACTTCTTACTGTGTCCACAGAGTGGCACAGTGGTTAGCACTGCTGCCTCACAGCTCCAGGGAGGCGGGTTCAATTCCCGGCTTGGGTCACTGTCTGTGCGGAGTCTGCGCGTTCTCCCCGTATCTGCATGGGTTTCCTCCGGGTGCTTCTTTTGCCCTCCCATGGTCCAAAAGACGTGCTGGTTAGGTGCATTGGCCATGCTAAATTCTCCCTCAGTGTACCCGAACAGGCACCGGAGTGTGTCGACTAGGGAATTTTCACAGTAACTTCATTGCAGTGTGAATGTAAGCCTACTTGTGACATACTTACAGATGCTGCCAGTGCTTGTCTCAGTAATGCTGACCATGAAACTATGATTGATTGTCATAAGAACCCATCTGGTTCACTAATCCCCCGAAGGAAAGGAAATCTGCCATCCTTGCCTGATCTGGCCTATGTGTGACTCTAGATCCACAGCAATGTGGGGAACTCTTAACTGCCCTCTGAAATGGCCCATCAAGCCACTCATTTCAAGGGCAGTTAAGGATGTGCACTGCACACCCACACGCCATGAAAGAATAAATTAATCCAGAGCTTGGGGCCTGGGCAACTGAAGTCATTGACAATCAATTAAAACAATTAAAATTGGGGATGCACAAGAGAGTCACAGAATATTATAGTGCAGAAGAGGCCCTTCGGCCCATCGAGTCTGCACTGACACATGCAATGCCCTGACCTGCCCACCTAACCTCACTTGCCAGCACTTGGCCCATGGCCTTGAATGTTATGGCGTGCCAAGTACTCATCCAGGTACTTTTTAAAGGATGTGAGGCATCCCGCCTCCACCATCCTCCCAAGCAATGTAGGATTGGACATTTAGGAAGGTTGTGCAACTGGAGGAGGCTGCCGAGATAGGGAGGAGTGAGGCCATGCAGGGCTTTGAAAACAAGGATGAGAAATTGAAAATCAGGGTGTTGCTTGATTAGGAGACAATGTGCATTGGGGCGATAGGGAATGGGAGATTTGTGAATTAAGATAACAGGCTGCACAGTTTTGGTTGAGCTCAAGCTTACTGACAGTGTAGAATGAGGGAAGTCAGCCAGAGGTTTACTGGAATAATTGAGTCCAAGGATAATGAAGGCGCGAGGGAGGGTTTCAGCAGCAGATGAGTTGAGATGGATAAAGTCGGACAACGTACCAGAGGGTAGGATTAGGCAGTTTTAACAATGGCATTAGTGGTGAGGTCGTAAGTTTATCTTGGAATCAGATGTGACACCAAGGTTGCAAACGGACTGACTTAATCTCAAACTGCTGACCAGACAGAAGGATGGGGTTGGTAGATTAACTAGGGAACAGAGTTTGCAGCAGAGACTGTAAGCAATGGCTTCAGTCTTCCCGATATTTGATTAGAGGGGATTTCTGCTCCTCCACTCCGATGATTTGGCACCAGTGGAGGAGTCGAGAGAGGAGCTGGTGAGATTTCCAACGTAGATATGAAAACTAACGCTGTGCCTTTGGATGAGGTTGCCCGGGGCAGCATGTAGATGAGAAATAGGAGAGGACTGTGGATACGTGCGGGACACCAGTGTAATGGTCTGTTAACTGTTACAAACTTTTGGTTTTATCCAACAATGTGACAAGGTAGATGGTGTTAGGTTCAAGAATTCACTGATACCTCGTGGTAAATTGTAAGAGTTTATTAGGAGTTCATTCAAAATGTACACCAGCTTTTCAGTTTCTTTCACCCTCTCTCTCTTTCTCTCTTTCTCTCTCAGTCTTACAGTCAAGATGTTGCCAATCTTCCTTCCACCAGATGATTCTCTTCCAGTCTCTCTCCCTTTCTATTGTTCTGACACTATTATTATTCATTACTCTAGAGAACGCCTATTTACATTCACTGCTTAATTAAACACATCTGCAAAGGTTTTGCAAAGGACACTAATTGGTTCTAACCTCTGATCATGCAATGTTAACGAAGTAAGACTCTGCCAAGGTTAGCTAAATCACACACTCTGACAAGCAGAGCAGCACATGTAACATGATAGGTTTTCACAGGGTTTATCCAGTGTGAGAATGTTAATAAAAATAAAAAATATTATGCGAATGTTAGACCTAAAAATGGTAAAATAAAAACTAAAATAAAACAGTGACTTCCCACAACGCTCAGTACATTTCACTGTCCGTGTGCAGTTATAGCCCAGCCTCTAACTTCACTCCAAATTCTTATTTTTCAGATTTCTGATTCACCCCACCACGGGCATTATATACACCCAGCCCTGGGCAGTCCTGGATGCAGAAGTCCAGTCTAAATTCAACTTTTACATCAAAGCTGATGATGGGGAAGGGAAACACAGCTTGGCAGAGGTCTTTGTAACAGTTCTGGATATAAATGACCACTACCCAGAATTTAATGAGAATATTTTGGAGAAAGTTATGATCATTGGGTCGCCTGTCAAAGTTGAGGTAAGAAACGAGATCTGAAGAATGTAATATGTTGTTGCCTCCCAATGTACAGTTATGTGGGTAGTCCAATAACATCAACATTTGCGGAGATTACAGTTCTTCCATTGAAGTTTTGACTGAAAGATGCTTGTCTGACATCGAAATGCAATATTACTGAACAATGGGCTCTGGACTTGCAGCTAAGGCAGTGTGCTTTTAACCTCCGCCAGAGTTCCAACACAATAGGGGAAGGTTTGAAAGAAGATTCACCACAAACTTCCATCTCCCACCTCCTGTGGCCAGTACAAAGCCACATTGGCAAATCACCCACTTGACTGCAGGTCCACAATGCACGGTGCAACAAGTACAATCATTCCTAAAAGTAGGCTATTTATTGTTAACAATGGTGTCTACGAATAGTTTTTGAATATAGCCCACCAGACCAGAAGGTTATCGTCAATGGTTTTCCAAATCACGAATGACATTGCACATTGAAATTGCAACATGCCTTTTAGCATTGGATTGCACTAATCAGGAGGTGAGGGAGAATGTTCACAGTACTGAGAAAGAGAGGCTATGAAAGAGAGAGAGGGAGAAAGATTTAACTGAGAGAGAGAGAGAGAAAGAGATTTAATTGTGTGAGGGAGATGTTTAACTATGAGCGAGAGTGCGATAGAGAGAAATTTAACTGTGTGAGAGAGTGAGAGAGACATAACTGAGAGAGAGATTTAACCATGAGAGAGAGGTTTAACCATGAGAGAAAACATGATAGAGAGGCTCATAACTGTGAGAGAGAGAGACTTAAAAATGAGAGAGAGAGGTTTAACTGTGAGAGAGAGTGCAATAGAGAGAGATTTAACTGCGTGAGAGAGAGGTTTAACTTTGAGAGAGAGGTTTAACTGTGAGAGAGAGAGAGGTTTAACTGTGAGAGAGAGAGCGAGAGAGAGAGGTTTAACTGTGAGAGATATTTAATGTGTGAGAGAGAGTGAGGTTTAACTGTGAGAAAGAGAGCGAGAGAGACTTAACTGTGAGAGAGAGTGAGAGAGACAGATTTAACTGTGAAAGAGAGTGAGAGAGAGAGATTTAACTGTGAGAGAGAGATTTAGAGAGAGGGAAAGAGAGAGATTTAACTGAGAGAGAGATTTAACTGAGGGAGAGAGAGGTTTAACTGAGAGAGAGAGAGGTTTAACTGTGTAAGAGAAAGCTTTAAATGAGAGAGAGAGAAGTTTAACTGCAAGAGAGAGAGAGGTTTTACTGAGAGAGAGAGAGAAAGAGGTTTAATTGTGAGAGACAAAGAGAGAGGTTTAACTGCAAGAGAGGTTTTACTGTGTGTGAGAAAAAGGTTTAACAGAGAGAGAGAGGTTTAACTGAGAGAGTGAGAGGTTTAACTGTGAGAGTGAGAGGTTTAACTGAGAAGAGAAAGTTTTAACACAGGGAGAGGTTTTAAGGCATATTTGAGAGCAGCAAGAAATATGAAGATGGAAAGGTGCAGAAAGTGTGTAGAGATGTGCAATGCTAGCTGAAAGATCTGGCACAAAGAATAGAAAGGTCACACATATAGAGGACAGTTGGAAGAACAGAGGGCATATAATGCGACATTGGATTTGGAGTAAGTCCATAAAGTGATTTGAAAACAAGAAGAAACATAGAAACATAGAACAGTACAGCACAGTACAGGCCCTTTGGCCCTCGATGTTGTGTTAACGTGTTCTGCGCTGGTGGGTGTACAAGCACAGTAAGAGTTTTAACAACACCAGGTTAAAGCAGCAGAGATAGTCACGACAGGAGCAGTAGTGTTTGCGGTTTAGCACGGGACAGAATGTGTGTGGCTGTGTTCTTCATGTTTCGTTCACAAGACCGCTAAAGAACATGCGAGAGGAATCAAACCCCCAACTTGTGAAAGTGTGGAGGATGCGCTCAGAGACGGAGCCCAAATATCACAAAATTACCAAACTGAGAACAGACCATAGTGAAGTTTAAGTACATTACAGGTCTACCTCCTACAAAACAAGAGCATGATTATTTACAAGCAATAAAATGTGAAGATGGTGCCTTCCAAGAGTTCTATGACCAATTGTCCTAATGCTGGTTGGCAGCGACAGAAGCTGAGACGGAGGAGAAATCCTTGATGTCTTATCTGAATCTTATTAGAATTAACAAGTAGCAATCGAGGGGTAAATTGTTTTTTCAAACTGCACAGAGGAAAAAGATTTGCAATTCAGTTATGTAACGTGTAATGCTGGTGACAATATCTTACCAGGCTGATTCCGGGGATGGTGGGACTGATGCACGAGGAGAGATTGACTAGGTTAGGATTGTTTTCACTGGAGTTCAGATGAATGAGGAGACTTATAAAATTCTAACAGGACTAGACAGGGTGGATGCAGGGAGGATGTTCCCGATGGTGGGGGTGTCCAGAATCAGGGCTCACAGTCTGAGGATTCGGGGTAGACTATTTAGGACGGTGATGAGGAGACATTTCTTCATCCAAAGAGTGGTGAGCCTGTGGAATTCATTACCACAGGAAGTAGTTGATGCCAAAATATTGAACGTATTCAAGAGGCGGCTGGATATAGCACTTGGGGCGAATGGGATCAAAGGTTATGGGGAGAAAGCAGAATTAGGCCATTGAGTTGGATGATCAACCATGATTGTGATGAATGGCGGAGCAGGCTCGAAGGGCCGAATGGCCTCCTCCTGCTCCTATCTTCTATGTTTCTATGTTTCTATCTTGCACTTGATGTGAGTGTTTGGAGAGTTCTGATGAATTGCATCACACGTATTAAACTTTTATTTCAGGCCATAGACGAAGACGCAGAAGAGCCGAACAACATTGTCGATTACTCGATCATGCAGGCTGATCCTGCAAACGTCTTTGACATTAACCAAGCCACGGGAGAGATTGCGCTGAAGTCCTACATCAAATCCCTGGCGGTCATTCACAACATCACCAGAAACAAGGAATGTCACTGGTCACTGGTGGTGCAAGCTAAGGACAGAGGTTCTCCTTCATTCAGCACGACCGCTGTGGTGAGGATCGATATTACAGAGGAGGTAAGTATCTGTTCCCGGAAGGTATCCATGTAAACTATGCGAGAATGCAAAAAATGAAATGCCACAATCTGACAGGTTTGAATAATTCGCTAACCAGTGATCAGTAATTCAGAATAACAGAACATTGCCATCAAATTTTGCACCTCTTGGTTATCAATCCATGCCCCTAGATAGATTTGACATGGCCTGACTCCATATTAGGGCAACTCATGTGCCCACTTTGTGGTGCCAATGCAGATCTAAGGGTACCTTCTTCTGCAATGTGGGTCTTGACAAAGGAGAATTAGGTGGAAAGTGCCAGCAGGAAGTTTTACTTTCCGCTCTCATACCAGCCCAGAGTTATTCAGGCTACCTGTGAGTCAAAGATGAAGCCACCATTTTTTTTCTCCAGGCGTAAATAGAAACAGTTCTGCAAGAAGGCCGCAGTGTTAAGCTTGCCTCCAAATTCACATAAGAAGCCACATGTGAAATATTTATTGGTCAGGCCAAAGACATGCCATGAAGTATGTCACCCTATCATGGAGTTACATGGTTCCCATCACTTGTTAATTTCCCACATCATAACAATGACTTCAAAAGTACTTAATTGGCCGTAAAGTGCTTTGTTCATGAAAAGCACTCTATAAATGCAAATCTTTCTTTTTATTAACGATTTGTCATGAGCAGTTATGGTTTGCATTTCATTCCACAATATACAGCCAATTATAATAAATGTTGTTGTTACAGAATTAAAGAAATGTTCATTGAATTGGGTGAAACTTACACCTTGAGAGATGGAATTTTAAGCCCTTTTGACAGCAGCTTTTTAGAGTCATAGAATCCTGCCGTGCACAGGCAGGTCATTCAGCCCATCGAGTCTGCACCAACCACAATCCCATCCAGGCCATATCCCCATAACCCCATGCATTTACCCTAGCTAGTCCCCCTGACACTAAGGGGCGATTTAGCGTGGCCAATCCACCTAACCCACACATCTTCGGAGTGTGGGAGGAAACCCACGCAAAGACACGGGGAGAATGTGCAAACTCCGCACAGACAGTGACCCAAGCCGGGAATCGAACCCGGGTTCCTGGCGCTGTGAGACAGCAATGTTAACCGCTGTGCCACCGTGCCACCTGATGTGCCGCCCGGAAGTGTTTGTGATGATTGGAAGTTCTCCTTATTGGCCATGTTTTTTCCTCTTCTGCCCTTGCCAGTAAATGGGAGGCAAATCTGGGCTGGCAAGCAGCAAGCCCTAATCCCAAACTCAGTGGGGTAAATATTAAACCCAGGCAATAACCTTTCAAATTAACTTTTACTCTTGTGTTCTTAACCCGAACTTTAAACAAATGAAATTAAGATAGAAACCCAAAGTGAAACCTTTAACCTGATACTCTGTTGATACTATTTTACTGGTCCAAGGTTAACCAGGCTACTTTAAAACATAAGCATTGGGCTGAGTGTCATTCAGTTATACAAGTTGATTTCAGTACACCAATTTGACTAAACACTTGGATCTTTGTCACTGAAATCCAATGTTTTAACACTTCCAGATTAAATCAAGGCTAAACTCTTATATTTTGGGCCTAAGGAACCAGCCATGGCGAATATTTAGGATTTGTGTGAGCACAGTCACCTTCATCGTTTCTCTCACTGTAATTATATCTGGTCTGATGTTCTGGAAAACTGTGAAAAGGTCTAGAATACACCCACGCAGCAAGCTCCGAAAGATTGTCAAGAGAACGGGACAGAGAAAAGCGACTGATTAATGTCCTTCCTTTGATGGGAAAGGACTGTACCTCCACAAAAGCCAGAGGAGACACAAAAACAAAACTTTCCTTCCCTCTACCAATACTAAATACTGTGCAGGTCTGTAAAAGAGTACAGAAGTAATAAATGGAAATGTGATGGCTTCCTGTGCAGTGAAATCACTCAGAGTAATGCAAAGGAACACAAGCCAATGGAAAGTATCGATGTTTTTTTATATTCGTTCATGGAATGTAGGCATCGCTGGCTGGGCCAGCATTTATTGTCCATCACTGAGGGCATTTAAGAGTCAACCACATTGCTGTGGGTCTGGACTCACATGTAGGCCAGACCAGGTAAGGGTAACAGATTTCCTTCCCTAAAGGACATTAATGAACCAGATGGGTTTTAATGAAATCCACACTGGTTTCATGGTCATCATTAGACTCTTAGGGGGGAATTTTCCCGTTCCGCCCGCCACGCGAATCGCAGCGGGCGAGGGGCGGACCATGGGAAGGTCTGTTGACCTCGGGCGGGATTTTCCGGTTTCGGGGCCAGCATGGCTGGAAAATCCCACCCATAATTCCAGATTTCTATTGAAACAAATTTCATCATCTGTCATTTGAACCCAAGTATCCAGAGCATTACCCTGGGTCACTGGATTACAGATCCAGTGACAATACCACTACGCCTCCCCTTTAGTGGGTGGAATCTCCGACCTTTGCATTATGATGATCTCTGCCCATTAACCTTGCACTGGGTGGATATCAGGAGGCAGGGCAGAGAAGCTGTGCTGTGTCACCAAGCGCAATGTGGACGCCTTCTCAATATGCAGCAGGGCTTTCCCATATGGAAAACCTCTCATCACCCGATCGCCTCACAGCGTGAGCCACCCTGGATAGCTGGCACGTGTCTTTAACGAGTGACTTAAAGCTGGCATTGGCCAGCGGCCAAGGAGCAGATGGTTTCTCGAACACTCAGCGGGATAATCCAGGTCAGGGACAGCCTTATAAGCCGGAAGGGAAAAAAAAACTTCTAAAATGCACTAAAGGAGCAATAGGTAAATTAAACAACATTCCACACTAGCTGAGAATCTTATGAACTGGATTCTCTTTTCGCTGAGAAGCAAAGTTAAACTTAATTCTCAAACGATTGAACTTGGCACCCCAGTGTAGACGGATTGAGTGTGACTAATGCTGCTCTAGGGAACCAAGAACGAGTGTGACTTTTATACACTTGAGAAAATGATACCTGAATATCTAATGAACCGTACAGATGTGTTGTACAAATGAAGAACCTAGTCCCAGGGACTAAATCAATTGTTTTCTTTGTACTCTTTTACAGACTTCAGGCAAAGGGCACATGGCAGACTTTTTGTTACAATCTAAAGATAATCCCATGAAAGCCCTAGGAGTAGTGGCAGGGATAGTTTGCTTTTTCGTGATTCTTACAATCTTAATTTCAACCATTATGTTTTGGCGGAATAAAAATTCCAATCGCGTCGGCCCAGTGAGGCGCGTGATAAAGAAAAGACCACACCATAAATCAAAGACTCGCAAGTCTGGGTGGTTCCAGAGTAAGAAATCTGGCAAAAGATCAACCACTCTCACCGTTTCCGAAGCCAACCACCATTTTCAGAACGTGAGCGTTAAAGGTAGCCACCCACCACTCCCGCTGGCATTGCCATGTGCACCACTGCCTCCTCCCCAAGTATCTACGCTCCCGACCACTTTCAGCAAGCCGGATTGGAGTCTGCCTACAGTGTCGGAATCGCTCAATCCCCCGCGTCATAGCACACATCAGTCCAAAGGCAGGACATCAAACATCAGCAATGCCCTGGTATCAGAGCTGAAACAACGCCTGGAAAAGAAAATGAATGAAGATGCTTCCAAATTGTACTTATGAAAAATGTTTTGCCACTATCAAATAAAGTATGTGATGCGATTACATGGATGATTTCTAATCCTGTCAGAAACATATTTTAAAAAATATATTGTACAAAGTTCAAAGGTTCCACAGGTTATAAAGGCACAACGTCATGTACACCGGGGCGGCGCGGTGACACAGTGGTTAGCACAGCTGTCTAACAGCGCTAGGGACCCAGGTTCGATTCCCGGCTTGGGTCACTGTCTGTGCGGAGTCTGCACGTTCTCCCCGTATCTGCGTGGGTTTCCTCCGAGTGCTCCAGTTTCCTCCCACAGTCCCAAACACGTGTTGGTTAGGTGCATTGGCCATGCTAAATTCTCCCTCAGTGTACCCAATTGGGTGCCGGAGTGTGGTGACTGGGAGATTTTCACAGTAACTTCATTGCAATGTGAATGTAAGCCTATTTGTGACTAATAAATAAGCTTTAACTTTACCACATATTCACTGCTGCCTCACAGCGCCGGGGACCTGGGTTCGATTTCCAGCTTGGGTCACTGTCTGTGCGGAGTCTGCACGTTCTCCCCCTGTCTGCGTGGGTTTCCTCCGGGTCCTCCGGTTTCCTCCCAGAGTCCGTAAAGATGTGCTGGTTAAGTGCATTGGCCATGCTAAATTCTCCCGCAGTGTACCTGAACAGGCACGACTCGGGGATTTTCACACTAACTTCATTGCAGTGTTAATGTAAGCCTACTTGTGACACTAATAAGTAAATATACCTGAATATAAGTAGACCTATCTATAGGATGACATCCTCTAGTTTCCATCTAATAGTGATGCCTACACTGAAACATCAGTTACTGCAGCTTCCCCCAGAACAGGAAAATCAACTTTCAAAATGTGCGGACTGTTCTGCATGCTGCCATAACAAATGCACGGAATAGTGAGCGGGAGATTGGGAGCTGGAGTGAGTGGAAAAGCAAAGGGCGCAGAGGGGAGTGGGAAACTGACTTGTCCTGAATAGTCTGTTAAAGTGAGATTGCGTCAGAAGTGAATGAACGCACTGCTCAACTGCACTACCACCAAGTTGACTTACATATCGGACAATACCCTCCATCGACTCCATCGCTCAAACCAGCCTCCCGTCCATTGACTCTGAATACACTTCCTGCTGCCTCGGCAAAGCAGCCAGCATAATCAGTGACCCCCACGCACCCCGGACATTCTCTCTTCCACCTTCCTCCATCAGGAAAAAGATACCAAAGTCTGAGGTCACGTACCAACCAACTCAAGAACAGTTTCTTCCCTGCTGCTGTCAGACTTTTGAATGGACCGACCTTGTATTAAGTTGATCTTCCTCTACACCCTAGCTATGACTGCAACACCACATTCTCCACCCTTTCCTTCTCTATGAACGGTATGCTTTGTATAGCGCGCAAGAACCAATACTTTTCACTGTATACTTAAACATGTGACAATAATGAATCAAATCAAATTCCCTCCTTTCAACCCCGGAATGTTTCCAATCTTCTACATGAATGCATACAAAATAATTTTCAGAGATCAATTTGCTAAAAGTCCTGGCATCAATGATCAAAAGCAGACAGCAGCATCTGAAGTGACCTACATTTTAATTTGAACCAATCCAATTTGTCAAGAGGCAAACGAATCCCACTCCTGAAGATTGCTGCCGGAAAATATTCCAGCACATCCTTAAAGAAAGAGGATTATAATATTTTTGGGCTGAATAAGATATGCAGTATGTCTGGAATTTTACCGACACGCCTGTCCTGATTCCGGGGTCGGGCGAGGCTTGGAGAACGGCATTCTCGTACGGAACTCGGGCGAACGTGCCGGTAACATTCCGCCCTATGTTTCAATTATAGAAACCTACCTCCCATTGGTAATATTGATCTAATGCCTGATGGTGTTCTGTTTAAATACATTCTGTTAACTTGACCATATTCTGTGGATATCATATGATGCATTCAGGGTAATGGGATGAAGGTGGGTATGTGGAGTTAGGTTACAGATCAGACATGATCTCATTGAATGGTGGAATTGGTACTAAAAGAGGCTAAAAGACCTTCTCCAGTTCTTATGTTTCTCTTGTCTGTTAGAATAAAGTCTCCACGATAGAAACTAAAAGCAAAATACTGCGGATGCTGGAAATCTGAAATAAAACAAAAAATGCTGGGAAATGTCAGCATCTGCGGGGAGAGAAACAGAAACATATAAACATCGAATCCCTACGGTGCAGAAGGAGGCCATTTGGCCCATCGAGTCTGTACTGACAACAATCCCACCCAGGCTCTCTCCTTGTAATCCCACATATTTATGCTGCTAGTCCTCCTGATACTCAGGGGCAATTTAACAATCAAACCCGCATATCTTGAGACACTAAGGAGCAATTTAGCATGGAGGAAACCCACGCAGACATGGGGAGAACGTGCAGACTCTGCACAGACAGTGACCCAAGTCGGGATTCAAACCCGGGTCCCCGGCGCTGTGAGGCAGCAGTGAATATGTGGTAAAGTTAAAGTTTATTTATTAGTCACAAGTAGGCTTACATTAACACTGCAATGAAGTTACTGTGAAAATCCCCTAGTCGCCACACTCCAGCGCCTGTTCGGCTACACTGAGGGTCAATTTAGCATGGCCAATGGACCTAACCAGCATGTCTTTCAGACTGTGGGAGGAAACCCACGAAGACACAGGGAGAACGTGCAAACTCCACACAGACGGGTGACCTGGGGCCGGAATTGAACCCGGGTCCCTGGCGATGTGAGGCAGCAGTGCTAACCCATTGTGCCACCGTGATTTGATAGATTTGGTGATTTGTGCCCGTGGTGATTTTGTGCTCCACCATTCATTTTGATCATGGCTGATCACCGAATTCAATATCCTGATTCCCCCCTTCCTCCCATATCCCTTGACCCCCTTTAGCCCCTAGAGCTATATCTAATTCCTTCTCGAAATCACACAACATTTTGGCTGGAACTACTTTCTGTGGCAGTGAATTCCACACATTCACCACCCTCTGGGTGAAGAGATTTCTCCTCACCTCAGTTCCAAAAGGTTTACCTCTTATCCTCAAACCCTAGTTCTGGACTCCCCACCATTAGGAACAATGATAGAAGTTGGTGGGAGATTGGAGGAAATTCCTTTTAATCCTTTATCCAGTGGCCAGTGTGGGTAGAATGAAAAGGGGAAGGGGGAGAAGGTAATGCTGAGGAAGTTTGATACTTTCTAACTTGCCTGTAATCAATGTTGTAGGGGAGATGGTAAAAGAACTAAGTTTTTGGACTCAACTAGTGGCCAGCAGATGGAATAATGCTTTTGTCTTGTCTTGAAATTGGAACGATGATGGATTTGTGCAACCAATTCACCTCAAACAGTCTTCAGTGGCAGATATAGAGATCTCAGTCCAACTCCCTCCTTCTCTCCAGCTTGTTTAAAACATTACCAAACAACATGACCAATGAAGCTGAGATAGTGAGAGAGTAGCAATGGGATATACAGTACGGATCTCGTGAGCACATAACTTTAACCTTCCCAGTGTTAAACATGTTGATTTGTATTTGACATCCTTTTGATAAATAAACTCTACATCTTGATAAATTCTGATCTGGCAATGACTGTTTTTATTCATTCATGGGATGTGGGCATCGCTGACCATGCTAGCATTTATTTCCCATTCCTAATTGCCCTTGAGAAAGTGTTAATGATCCACTTTCCAGAACTGGTGCAGTCCATGTGGTATTGCATATATATGTGTTTGTTTCAGATGAATGTTAGTTGCAGTTTTATTTATTGGTGTCACAAGTAGGCTCACATTAACACTGCAATGAAGTTACTGTGAAAATACCCTAGTCGCCACACTCCAGCGCCTGTTTGGGTACACTGAGGGAGAATTTAGCACGGCCAATACACCTAACCAGCACCTAACCTTTCAGACTGTGGGAGGAGACCGGAGCACCTGGAGGAAACCCATGCAGAGATGGGGACAAGGTGCAGACTCCATACAGAAGGTGACCCAAGCCAGGAATCGCACCCGGGTCCCTGGCAATGTGAGGCAGCAGTGCTAACCACTATACCACCCCGTTTATTTTAGAACATAGAATCTCTACAGTGCAGAAGGAGGCCATTTGGCCCATCGAGTCGGCACCGACCACAATTTCAGGCCCTATTCCTGCAATCCCATGTACTTACCTTGCTAGTCCTGACACTAAAGGGCAATTTAGCATGGCCACTCAACCTAACCCACACGTCCTTGGACTGTGGGAGGAAACTGGAGCACCCGGAGGAAACCCACGCAAACACAGGGAGAATGTGCAAACTCCGCACAGGCAGTGCACCTAGGCCGGATTTGAACCCAGGACCCTGGTGCTGTGAGGCAGCAGTGCTAACCACTGTGCCACCGTGCTATCTGGAATATGTTCTGAAGACTTTGTGGTGGGGTTTGAACCTGTGACCTTCTGTTTCCGAGACAAGAGTGCTACAAGTGCCACCTTTGAGACCTATGCACTTGTTTATGGGAATGTGTTTCTTGGAAAGGGATAGAACATATCTTATCAATAACATATTACAAATCAACATGAACCTAGCCCAGTCCATCACACAAACCAGCCTCCCATCCATTGACTCTGTCTGCACTTCCCGCTGCCTCGGAAAAGCAGCCAGCATAATCAAGGACCTCACGCACCCTGGACATTCTCTCTTCCACCGTCTTCCATCGGGAAATAGATACAAAAACCTGAGGTCACATATCAATCGACTCAAGAACAGCTTCTTCCCTGCTGCCATTTTGAATGGACCTACCATATATTAAGTTGATCTTTCTCTACAGCCTAGCTATGACTGTAACACTACATTCTGCACTCTCTCCTTTCCTTCTCTATGAATGGTACGTTTTGTCTGTATAGCCCGTAAGAAACAATACTTTTCACTGTACACTAATACATGTGACAATAATAAATCAAATCAAATCAATTTATACTTGAAAGAGATTTTGGGGTGTAATTTGCAGGCATCAAGATGAAGGTTGTTCGTACTGAAAATGCAACATAGCGCCACACCCTGCACCCAATATCTCATTCAGCCAGGCATGGCACAAAACATGGGGGCAATGGGTGCTGGATTTCTGTTGTCAATAGCCAAGATGCCTCGGATGAGAACACAGACTCTGTTAATGACATGCCACCCAACTGTGCAGATTACACTTTGACATCTAAATCTACAAGTCAACTTTAGTCTCATCATACTTTACTGGTGAATGTCCAAATTTTACCACGTTTAAGTCTGTTTTTTTGGAGTGGAAGCAAGGGATAGTGGGGTTGCAGGAGGCAAGGTAAAGAAAACATGGTATTTCCATAAAATATTTATCTTCAGTCAGAATAAACACTGGGTTGAAATTTTCCATCGTCATTCGTGACGGGTCCCACCTGAGATGAGACTAGAGAAACCTTCCCCTAGATTTATCTCTCGATGTTATCCATTTTTAAGGCTTGACCTATGGGCCATCAAAATATATGAAGGTGTTTGTCCACTGGATTGAGAATAGTAAAGAATGAATTTAATTTTCCTCAATATGGATTTGACCTTTGAAGCCTAATCAATTCTTTAGAAATATATAAGTAAGAATATTAAATAAAAACAGAAAATTCTGGTAGTAATCAGCAGTCAAGCAGCACCTGTAGAGAGAGAAACATTTCAGATCAGAATGTGGGGGTCACAGAGTTAACTCTGTTTCTCTCTTCACAGAAGCTGCCAGACCTGCTGAGAATTTCCAGCATTTTCTGTTTTCATTTCAACTTTTCCAGCATCCACAATATCCTATCTTTAAATCATTTGGATACTCATGGGTCACTAGGCAGAATAAATTTCCTGGGAATTTGGGCCGTTTGTCACTGACCTTTAGGATCTGTGTTTCTGATTTTAAGTCTATTGTTTTGCAAGATAATTACAGTTGAGGGAGGCCTTTCGACTCATTTTAAGTTAGTCACCCAGGAGTAAGCCACAGACTAGGGGAGGCGATGGCCTAGTGGCATTATCGCTAGACCGTTAATCCAGAAACTCAACTAATGCTCTGTGGACCCAGGTTCAAATCCTGCCACGGCTAGATGGTGGAATTTGAACTCAATTAAAAATATCTGGAATTAAGAATCTACTGATGACCATGAAACCATCATTGATTGTTGGAACAAGCCATCTGGTTCACTAATGTCCTTTAGGGAGGGAAATCTGCCACCCTTACCTGGTCTGGTCTACATGTGACTCCACAGCAATGTGGTTGATGCTCAACTGCCCTTGGGCAACTAGGGATGGGCAATAAATGCTGGCTGGCCAGCCAGTCACGGTCATGACCCATGAATGAATTTTTAAAAATCGCCTATCACTTGGCAGGCATAATTCCAATGCAGAAGTTATCTTTGCTGTCAAATAATTCCTAATTTATACCTTGATACTGACAGCTTTGTTGCCTCATATTAGTAAGAAAAGTTGAGACTGTGAAAATCATTTCAGGTAGCAGTCAGAAAGGTTCTTGTTTCATTAATCTGTGCTGATTCCAATCTGCAGACAGGAGCAGATTAATTTCTATTTAGCATCCTGAAGATTAACTCCATTCACTTTCAGTGGACCCATGTTCCAAATCTATTATCACCTTTTTGTTTACAGCATGCTCACCGTGGTTAATGTGACAGAGTTTGCCGAATAATTGCAAAAAAGAAGGAATCGGGAAAATAGCTCTGTAATCCCACTGAGACCCTGACTGATTTCATCTCAGAGGTTTTTTTTTGTCCCAGATTGCTATTTGTTTTCTAAATCTCTTTATGCCCTTTCCCACTTTATCACCATAATCACTTCTAACCCTACAATCCCACCTCTCTCCACTCTGTATCTCTGTCTCCAGTCCCTGGTACATCCCCCCTTCCTTTTGACCCACCCAGCAGCCTGGATTCTAATTTTTGGAATTGCCTCATAAAGACCTCTGCCTCACTAGATTTTAAATTTAGGGTGGGATTCTACAGCCTTGCTCGGGCGAGACCGGAAATTCCTGCTCAAGGTCAACAGAGATTTCCATTGTTGGACCCTTGCCCGCTCCGATTCTGGGCGGGCGAGGTGGTAGAGTTCCGGCCAAAGGCCAAAGACCATTGGATCTCCATCAAATGTATCTGTCTGTCCAAGTTCTCAATCATCCCGCTTTGGCCCCTTCTTCTTTGAGTTAGAACCCATTATCCTGGAGCCTTTTGCAAAGTGCATTTTTTGCATGTAGTGGAACCTAAGCTCTAGAATTCGCTCCATCCACCTCTCTGGTTCTACTTTTCCCTTCTCCTTAAGATGCATCTTAAGACCGAGCTCCTTAACCAAACTTGCCATAACATCATATATGTGGCTGGTTGTTAAATTCTGTTTGATAGCACTTTGGGACATTTCAAAGGCATTATGTAAGTGCTAGTTCCCATTGTTGTTGCATATATGTAGGTGCATCTCATTTCTGTATCATTGTGCAATATGATAAACCCTCTGAATGCCAAATAAAGAACTGAATGGAAAACCTACCTTGAGGTTATAAGCAGGACAATGTTTGATTTTACTGTGATGCTTTCCATGATTTGAAATCAATATTAAGATTTTAATGGTGTTCGAAGTAACGATGCAATATCACTGGGAGTGATTAGTGTGTGGTATCATGGTGGAAGTTATTGAATTTATGCATACCTGTCTTCTGATGGTATGTTAGATTTACGACTCACTTTGCCATGCAGCAGGTAGCGAGTAGGGTACATCATTAGATCATCTGTTAGTGAGCATTTAGAATTACAGTCAGAAACAAAAGAATTGTAACTAGTTAGTAAGTATTCAGACATTTAAGAACTAATCCAAAATGAACAGCAGAATTCCTAGGGAATGGGGAGAGTGTAGATCTCTATTTCTAATTATGAATCAGCTATGGGCGGCACAGTAGTGAAGTGGTTATCAGTGCTGCCTCACAGTGCCAGGGACCCTGGTTCGGATCCCGGCTTGGGTCACTGTCTGTGTGGAGTTTGCACATTCTCCCTGTGTCTGCGTGGGTTTCCTCTGGGTGCTCCGGGTTCCTCCCACAGTCCAAAGATGTGTGGGTTAGATGGATTGACCATGCGAAATTGCCCCTTAGTGTCGGGGGGGGGGGGGGGGCTAGCTAAGGTAAATGCATGGGGTTATGGGGATTGGGCCTGGGTGGGATTGTGGTCGGTGCAGACTCCTTCTGCACTGTAGGATTCTATGATTCCATAAGGTAATGACAAAATCTTACAGAAAATAATCAGCAGATATGCTTCATTTGTTTTAAATTATTTGCATCTTTAAATCTGCAATAGATCAGACCTAATGCAGTCTATGCAGTTTACACAAGATATAGCAAGCAGATGGTTATTATGAACCTACGAGGGCTGGTTCAGTGTGTTAAGCAAACCCTACCTTCAACTAACAGCCTTGGTTCAGCCGCACTTAAGAGTATTGCGTTCAATTCTGGTCACCGCATTACAGGAAGGATGAGGCGGCTTTGGAGAGGGTGCAGAAGAGGTTTACCAGGTTGCTGCCTGGATTAGAGGGTATGAACTATAAGGAAAGGCTGGACAAATTAGGGTTGTTTTCTCTGGAGCGGCGGAGGCTGAGGGGAGACCTGATAGAATTTAAATTAGAATAAAATTATGAGAGGTATAGATAGGGTTGAGAGTCAGAATCTTTTTTCCAGAGTTGAAATGTCTAATACTCGGGGGTGCATACACTTAAAGTGAGAGGGGGGAAAGTTCAAAGGAGATGTGAGGGGCAAGTTTTTAACACAGAGAGTGGTAGGTGTCGGGTACGCGCTGCCGGGGGTGGTGGTGGAGGCAAATACGATAGGGGTGTTTAAGGGGCTTTTAGATAAGCACAGGAATATGCAAGGAACAGAGGGATATGGACCAAGGCAAAAGGGATTAGTTTAATTTGGTGTCACGTTCAGCACAACATTGTAGGCCGAAGAGCCTGTTCCAGGGCTGTACTGTTCTATGTTGCAGTTCATAACAGGCTCATGTTATACTAAAATGCTTCAGTCACTATATCCTGAGGAGGCAAGCCTGACAAATGGCAGAACTTTAATCCGGACGTAACCTACATTTTAGTTGATGGTGGATCAGTGAGATGAGACTGTGTAAGCAGCTTCTATGTCCTTTTATTTCAATATGCTCTTATACAAAGCCATCATCTTCCCTTTGAGGCAGATTGATTTTAGTCAAACTACATTTACTCTACCATAGCATTTCAGAAAAATCCAATCTTCACGTCAAAGCGGTTGATATTTTAATGATCAATTTTGAGCCAAATTTCTCCAAAGGAAAGCATTCTCATTTCAGAGAATCATGGAATCATACAGTGCAGAAGGAGCCCATTCAGCCCATCGAGTCTACACCGACCACAATCCCACCCAGGCCCTATCCCCATAACACCATGCATTTACCCTAACTAGTCCCCCCTGACAGTTTAGCATGGCCAATCCCACCTGACCCACATAACTTTGTTCAAGTGAAACCACATACCTTTAAATACAACATGGTTTCACCAACAAACTGTGCTCAGAATTATTATCATTTGTGTTTCATTCTCAGTTTAATATCTTAGGTTTTATTATTATTTAAATTTATTTTATTCACACTTTGACTTCTTCCTCTTATATATTTAAAGTTTATTTATTAGTGTCACAAGTAGGCTTATATCAACACTGCAATGAAGGTACTGTGAAAATTTGTGTATTTATTTGTGCATTTATGTTTTTTTGCATGTCAATTATTCCTCTACTATCTCTTAAAGGAGTTGATTTGTCACAAGTACCTGCTTCCATGGGCTATCTAACCCTGCCTGTAAAGCTTTGCCAAAGCATTTTGCTCAGCTATTCCATCATTGCGGACATCACAACCACGTCTGACTATGAGCTTTGACGTCCAAAGATGCACTCAGATCAGAAGTTTGTGGATTGTGATCAGGAGGAGGAACTGTGGACGATTCTCCTTCCATTAGAAGAATGGTGGAAGAAGTTGTAAGCGGATCAGGACAGCACGGTGGCACAGTGGTTAGCACTGCTGCCTCACAGCGCCAGGGACCGGGTTTGATTCCTGGCTTGGGTCACTGTCTGTGTGGAGTTTGCACATTCTCCCCGGGTCTGCGTGGGTTCCCTCCGGGTGTTCAGGTTTCCTCCCACAGTCCAGAGATGTGCAGGTTAGGTGGATTGGCCATGCTAAATTGCCCCTTAGTGTCAGGGGGACTAGCTAGAGTAAACGTATGGGGATAGGGCCTGGGTGGGATTGTGGTCAGTGCAGACTTGATGGGCTGAATAGCCTCCTTCTGCACTGTAGGATTCTATAGTTTTTGAATGGCCAACAAAGTGACTGGAGGCTGTAAAAATCTGAATGGTTGAGGATTTTCTCTTTGACAGGCTGGTACCGCTGGCAGTGAAATTATGATCCAGCTGCAGATAAGGTAACACTGGCCTTCTCCCCAGGAACTACTGCCAAATGGGCAATCAGATGTTTAAACCTCCAAGGATGAATGTAGCTATTTCCAATGGATATTGGGTTTCAGCACTTATTATCCGTCCTTTACCGTTAAAGTTTATTAATGTCACAAGTAGGCTTACATTAACACTGCAATGAAAATCCCCTAGTCGCCTATTCGGGTACGCAGAGGGCGAATTTAGCATGGTCAATGCACCTAACCAGCACGTCGTTTGGACTGTGGGAGGAAACTGGAGCACCACCCGGAGGAAACCCACGCAGACATGGGGAGAACATGCAGACTTCGCACAGACAGTGACCCAAGCCGAGAATCGAATTCAAGTCCCTGGAGCTGTGAGGCAGCAGTGCTAACCATTGTGCCACTGTGCCGCCTATAACCCAGTTTCTGTCTCTCTCTGTCTACCATTCCATAATTGGAAACAAAAGACAGCAAAACTTGGCCAAAAACAGATTTCATTTGCTGCATGAGTGAGTCCAATGATTCTATAATATGTTGATAGGGTTAGGTGGGATAAGTTAGGAGGAGGAGGCACATGTGGACAACAGCACACACCAGATGGGCCAAATGGCATATTTCCGTGCTGTGAAATTCATAGTAATTTCATCAAATTTATTATACTACAAAGACTGGCCAAACAAACCCATAGAAAATAGCCATTTCCCAAGGCAAAGAAAAGCCAGATATTAATGATGTCTTAAAATAGGGCGGCACGATAGCACAGTGGTTAGCACTACTGCTTCACAGCTCCAGGGTTCTGGGTTCGATTCCCGGCTCGGGTCACTGTCTGTGTGGAGTTTGCACATTCTCCTCGTGTCTGCGTGGGTTTCCTCCAGGTGCTCCGGTTTCCTCCCACAGTCCAAAGATGTGCGAGTTAGGTTGATTGGCCAGGTTAAAAATTGCCCCTTAGAATCGTGAGATGCGTAGGTTAGAGAGCTTAGCGGGTAAACATGTGGGGGTAGGGCCTGGGTGGGATTGTGGTCGGTGCAGACTCGATGGGCCGAATGGCCTCCTTCTGCACTGTAGGATTTCTATGATTCTATGAAAATTAATTCCATATTTCCTAAATGTTTAAAGAGACAAAACAGAAGGAGCTGTTTTTAATTTTGGACGATAATAGATGGGCATCTGAGTTATTGAGTCGGGGTGTATATTAAAGTTTTTTTTTACATTTGAGAGTATTTAGGAAGTAGATTGAGTATAATTAATAAATGTATTGGATCCCTGTCAAGCTCCACACATGTTACTTTTATTGAATGATCATAGAAAATTGTTAAATATATTCATTCTTGACAGCACTTTTTTATACTTTTTCACATTGGTGATATTGTGCTCTTAACTTTTATTGGGCACAAAGCTATTAATAGAATGATATAGAAATATAGAAACCTGAAGCAGGAGGAGGCCATTCGGCCCTTCGACCCTGCTCCACCATTCATCTTGATCACGGCTGATTACCAAATTCAATATCCTGATGCCCCCCTTTTCCCCCATATCCCTTGATCCCTTTCGCCCCAAGAGCTATATCTAATTTCTTCTTGAAATCAGACAACGTTTTGGCCTCAACTACATTCTGCGGTAGTGAATTCCACACATTCAGCACCCTCTGGGTGAAGAAATTTCTCCTCACCTCAATCCTAAGAGGTCTATCCCTTATCCTCAAACTATAACCACTAGTTCTGGACTCCCCCACCATTGGGAACATTCTTTCTAAATCTACCCTGTCTAACCCTGTTAGAATTTTATAAGTTTCCATGGGATCCCCTCTCACCCTTCTAAACTCCAATGAATATAATTCTAGCCGACTTAGTCTCTCCTCATATGACATACCTGCCATCCCAGGAATCAGACAGGTAAACCTTCACTGTGCTCCCTCTATAGCAAGGACATCCTTCCTCAGGTGAGGACACCAAAATAGGAGACCAAAACTGCACACAATTAATATATGCAATGTGTTGCTGTTTATGCTCCACATGTGCTTTCTCCCAACTTATCCCATCTAATCCTATTGTACAGACACTCCAGTGCATCTTATCTTGTTCAATAACCAGATTGTTAATCTAAGAGTTTGTAGTCCATATTTTCCTCTCAGTATTTTTAACCAATTAAACATGATGTTATAGAATCATAGAATCCCGACAGTGCAGAAGGAGGCCATTTGGCCCATCAAGTCTGCACCAACCACAATCCGATCTAGGTCCTTATCCCCCATAATCCCACGTATTTACCCTAGCTAGTCCCCCTGACATTAAGGGGCAATTTAGCATGGCCAATCCGCCTAACCCACACATCTTTGGAGTGTTCGTGGAAACCGGAGCACCCAGAGGAAGCCCACACAGGCCTGGGGAGAATGTGCAAACTCCACACAGACAGTGACCCAAGCCGAGAATCGAACCTGAGTCCCTGCTGCTGTGAGACAGCAGTGCTAACCACTGTGTCACCGTACTGTCCTTAAAATTCAACTCTGAATAACTCATTATTATCCGTCCTTTACCGTTAAAGTTTATTAATGTCACAAGTAGGCTTACATTAACACTGCAATGAAATTACTGTGAAAATCCCCTAGTCGCCTGTTCGTGAATAAATTTTATTTCCATAAAATGTTGGCTTCCATTTACTTTATATATATATTTTTTTTCTTTTCATTTTTTCCAACTGGACCTAAAGTGAATAAACATTATTCCATCTCAATCATTTCCTTATAACCCCTTCACCCAGGTTAGTACTTCATGTCTTTTTAAATGATGGTAAAATACAAATTCATGTACCTTGATTACCTCAATGCCAATAAACCAAGCAGCTGAACTTCCATCCATTTCACCAAAAGGGCAAAGTATTCCCTTGCTTTGCTTTTTTGACTTAATGTTTGTTTAGCTTGACTGCTTCCTTGATTTGATCCCAGATGAACATGAGTTCATCAATCCCATCATTTTTACTTTCTTAACTAAACTTCTACCATCTTGCCCACCTGCTACTTTATGCTGTTTGGGTGAGCAGTGATGCAGATCAATCCCTTTGCTGTGCTGTACCTACACGCTCCGTCTCTGACTCCTCAAGTGTTTTTGTTTCTCTGCTGTATTGCTGGCTTGGAATATCTCTCCCTTTGAAAGGATTTATGTCGAGGGTTGATTTAATAGCATTAACTTAATCAAAAATTGGGTTGATGAAAAAATTCTATTCAGGGTGTAATGGGCAACTTAAAAAACGTTTTTTTAATCCAAGTGTCTTTATTAGTACTTTTGAAAGTTTGCAAGCTATACCACTGTCAACCTCTTTTTGGTAGTTGTTTTACAGGACTCACCTGAACAACCATACATTAGTCAGCACACCCTAATCTTCCTGTTTTACACTGAGTGGGAAAAGTAAGAGACCATGTCTTGAATTAATGTTTTTGATCAAATACCTTTGCAACAAAGCAGAATAGAGCTAAAAATGATCCACTGACAGGAATAAAATAAATTCCTTGATAGGAAATGAGTAAAGTATAATGAATATATCTAGAAATCATATGGAGAATCCTACATCTACGTTCATTCCATTATTAATTTAGTTACATGGGTAAGATGTGTATAGAGGGATATGGGCCAAATGTGGGCAATTGGGACGAGCTTGGGGGTTTAAAAAAATGAGCGGCATGGACAAGTTGGGCCAAAAGGCCTGTTTCCATGCTGTAAACCTCTATGACTCTATGACTCTAATTTCTATGCCCATGCTTATAATTGAAATCACCTATGTAAACTTATTATACTAGTCATGATGTTATAGACCGCTAGTTCTAATCTCCCTGTTCCTCAGCCTGCACTCAGCCTTCAACTTTTCTGCTTTCCAACTCATTAGGAGTGTCACTATTTATAAGTTTTAAAAAATATTTATTAGTGTCACAAGTAGGCTTACATTAACACTGCAATGAAGTTACTGTGAAAATCCTCTAGTCGCCACACTCCAGTGCCTGTTCGGGTACACTGAGGGAGAATTTAGCGTGGCCAGTGCACCTAACCAGCATGTCTTTTGGAGGAAACTGGAGCACCCGGAGGAAACCCACACAGATGAACATGAGTTAATCAATCCCATCATTGGTAGGAGACTGCACAGATAGTGACCCAATTTGGGAATCGAACCCGGATCCCTGGCACTGCAAGGCACCTGTGCTAACCACTGTGCCACCGTGCCGCCCATAAACAGTACAAATGTTAGATACAAAAATTTAAAGTGTCGGGACTGAATTATGCCCGTGTACCCTGGTCAAACTGTATCCTAGCCTCTAACCCCACGCCACCTGGACACAAAACCTTTGCTTGTACAATGTTGCAGGAGATCAGCTTGCCTGTATAAGATTTTTGCTCTACTTGTCAATGGCAATTAACCTAAATGCCAAGTGTGTGTCTATAATTGACAGGAACAGATGGGTGTGCTTTAACACAGAGCACAATTACTGTGCCATATTGTGAACAGATGTACAGTACAGTCAGGGCATGGAGCCCTGATGATAAAATATCCACTGGCGAATAAAAAAAATGCTGTAGCCTAAAACAAGCGGATCTTGCCTAATACAATTCGTCACTATTCTTGTGCTCTGTTTTGGCCTTGTGGGTTTTGTCATCGGATTTTTTGCGCCTCTTCCTGTCCTCCTTGGAGCTTCTGTTGCAGAGTTCAGCATCGCTGCCTGTCTGCAAGCTGTCAAAAGTGACATCTTGCGTCCCCCTCTTCAGGACTTTCTCTCCCCGTCTGTGTCTTCGGCAAAACTTGCCACACTTGTCGAAGCAGCTGAAGTGGTTCTCTGTGGTGCAGGCGTACATTCCAGCCGGGACTGCCAACACCATGGCACACACTATAACTATGATGTGAATGAGCTTCTCCCGTTGCTCCAATTCACTGATATCGTTGCCCGTGATAAATATAATGCACTGACTTCTCTTTGGAAGCTGGTTCCTCAAGGTCACACACACCTGGTACTTTGTTGCTGGAGACAGATCATTGACTGAGTAGGTGTTCACTCCTGGTCCAATATAAATCATTTCTTTCTCGGTGTCCTCAAACTTGCCAAAGTGCAATGTGTACCAGGTTTCAGCAGGGTTCACAGTTGCAGCTTGCCACTCCAGCGTAATGCCATACACCGTCTGCTTTGCAATCCTGACATCCACATAGACATTCTCCTCTTCCGAGGACGAAGGGGATAAGGACGCTGCTGCCGGCAAAGTTTCCGGAGTTAAAACATTCACCAGAATCCGGACAGATGAGTTCCCAAGGTAGTTAGCAGTAATACACAGGTAACTCCCCTCATGTGTACTGTGGACTGATGGAATGACTAGCTCCGACTTCACTCTTTCTTCATCGATATTTGTGACAGACACTGTAATTAATGTAAAGGTGTGTTTTATTTACACAATTTCCATAATTGATCATGCAAAAACACACACATTATTTTTATATAGACTGCATAAATATTGCCAAGGCCCCCACCATAATCATAAAGTACAATAATAAAGATTTGAACTCCAGCCACAGTAGGTTTATCTTTTGGCCTGTCTTTTTCCCCTCACAAAAAAGCTTTCAGGTAGGACAAATGAAGATTCCTTCCGTAAGGAAAACCAACTTTTTATTTATTTCCCAATCAGGATGTCCATTTGCTTTGGGTAACTAAAACACACCTTGTAAGAAATAGCTCAAAATGGAGCTTTACCTGACACAATAGCATTTTCCCAGTGATTATTTAAATTATTTTAGCCACTTTATTCAGCGCAAGAGTTTGCCGTTGAAGGCATGGGTGACAGTTGTACAAAAGTGAACATCTCCCACTTGCTTTGCATCCATTCTGAGACTGAGCCACTTCAAGCTCATGACTGACAGAAACAATGGTGCATCAGTACACTGAGTGGTAGCTTAGTCTTACTGAAGTGTTACTCTTACTAGGTGTCACTGCTGCACTACTTTAACATTCCTAGTCCATATTTTCTATGTCATCTGTTCAATCTCTCTGGGAGGGATTAAGAAAGTGGTGCCATTCAGAGATAGAAAATAGTGCGGAGACTTATCAATTGGGCCATGTACAACAATCACATACATGGGTCGGCATGGTAGCACAGTGGTTAGCACTGCTGTCTTACAACACTAGGGACCCGGGTTCAATTCCCGGCTTGGGTCACTGTCTGTTTGGAGTTTGCACATTCTCCCGTGTCTGCGTGGGTTTCCTCCGGGTGCTCCGGTTTCCTTCCACTGCCCAAAGATGTGCGGATTAGGTGGATTCGCCATGTTAAATTGCCCTTTAGTATCAGGGGGACTAACTAGGGTAAATGTATGTGGTTATGGGGATAGGGCCTGGGTGAGATTGTAGTCGGTGCAGACTCGATGTGCTGAATGGTCTCCTTCCGCACTGTAGGGATTCTATGACTTCTGTCCCTCCTTTCTTTCCTTGAAGTCAAAACAATTCTGCTGCATCAGAAAAAAGAACCACCAAACTCCAAGGGCAATTGCAGGTGGGCAATAAAAACGGCTTTATCAGTGTCATAGAATCATAGCCGTGCAAATTTCAGACACAAATATAAAAGAAATACAAGGCTTCCATTAATACTGCTCTTGCCTATCCATGGGTCATTCTTCCAATTCTCACTACCTTCTTTTGTATTGACATTTATCTAGTTATGGTAAATTGCTCAGATTAGGTAACTGAAATACATTTAGTTCAATGATTCATTAATAAGTAGAGGAAGGAGATGAATTATAATCAGTTCAGGTACAGAAGTTTGACAGAGTGAGATGGGAGAAATTGATTGTCTTTTTCTGCATTCCAACATCTTTGCATTCCTTTTCAAATAAGTTTTACTCAGTTTATTGATTAGTTAGTTAGGACATCCATTGAAGTGCATTTGTTATATCCTCTATGGCTCAGTTGGTAGCAATCTTGCCTCAGTGTCAGGTCCAAATCCCACTTCAGAGACTTGAACACGAATATCTAACCTGGCATTCCAATACATGCCAAACTGAAGGGGTGCTGCACTGCCTGAGGTGCTGTCTTTCAAATAAGATGTAAAACACAAGATCCTGTCTGCCCCCTCAAGTAGATGTACAAGATCCTTGGTACTACATTGACAAACAATGGGGGAGTTATCCCTCAGGGTCCTGGTCAATATTTATTCCCTAATCAACATGATAAAAACAGATCCTCTCGCATTATCAGATTGCTGTCTGTGGGAGCTTGCTTTGTGTAAATTGGGCACAACATTTCTTACATTTCAACAATGACTACATTTCAAAAGTGTCTAATTGTCTGTAAAGTGCTTGGGGTGTTCTGTGATTGTAAAAGACACTATCGGGATTTAACGGCCTTGCTCAAGCGAGACCGGAAATTCCTGCCTGAGGTCAACGGACATTTCCGTTCTCCGCCCCTCACCCGCTCCGATTCGGTGGTGGGTGGAGCAGTAGAATTCAAGCATTTATAAATCAAAGTCTTCACTGCTTTGTACTGCGGGTCACATTGACTGCAAGAAAAAGGGGTCTTTTACTGAGGGTGATTTTACAGACTGAGCCTTTCCTCATACAATCCTTACAGTGCAGAAGGAGGCCATTCGGCCCATCGAGTCTGCATCGACCACAATTCCACCCAAGCCCTATTCCCGTGACCCTACATACTTACCCTGCTAATAACCCTGACACTAGAGCCAATTTAGCATGGCCAATGCACCTAACCAGCACATCTTTGGACTGTGGGAGGAAACCGGAGCACCCGGAGGAAACCCACGCAGACACGAGGAGAATGTGCAAACTCCACACTGACAGTGACCCGAGGCCGGAATTGAACCCGGGTCCCTGGTGCTATGAGGCAGCGGCGGTAACCACTGTGCCACCATATCGCCTGTAACTAATTTGGAATTAATGAGGGAGCAGATTGGTTAATGGGGCCTCTCCAAACTTGCTGTGTTTGTTTCAATTGCCCAAGTCCTCCTATGGGCTATTTGGTTACTTTTCAACTATGACTATGTCCTGGGTTGGAACTAAACCACATTGGGTCAAAAACCCACATGAGCCATAATTAAATAGTCAAGCTGATCTCATAGCTCTCACTTTAACTGTGCTCAGAAATTTGAAGGAATTCTGAATCCCGAGTGAAAATGGTGAAATTGTTGTTTTGTGCATCTGAGCTCACTTTGCAGTGACACAAAAGCAGTAGCACAACGGACAGCAAAGAGAGAGAGAGAATGATGTCCACTGACACGATGGTAAATTAAATCCAAAAAGAACAAGCTCTACCTTTCTCAACTGCCTTCATGAAATATTACATTGCTGCGGGTAACTGGACCAGTTCGATTATCACTGGCTTGTGATGTTATTGATTCTGAGGTCAGAGCAGCAGAATTACTGAATAGCGAACTGCATGTTCTGACAAATCAGTATATTGTTTAGGAACAGAGGAACAAGTAAGTCTAAGGCCTATCTAGTTCACTTTCTATCAACCCACAGTAGTCACACGATACAGTTAAAGTTGTTGACCTATTGTTGCAATCAATCCCTATAAATTTCTATCAAACAGCCCACTACCGATCCTGAGAGAACAGTTTGCAATTATGTATTGTATGAAATTTACATTCATACATCTACAGATCTCAAAGCTTTCCTCCTGATGAGCTTTGGGTCTGCTGTTTTATAACAATATGGCTGTTATCAACAGAATTTGTGGGTGTCACGGTGGCACCGTGCTTCGCATTGCTGCCTCACAGCGTCAGAGACCTGGGTTCAATTCCCGGCTTGGGTCACTATCTGTGCAGAGTTTGCACATTCTGCCCCGTGTTTGCATGGGTTTCCTTCGGGTGCTCCGGTTTCCTCCCACAGTCCAAAGATGTGCAGGTTAGGTGGATTGGCCATGCTAAATTGCCCCGTAGTGTCAGGGGGACTTGGTAGGGTAAGTGCATGGGGTTAAGGGGATAGGGCCTGGTTGGGATTATGGGTGGTGCAGACTCGATGGGCTGAATGGCCCCCTTCTGCACTGTAGGATCCTATGATTCTATAAAAATGGGTCAGGGAAAGATGTGCGGGTTAGGTGGATTGACCATGCCAAACCATGACCATGTCCTGTACTGTAGGGGTTGTATGATTCTATGCAAGTGTAACAGGAAATAAACATGGCATTTGGGGCTAAAGGGGTCAAGGGATATGGGGAAAGGGGGGGATCAGGATATTGAATTTGATGATCAACCGTGATCAAAATGAATGGCGGAGCAGGCTCGAAGGGCTGAATGGCCTACTCCTGCTTCTAGTTTCTATGTTTCTTGCAGGAAGTGAGATTCAATGAAAATCATTGCAATATTATTTGTCAATAACCACAATGATATTCCTTTCTACATCCAGTGATGCATTTTTTTCCTGTCAATTAAACTTCTGTTAGATCCAAATCCATCTCATTAAAAGATTATAACATTTCACAAGAATGGCTAACTTTCAGACACTGACAATTGATTATTGGCCATACCGTTAAATTTCCGAATGATTTTCACACCATTTGTCCACCAGACTGTGGGGGTAGGATTTCCTGTCGCCTCACAGGTCAGATGCACCTTCTCTCCGAAGGGGACAGTAAGGTTCGTGTTGTCAGCCGTTGCCGACGGTTTGAAACAAGTTTTTAGCTCCACGTCGTAGAAATATTTCCCCGCCCTGGATTCGGGGCCCGAGCAGGAGAGATAAGAGTTCATCAGGATGATGGGGGGGCTGATGGATTTGACCAAGTGGACGAAACCCTTGAGGCGGCAGTCACAGAACCAGGGGTTGTCATGCAGAGCTAGCACAGCATTGGGGACATGTCTCCCTGCCCCCCCAGGCTGCTGTGTACTCTGGTAGACCGGCCAGTTTAAGAACACATCCGCAGAGATCACGGTCAGCTGGTTGGACGAGAGGTCCAGGTAGGTGAGGTTGGTCAGATACCGCAGGGCGTGCTCTGGAAGGACATCCAGTCTGTTGTGCTTGAGATCCAGGATCCTGAGAGCGGGGCAGTCCTGGAAAGCTGTCCAAGGTACTGAAAGCAACTTGTTCCCCTGCAGCCGCAACTCGGACAGATTATGCAAATGCTGCAGACTCTTCGCATGCATGAGTGTGATGGAGTTAAAATTGAGCCACAGGTATTCCAAGGCACGGGCCGCGGAGAAAACACCGCCTGGTAATTCTGCCAACTGGGAATTCTCTATCCTGATCTTTTTAACATCCAGTGGGATATCCCCCGGTATCCTTCGCAAGGCGGGCGACATGCAAATCAAACTTCTGCAAACAAAAAAAACCAACTTGAAATATATCTGTCCCCACATTATTCAGCTAACAATGCAATGAGTCTCACTCACCTTCCGAAACTATCATTCCTGCAGGAACACTCTGGAACACAGGACATAACTGTTCCTTCAGTGCCACAGGCGAGGAGAAGGTAGAAAATGTTCCAAATCGTATCCATTCTCCCTTAAATGGAGGCAAGGCGTTTGTGTTTGCACCAGACGCAATTTGAGATTATATCCAATCTCATTAAGAGTAATCTTCATCTGACGTAGCGCTTGGAGGCAAGATGTGTGGGCGAAGAAACTGAAAGATAATTCTACAGAGAAAACAGCATGCAGCCGCATTCGATTGGAATCGATTGGATTCGATATGTAAAAGTATTGCATAGTGTTCTGAAATATAGCAGTACATCTTTGAATCGATTAGCAAATCTCTACTGAATTCAATTCACAAACGAAATAAAGTCCAGCATGCGAGATTTAAACTAAAATGTATAATCACCTTTATCTGCTGCTCCCAAATCCTCAAATACAATTTATAGACAGCAGTAAAAGTCCCTGATTAACTCCTCTGCTGTTTTGTTGATATAATACTCGTTCTACCAGGGCTTGAACTTGCAAATTACAAGAGCCTTTTGCTAACTATACAACATATTGTTTGCAGCTTAAAATCTTTAAGGTTAGCTCTTTCTGGGAAAATATTTAGGAATTCCTGCAAAAGGTAACTGGGATAAGTCTCTATGGCTGCTTGTATGGCGTTATTCACCACCTCAGATCTGGGAGCGCTTAACAACCAATGGATTACTCTTGGAGGGCAGTCACTGCTGCCATGTACACACTACACCAGTTGCTCTTGAAGAGGTTAATGCTGAAATTTTAGGTCCAAACATCTATGGGCCTCATGCCACTACATTCTGCCCAGCTGGTTCAACGCATTAAAAATGCCAATAAAACTAGAAGACTGGGTCTCAATCTGACTTTCAAACGTATGAATGGTGCTGTCAGACCCTCTCCAGAGGGCATCTCACCCTTTGACCTCCACCTGTATTCCCTTTGTGTGAACCAGAGGGAAATAAGCTGTGACCTTTGTGCATTCTACAAAATAAGGCATCAGTTTGTACTCATAGAACCCACAAAGCATTGAATCCCTACAGTCCAGAAGGAGGCCATTCAGCCCATCAAGTCTGCTCTGACCACACTCCCACCCAGCCCCTATCCCCATAGCCCCAAATATTTAGTCTGCTAGTCCCCCTGACAGTAAGGGGCAATTTACTATGGCCAATTCACCTAACCCACACATCTTTGGACTGTGGGGGGAAACCGGAGCACCCGGAGGAAATCCACACAGACGCAGGGAGAACATGCAAACTCCACACAGACAGTGACCCAAGCCAGGAATCGAACCCGGGTCCCTGGCGTTGTGAGGCAGCAGTGCTAACCACTGTGCCACCGTGCCGTATTGTTTTGTCGCAGTCACCTCTGAGTCAGTAAATCTTGTGTTCAAACCCGAATCCAGGACTTGCACGGACCCTCGAGGCCGACACTTCATTGTAATGCTGAAGTAATGTTGCACTGTCTGAGATGCCATCTCTCTGATAAGGTGTTAAACAGAAGCACTGTCTGTCAGCGCAACCGGACAAGAAGAATTTTGTGGTATCCTGATATACTCTTGTCTACATTGACAGGATGAAAATAGAATAACTAGTCATCTGTCTCATTGTGATTTGTGACACCTTGCTGTTCTTAAATTTGCTGCTTCATTTGTCTATATCACTGCGGAAACTATGGCAAAAACACAAGGGGATGAAAGGGCGGTCACGCCACGTTAGGATGTATTTATGCACAGCAACCACGCTCGGTAGGATCAATCCTGCTGGCCCCTAACTGGCTGGAATTGTCCAATCTGGGATAGCGGTGCACAGGTCCCGGTACAGGGACATGGAGTAGGAAGGAGAAGGTCATACTTTTATTTATTTACAGGTCAGATAGCTCCCTCCAGTGAGGACTCCTCTAAAGAACTTTGTACTTTGCCCAGGAAATCACACTGAAATTAATCCACCAGGCCAATTTATGCAGTTAATTCATCACTATTATGGCTCAAGTCTACAACATGCGGAATAATCAATGGGAAGCAATGCCAGGAAATGGGATTCGAAGCAGCATCCAGTGGAGCACTGTCATTGTATTGCTGTTTATAAGGGCTTTAAATGGATGAAACTCAACAACCTCTGGTCGAAAATGAATGAAAGCCACAGTGACAAACTCCCAATAGATTATTGACCCTTTCCAATAAAGGTTAATCCATGTGGCTTTGTGGATCAGAGGGGTATTGCTGAGGGAGACAATTTCTTCATTGCCACCTTGTATATACAGACAAAATTGTGTTTGACAAGTGCACAGTGTTACGTGGAATAAATTGTTGTCAATTGAATTGACCTGGGGAAAGTTACTTTTGTTATGCCCTCCCTTGCTTCACCGTTTAGGGGTGGCACGGTGGCAGAGTGGCATAGTTGTTAGCACTGCTACCTCACAGCGCCAGGGATCCAGGGCCTCGGGTCACTGTCTGTGTGGAGTTTGCACTTTCTCCCTGTGTCTGGGTGCTCTGGTTTCCTCCCACAGTCTAAAGATGTGTGGGTTAGGTGGATTGGCCATGCTAAATTGACCCTAGTGTCAGGGGGATTAGCAGGGTAAATGTGTGGGGTTACGGGAATAGAGCCTGGGTGGGATTGTGGTCGGTACAGAATTGATGGGCCGAATGCCTTCTTCTGCACTGTAGGGATTCTATGATCTACCATCTCCACCTATTTAAACTACTTGTTCAGAACTCCTTGTTGAACAGGCTGGATGGCTGGATCTACCTGCCATTGAAACTCTTTAAGAATGGCAAACCTAACCCCAAAAGGATATAAAAAGCTTACCTTGGAAGTCAGCGATCATTAAAGGAACCCTCTGACTTGAGTGTCAGCTAGCAATTGCTTCGTGAAATTTAGGAGAGTTAGAAGGTGGTTAAAATGAATAACAACACTTTCACATCTGAGGTCAGGGCTTCAAATCCAGGCCAATGCAACTTCTATGGTGGTGTTTTCTGTGAGAATCCTGATTGAAGTTAGTTGGACGGTCAAATCCACATTCTGTGGCATAAATCCAGAATTCCAACATGTAATTGTACATAAAAGTGTCAATGACCAAGAAAGGAGGCAGTTGATGTGAAACATAGACATCTCAAACCGGAGCACTTTCTGTGATACAGTATGGGGTAGAGAAAGGACAGTAATCTTCATTCTGCATTGAACCAATCCAGATGTGAATTTGAAGGATTTGACTGGGCCTGAAAATGACCAAGGAGTATCAGTCCCCAACGCTAAAATGTCTCATTCTGCTAGGGACCCAAAATCACAGGCCAGTATGAATTCTGAATCTTTAATATAAGGAAAGATTTGGATTTATATACTACTTTATCGTGCCTCTAACCATGTCTCAAAGCACTTAACACATATTGAATTGTTTTGTGATGCTCAGCAGCACAGAAGATTCCACAAACGGCATGGTATCATCAGGCAGTTAGTCTGTTCTTGAAGATGTTGGGTCACAATAATGAAAGCTGTCATTTGGTTCTTCTATCTCATCTTTCCTTAGGAAATTAATATCTCCCTTCCATGCCCCCTCCCCTTCTCACACCCCAACCCCCTCCCCACGCCCCCACCCCCAAAGACCACATCTAAATGCCTTTTGAAGATTGCAGAAGCTTTGATTCCACTACTCAACCATACCAGCTATTGATCACTCTATGTAAAGAAATTCTCCCTGGACTTGGTCCTTAGTTGAGTTTTCTATATACCAGATTGTACCTATGTCTGTTTGTCCTGTATCCTTAATTCAATTTGCAACATTGCTTAGAACTAACTACATTCCATGCCATTCCATTCCACGCCTCTTATTCACTTATCTTTTAGGCTGCAGGGATCAAGCTCTATATTCTCTCCTTGGCTCAGTCCTACACTTTGGATCAGCTACATTGCTCCTCTCTGCACCCCTTGACTTTGCTTGCCCCCTTGTTCAATCCAAAGGTCGTATTCAATGTGTGGCCTTACAGAAACATTAGAGAGTTTCAACATGATAACCTCAGATTTATACCCCACTGACTTGGCGATAAAAGGTAGCCTGCAGAAAACCATTGGAAAAGTTCCACATGAAAGACTGCTACGCAAGCTCAAGGTTGTGGGTAACTGAGACAGAACATGTCGGTGGATAATGAAATGCCTTAAAAAGATGAAGTACTCATTGGGGAAATTATGGGGAAATGCATTGAGTAGAGTGCAGTGATGATTCCCAATACATATGTTCCACCAACATTTTTAACATTGGTCCATGGCTGATGGCTGGATCTAGCAGTGCTGAATATTTTGTATTACAACTAATAATTGTTCATAATATTTCTTTTCATATAGGAAAATATTACCCTATATTCAGCTTCTTTGAAAATAATCTCCCTCGCATGTATGGATTCGAGAATGTAACTACTCATTGGAAGGTGTTAGAAAAGAAACCAAGGCACAAACTCGAATCCTGACTATCTCATGTCCGTACATACACAGAGGAAAGCTTACAGATAGCGGGTGGAAGTTGTTTTAATCTTTTACAAGCTACACTTACAGTGCAGCTTCCATAGATATGCCTCCTTCTTCAATCAAGAGTGCCTGCAGTGATAGTCCAGGTTTGTCGGTGAGAAGTATGAGTTCTGCCCAGTGATTCACAGAAAGAGGTAAAAGTCAAGCTGGATGTATTAATCAAATTTAGCAAAACAAAAATTTATACCATCACCCAACACACCATACAGACCGTTTAGGATTTGGTAAAAGCCACTCCCCTCAGGTCTTCTGGAAATGTTTTTAAAAATTGGTTTTACAGTATGTAGGCATTGCTAACCAGGCTAATATTTATTGCCCATCCCTAGTTGCCCTTCAGAAGATGGTGCTGAGCTGCTTTCTTGTATTGTTGCAGTCACCGAGGTGTAGGTACACTCACAGTGCTGTTAGGGACATATTTTCTTTGTAGAGGTTGAATACAACTGAGTGAGTTGCTGCAACAATAGCAGAAAATGCTGGAAAATCTCAGCAGGTCTGACAGCATCTGTGGGGAGAGAATAGAACCAACGTTTAGAGTCCCGATGACCCTTCGTCAGAGCTGAGTCTGACAATTACAGCTCTGGCGAAGGGTCATCTAGACTTGAAACGTTGGCTCTATTCTCTCCCCACAGATGCTGTCAGACCTGCTGAGATTTTCCAGCATTTTCTGTTTTTGTTTCAGATTCCAGCATCTGTAGTATTTTGCTTTTATCTGAGTTGCTGGGCCATTTCGGGGGGGCATTTAAGAGTCAACCACATTTCTGTGGGTCTGGAGTCACATGTAGGGCAGACCGTGTAAGAATGGCAGATTTCCTTCCCCAAACAACAATGGTGAATGAGTTGAGTTTTTAACGACAATCGATAATGGTTTAACAGTCATCATTAGATGTTTTATTGAGCTTAAATTCCAAAATCTGCTGTAGTGAGATTTGATCCTGGACCCCCAGTGGATTACCCTGGGTCTCTGGGTTACTAGTCCAGCGACAATACCACTATGCCAGTTACTTGTTGTTTTCTATCCTTTTCATCAGGTAGAAGGCTTGATTTGCTCCAGTTTCACCATTGCCTCTACATACATGAATGCACACCTGATACAAATTGTCCTACTTTGTTATCAGGCTGCATTTTCTGATAGCTCGAAGATTAAGGGGTGGTTTACTTGAAGTTTTCAAAATACTAAGAGCAATGGGTTAGGAGAGATTGAGAAACCATTTCTGCTGGTTGGGGAGATGAAGAATTGGGGGCATAGTCTAAAGTTAAAGCAAGTCCTGTTTAAAGTGAAATTCAGAAAAAACCTTGACGCAGAAAGGATAGTAAATTTTGGAATTCTGTTTCATGAATGGCAATTAATGTCAGATCAATGGGTAGTTTTAAATCTGAGATGGATAGATTTTTGTTAACCAAAGGTCCTAAGGGATGCAGGGGCAAAGGTGGGTATATAGAGTTGGGTCACAGATCAGCCATGAACTCACTGAATGACAGGACAGGCCCAATTGGCTTCCTCCTGTTCCAATGTTAATATGTTTAAAGTTTAATTTTATTTATTAGTGTCACAAGTAGGTTTACATTAACACTGCAATGAAGTTACTGTGAAAATCCCCTAGTCGCCACATTCCGGTGTCTGTTTGGGTACACTGAGGGAGAATTTAGCATGGCCAATGTACCTAACGCGCACGTCTTTCGGACTGTGGGAGGAAGCAGGAGTGCGTGGAGGAAACCCACACAGACACGGGCAGAAAGTGCAAACTCCGCACAGACAGTGACCCAAGCTGGGAATCGAACCCGGGTCCCTGGCGCTGTGAGACAGCAGTGCTAACCACTGTGCCACCGTACTGCCCCCGCCCTCCCCCCCAGTTGTACTGGCTTCAGTTTGCTCTCAAAGTGTAAGGTGCTGTTTGAGCCTAACTTCAGGGTAGATAACTTCTTGCAACATGGTGCAACATGTAGCAAGCATGGTTTGAGTTAGTTGGATGTGCAGATGATAAATAGTTAATGCTTTAACCAAGCTGGCATTAGTTTTTCACAAAGCTGTCTGAAGACCATAATCACCATTTTCCACATGGCAATAAACATTTCAATCAGGAGGAACACTGCTTTCAGACGCTGCTGGGATTTGAACATTTATTGCACGGATGATACGTGTGTGTTGCCTGAGTGGCAAATGTTCAAAAGTCCTGAGCCAAATGCAACACACATCTTCAAAACTCTTCTTAAGTCATCAAGACAACACTAAACTGTAGATCACAGCACAGAAGATAAACAGTAAGTGCTGGTGGTAAAAATACCCACAGACTTATCTCAGAGATACACAACATAAGTAAGATACACGAGTGTCATTCAACAGAAGTACAAAGGTCACATTAAAAACGATGTTGATCATAATGTTACATAAAGCGTCTGTCATTCATCTAAAGCACAACGTGAGGAGAATGACACAGAAACAACATCATAGCATGATACAAAAAAAATGAAGAAAGGATGGTATCTATTTTTTGAAACTCTTGTTGCAAGGAACTTATTTCTCACTGAATTTAGGAAAACATCCAACTGTACTGAGCAATGGATCAAAGTACAGATGGCACAGTGGATAGCACTGGTTCAATTCCTGCCTCGGGTCACTGTCTGTATGGAGTTTGCACGTTGTCTGCGTGGGTTTCCTCTGGGTGTTCCTCAGAGGGTAAACTGTCCCACCCATCTCCCCCTTCCCCCCACATCTTCATCTGTCACAGCTTACCCTCTGATTTCAGCTTCTCTGTCGTTTGGCCATTCACACCTTCTATTCTTTCTGTGCACTGCCTTTAGCAGCCTTTCCCCTTGGTTTTGTGGCTTTGACTCATCTTTCATTCCCTCACCCTGCAGTATAAATATCTCCCACCTTCTATGCCTTTTAGCTTTGACAAAGGGTCATCTGGACTCGAAACATCAGCTCTTTTCTCTCCTTACAGACGCTGCCAGACCTGCTGAGATTTTCCAGCAATTTCTCTTTTGGTTTCAAATTCCAGCATCTGCACTAATTTGTTTTCAGTCAAGAGTCATCCAATTGGGCTGCCTCCCATTCATTGACTCTGTCTATGCTTCCCGCTGCCTCGGCAAAGCGGCCAGCATAATTAAGGACCCCACGCACCCCCGATATTCTCTCTTCCACCTTCTTCCTTTGGGAAAAAGATATAAAAGTCTGAGGTCACGTACCAACTGACTCAAGAACAGCTTCTTTCCTGCTGCTGTCAGACTTTTGAATGGACTTACCTTGCATTAAGTTGATCTTTCTCTACACCCTAGCTATGACTGTAACACTACATTCTGCACTCTGTCCTTTCCTTCTCTATGAACGGTATGCTTTGTCTGTATAGCGCGCAAGAAACAATACTTCTCACTGAATGTTAATACATGTGACAATAATAAATCAAATCAAATCAAATCAAATTTTGCTTTCCAATTGGTGTAGGAAGGGGAGTGCGTCACAAGGATGGATGTGATGGTCGGTTGATAGCTGAAGTGGGAGGTGGGGGTGTGGGGGTGGGGGAGGGGGGGGGGAAGTCGTGTGATGAAACCTCCAGGAATACATTTAATCAGAGTTGGCAACCCTATTCAAGAAGAGTTCAAAGATGGTTTATTGTTGTCTTAAACATTCTCTAAATATGTTAGCTGGACTGAGGTGCTGGAGTTATGGTGGTCAGATGAGACTGGCCTAGCTTTGCGGGGGAAATAGTGGGGAGATTACTTTTTTTTCTAAATACACTGCTAGTTTGATGAACAGGTTTGATTGATCCAAATGGATCTGGATCAGTCAATCAGCAGAAATATTCATTCTGCTGTGCTTCGCTGTTGGCTGCGTCTTCAGAATCTAAGCTGGACCTCGGTGACAGAAGTCTATTGGACTCATCTTTATTGTGGCGGGTCAGGTACTCTCCTTCAGTGGCACTGGGCTTGGGCCCTGTCGACAGGCTCTCAAAGGTGACAAAAGAATCATTCTGGAAGCCCTCTTCAGGGGGCTTGATCAGGAATTTTCTGCAGCGCCTCCTCAGGGCCCCGCCGCAGACAATGAGCGTGAGGGGGACCACAATCACACAGGCCACGGTGATCACCACCACGTTGATGAGTTTCTGTGTCCCGCTCGCGTGAGCCACCTCGTCAGTGGAGAAAATCACGCACTGCTCTTTCCTGGGCACCAGACCTTTGACACAGATGCAGACAATATATTTAGTTTGTGGCATTAAACCGTCAATGGTGATTTTGGTCTTTCCAGGACCCACATTGATTCGCCGCATGTCCCTTTCACCAAACGTAGTGTATAGAATACTAAAAATGGTGACATTTGTAGCCTTCGGGGATCTCCAAGCCAGGGAAACACTATGATAGGTACCCCCTATAACTCTAACAGATCTGACCAGACAGTCTGGCTCTGGCTGTGTTGAATAAGGACTGAATGTAACATTATCGGGATCATCGACACTTCTTCGTTTTTCCAATAAGCCTCTAACTTCAGGAGGGTTCATATTCTGTGAAACGATCACTGGTGCATCTTCATTTGGTTCAATCTGGTGATTACGCATGAGAAAATAATCTGTCCTACCTACAGCATAGGATCTCCTCGGTGACTCCCCTTGTGACACTGTGGTGGTCGGGGTACTCACATATCTGGCCATCAGCTTCCGACTGTATACTCCAGCCTTTTGTTTCCTCATTTTTCTGACGCACGTTCTCTTGGGCGTGCTTTTGGCTGGTACCAAAGCAATGCCAGAGTTCGCCACGAGAAGGGATATCGAAGCATCTGATGTACCCACCAAGTTATTGGCCCTGCACAAATATTTACCAGAATCCTGATATGATGCAGCTGGTAGACTGAACGTAGACCATTTTAATCTCTCGCCAGAATTGTCCAGTATCACTGTAAAACACAATGATTGCAACATGCAAGATTATATTTGGGAAAGGACAAAGCAGCCTGCTTGATCGGCACCCCATTCATCACCTTAAACATGCACACCCTGCACCACCAATGTACAGTGACAGCACTGTGTACCATCTACAAGATGCACTGCAGGAACTGGCCAAGACAGCACCTTCCAACCTGCAACCTCTAGAAGGACAAGGACAGCAGATGTATGGAAACACTACCACTTAAAAATGTATTTATTAGTCACAAGTAGGCTTACATTAACACTGCAATGAAGTTATTGTGAAAATCTCCAAGTCGCCACACTCCGGCGCCCATTTGGGTACACTAAGGGAGAATTTAGCATGGACAATGCACCTAACCAGCACGTCTTTCGGACTGTGGGAGGAAACATGAACACCTGGAGGAAACCCACGCAGACACGGAGAGAATGTGCAAACTCCACACAGACAGGGACTCAAACCGGGAATCGAACCCGGACCCCTGGCGCTGTGAGGCAGCAGTGTTGACCCTAAGGACTCCTAATAAGAACATAAGAACTAGGAGCAGGAGTAGGCCATCTGGCCCCTCGAGCCTGCTCCGCCATTCAATAAGATCATGGCTGATCTTCTCGTGGACTCAGCTCCACTTACCCGCCCGCTCACCATAACCCTTATTTCCTTCATTGTTCAAAAATTTATTTATCCTTGCCTTAAAAACATTTAATGAGGTAGCCTCAACTGCTTCACTGGGCAGGGAATTCCACAGATTCACAACCCTTTGTGTGAAGAAATTCCTCCTCAACTCGGTCCTAAATCTGCTCCCCCTTATTTTGAGGCTATGCCCCCTAGTTCTAGTTTCACCCGCCAGTGGAAACAACTTCCCTGCTTCTATCTTATCTATTCCCTTCATAATCTTATATGTTTCTATAAGATCTCCCCTCATTCTTCTGAATTCCAATGAGTATAGCCCCAGTCTACTCAGTCTCTCCTCATAAGCCAACCCTCTCAACTCCGGAATCAACCTAGTGAATCTCTTCTGCACCCGCTCCAGTGCCAGTATATCCTTTCTCAAGTAAGGAGACCAAAACTGTACACAGTACTCCAGGTGTGGCCTCACCAGCAGCTTATACATCTGCAACATAATCTCGCTGTTTTTAAACTCCATCCCTCTAGCAATGAAGGACAAAATTCCATTTGCCTTCTTAATTGCCTGCTGCACCTGCAAACCAACTCCTTGAGATTCCTGCACAAGGACACCCAGGTCCCTCTGCACAGCAGCATGCTGCAATTTTTTACCATTTAAATAATAGTCCATTTTGCTGATATTCCTACCAAAATGGATGACCTCACGTTTACCAACACTGTACTCCATCTGCCAGACCCTCGCCCACTCACTTAGACTATCTATATCCCTTTGCAGACTTTCAGCATTCTCTGCACACTTTGCTCTTCCACCCATCTTAGTGTCATCTGCGAATTTTGACACACTACACTTGGTCCCCAACTCCAAATCATCTATGTAAATCGTAAACAATTGCGGTCCCAACACTGATCCCTGAGGCACACCACTAGTCACTGATCGCCAACCAGGAAAACACCCATTTACCCCCGCTCTTTGCTTTCTGTTAGTTAACCAATCCTCTATCCATGCTAATACATTACCCGTAACACCATGAACCTTTATCTTATGTAGCAGTCTTTGGTGCGGCACCTTGTCAAATGCCTTCTGGCAATCCAGACACACCACATCCACAGGCTCCCCATTGTCCACTGCACATGTAATGTTCTCAAAGAATTCCACCAAATTAGTCAAACATGACCTGGCCTTTATGAACCCATGCTGCGTCTTACCAATGGGTCAATTTATATCCAGATGTCTCGCAATTTCTTCCTTGATGATAGATTCAAGCATTTTCCCTCCGACAGAAGTTAAGCTAACTGGCCTATAGTTACCTGCCTCTTGTCTACCTCCTTTTAAGGAACTTACAGGTTCCCCTCCAAGCCACACAAGATCCTGACTTGGAATTGTATCACCGTTGCTGGGTTAAAATCCGGAACCCCCTCCCTTACAGCACTGTGGTTCTATCTACGCCACATGGACTGCAGCGGTTCAAGACGTTGGCTCACCACCATCTTCTCAAGGGCAATTAGGGAAGGGCAACAAATGCAGGTCCAGCCAGTGACACCCACATCCCGTGAATGAATAAATATAAAGATAGGAGCTACTAACACATTGCGCTTTTTAAAAAATTAAGAATTAAAGCCATTCAAATGTGCCGATTGTCCTTCCTCAACTATGTAGAAATTGCCAACAAGTATTGTAGCTCTCAATAAACAAGGCAAAGCAATTTTTTAAAAACAGAGAAAAAGACATTCGCTTCATGATGAGTTCTCTGACTTGAAGCCTAAAATTTACAAGTTACAATTATTCTTTGATTGACACATTTTCAAGGAGGTCCAATCTATCTCCGGAGACCACTTTCCGATCAGCAGTTCTTAAAGGGTGGTCTTAAAAAGACAGGAAACTAAAAATACCAGACAGATGCATTTCATGTCAATATATGTTGCATTGCACAGCATAATTTCAAGACCTTGATCATTTGCCACTGCCTGCATGTTTTGCAAAATGTTACGGGTAGATTATACTGGGCAGGCTATTGATAAGTTTATGTTCAGCAAGGGAATTAAGTCTAATTGAATCAAGAATGGTAATGGAGTTGGGCTACAAATCAGTCATGATCGAATTGAATGGCGGAGCATGCTCGAGGGGACAAATGCCCTACTCTTGTTCCAATGTTCCTCTGCTAAAGTACAATCCTTAATCCCAGTTAATTGGGTTAATCCAAGAATAATCCAAGGAACATCAAAGTTTTATTAGGAACACTGGAAGCAAATATTTGTTTCCCAGCAGCAGTTTGATGCATTTTCTGAAGGCAAAGCAATATTTATGGACACGTAAAATGGGTTATACAATACATGGGAAGGAGGAATCTGGAGCACCCGGAGGAAACCCACGCAGGCATGGGGAGGACGTGCAGACTCTACACAGACAGTGACCCAAGCTGGGAATTGAACCCGGGTCCCTGGCGCTGTGAGGCAGCACTGTGCCAATGTGCCACCCACTGGCCGTGCTAAATTCTCCCTCAGTGTACCCGAACAGGTGCCAGAGTGTGGCGACTAGGGGATTTTCACAGTAACTTCATTGCAGCGTTAATGTAAGCTTACTTGTGACACTAATAAATAAATTTTAAACCAATAGTTCTTTGATATGCTTTAATCAGTTAGAAAATGACTTTATCCACCTTCACAGTGATCAAACATCTACCTGTTCCATTCAGCAGGGTATTATCCAGCCTGGCCCAGCTGATGCTGGGAATGGGAACCCCTGTTGCCACACAATGCAGTGAGACACTGCTCCCTGTGACTGTGGTTACTTCAGCTTCCTTGGCATGGATGGTTGGACACTGGCACTTTTTCAGCTCTGTGCTGTTGAATGGGGATCCTGCGAGGTTTTCTGGCCCAGTGCACATCAGTCCAGGGTCCATCAACGCTGCCGTTGGACTGTGCCTCTTTACAAAACGAACGAGTTCTGACAATCTGCAATCACAGTTCCAAGGGTTGTTGTGTAGTCCTGTTGAAGGAAGCACATTTGCATATTTTGGTAAGGTGAAAAGTTGACAAAAATGTCATAGATTCAAACAGTTGTATATAATTTCTTCCATTTTGGAACATACTTCATTGAAATATACTCCATACACACTCTTTAATTATAGATTCATAGAAGCCTCAGAGAATCCCTACAGTGCGGAAGGAGGCCATTCGGCCCATCGAGTCTGCACCCGACCACAATCCCACCCAGGCCCTGTTCCCATTACCCCACATATTTACCCTGCTAATCCCCCTGACACTAGGGTCAATTTACCATGCCCAATCAACTTAACCCGCACATCTTTGGACTGTGGGAGGAAACTGGAGCACCCGGAGGAAACCCACACAGACACGAGGAGAACGTGCAGACTCCGCACAGACAGTGACCCGAGGCCAGAATTGAACCCAGGTCCCTGGTGCTGTGAGGCAGCAGTGCTAACCATTATACCACTGTGCCACCCCAAATTCTGCCCCCGTAGTAGTTTTCAGGTCTTTTCTGAAACTTTGATGAGGAACTATCTCCCTAACGGCATTGTGGGTCAACCCACATCACGTGGACTGCAGCAGTTCAAGAAGGCAGATCACCATCACCTTCCCAAGGGCAACTTGGGATGGGCAATAAATGCTGGCCAGCCAGGGACACCCATGTCCCATGAATTAATTTTTAAAATGTTGTCTTAGAGCATTGTTCAATAGATCCTAGCAACCCAAGGGACTAACCAATCATCATGCAATGAGCCTTAGTAAAGTATTGTACTCTGGACCAATTCTGAACCAAACATTAGCATATCTCCATCTGACATGCATAATTATTTATTTATTTATCAGTCGGCTTACATTAACACTGCAATGAAGTTACTGTGAAAAACCCCTAGTCGCCACACTCTGGCACCGTTCGGGTTCACTGAGGGAGAATTTAGCACGGCCAATCCACTTAACCAGCACATCTTTCAGACTGTGGGAGGAAACCAGAGCACCTGTAGGAAACCCATACAGACACGAGGAGAACGTGGACATAGATTAGGAGCAGGAACAAGTCTTCATTAATAACACTGGCTTGACTTTTCCCATCACTGGAAATGCCAAACCTAGTTGTAGTGTCCCCATCGCCACACTACCTGAGAACAGCGAAATCGACACATGTAATACAGTAAATTTATGGCATTTTCATAGAATCCTACAGTGCAGAAGGAGGCCATGCACTGACCACAATCCCACCCAGGGCCCTGTCCCCTAAATAGTCCCCCTGAGACTAAGGGGCAATTTAGCACGGCCAATCCACCTAATCTCCACATCTTTGGATTGTGGGAGGAAACCGGAGCACCCGGAGGAAACTCACAGTGACACGAGGAGAACTTGCAGACTCCACACAGACAGTGACCCAAGCCGGGAATCAAACCCGATCCCTGGCGCTGTGAGGCAGCAGTGCTAACCACTGTGCCACCGTGCCATCCATTTCTGGTCTGTTTAGAACAGTACAGCACAGAACAGGCCCTTCAGCCCATGATGCTGTGCCGAGCTTTATCTGAAACTAAGATCAAGCTATCCCACTCCTTATCATCCTGGTGTGCTCCATGTGCCAATCCAATAACCGCTTAAATGTTCCTAAAGTGTCTGACTCCACTATCACTGCAGGCAGTCCATTCCACACCCCAACCACTCTCTGCATAAAGAACCTACCTCTGATATCCTTCCTATATCTCCCACCATGAACCCTATAGTTATGCCCCCTTGTAATAGCTCCATCCACCCGAGGAAATAGTCTTTGAATGTTCACTCTATCTATCCCCTTCATCATTTTATAAACCTCTATTAAGTCTCCCCTCAGCCTCCTCCGCTCCAGAGAGAACAGCCCTAGCTCCCTCAACCTTTCCTCATAAGACCTACCCTCCAAACCAGGCAGCATCCTGGTAAATCTCCTCTGCACTCTTTCCAGCGCTTCCACATCCTTCTTATAGTGAGGTGACCAGAACTGCACACAATATTCCAAATGTGGTCTCACCAAGGTCCTGTACAGCTGCAGCATAACCCCACGGCTCTTAAACTCCAACCCCCTGTTAATAAAAGCTAACACACTATAGGCCTTCTTCACAGCTCTATCCACTTGAGTGGCAACCTTTAGAGATCTGTGGATATGGACCCCAAGATCTCCCTGTTCCTCCACAGTCTTCAGAACCCCACCTTTGACCCTGTAATCCACATTTAAATTAGTCCTACCAAAATGAATCACCTCACATCTATCAGGGTTAAACTCCATTTGCCATTTTTCAGCCCAGCTTTGCATCCTATCTATGTCTCTTTGCAGCCGACAACAGCCCTCCACCTCATCCACTACTCCACCAATCTTGGTGTCATCAGCAAATTTACTGATCCACCCTTCAGCCCCCTCCTCTAAGTCATTAATAAAAATCACAAAGAGCAGAGGACCAAGCACTGATCCCTGTGGCATTTTGATAAAATATTCCACATCCTATCTAACATAACAGAAGGATATTTCTGAGAAGGACGTTGAACAACCCTTGAGTTTAAGGCGATTAAGAAAAACATAAAATTAATCCTTATATTGATTTAGCAGTGTCTGGAACATATAGCAGAACTGATAAGTGATGAAACCAACAATCTACATGGACATACACCCTTATGTTTGCAACCACACTGTGTTTCGTTGTTGATATTACAATATTAACTCACTTTCGGGTGTAATAACAGCAAATATCGACATTCGCCATCGTAAAGAAGTGGTTTTAATTAACATTAAAGCCTTTCTTTTAAGACAGGTACTTGAAAAATTAAATATCATGATGAAAACATGCTGTGAAATTACAGCAAATTAATTGCACTCCTAACTTATTATGTGGTAAATGTCAATGATGATTGTACAGCACACAAGTGCAATACAGTTTAATTTTTGTACCAATAATTGAGCACAGTGCTGATATTTTCTTCAATGTGGTCTGAAACGATAATAGGAAAAGTCAAATGGGATGTACAGTGGCCACAACATTGTCCTATTCTTTTGCATTATAGGGATGTTTGCCCTTGCTATTAAGCTATGAACACAGTTTCCAGCTGTTTTAGTGCCAACAATGTGGCAGCTTAGACCTATTTCTTAAACACACACACACACACATGCACACAGACAGAGACAGATACATACGCACAAACAGACATGCACACACATCAACACACAGATAGACAAACACACACGCACACAGACAGACAGACACACACACATGCACGCACACATGCACACAGACAAACAGATACACATGCACACGCACACACACAAACAAGCACGCACACACATATGCACACAGATAGATAGACAGACACGCATGTGCACACACACTTGCATACAGACACATGCATACACACACACTTGCATGCACACACGCACGTGCACGCACACACACGCACACACACACACACACATGCACACACACACAATAATAACTTGCAATTCAAAAATCCTTGCAGCAGCAATAAGTTAAAACTTTTAGTTAACAGAAATAAAATTGCCTTGAAGTAATAAGGCACCTTACTAACATGTAGATAGAAGATAAATTTAGTAAGTTAAGCAAGAGATATTTTAAATAAATGCATGAGTAGTAAAGAGTGATAAAGGAGAAGTGGGGCTGATCAGGGACTGAAAGGGGATTTGGACATAGTAGTAGAGGGCATAGCTGAGGAATTAAATGAATATTTTGCTTCTGTTCTTGCTAAGGACAAAGATGCTGCCCAGGCCATGGTGAAGGAGGAGGGAACTCAGACACAAGGATGGCTTATAATTGATAAGGAAAAGGTATTGAATAGGCTGATGATACTTAAAGTAAGGCACCAGGACTGGTCGAGATGTGGCACTGTGGCGCAGTGGTTAGCACTGCTGCCTCACAGTGCCAGGGATCCCGGTTCGATTCCTGGCTTGGGTCGCTATCTGTGCGGAGTCTGCACATTCTCCCCGTGTCTGAATGGGTTTCCTCCTGCTGCTCCGGTTTCCTCCCACAGTCCAAAGATGTGTTGGTTAGATGAATTGGCTGTGCTAAATTCTCCCTCAGTACCTGAATAGGCGCTGAAGTGTGGTGACTAGGGGATTTTCACAGTAGTGTTAATGATTTTCATTGCAGTGTTAATGTAAACCTACTTGTCACACCGATAAATAAACTTTAAAAAAATATGCATCCAAGGATACTGAGGGAAGTGAGGGTAGAAATTCATAGAATTGAATCATAGAAACCCTACAGTGTAGAAAGAGGCCATTTGGCCCATCGAGTCTCATTGACCACAATCCCACCCAGGCCCTACCCCCATATCCCTACATATTTACCCACTAATCCCTCTAACCTACGCATCTCAGGACACTAAGGGGCAATTTTAGTATGGCCAATCAACCTAACAGAGATGCTGGCCATTATTTTTCCGTCTTCCTTCGACCGGGGGAGTGGTGCCAGAGGATTGGAGAATTGCATCTTCTTCAAAACATGGTATAAAGATTAATCCAATGACGACAAGCAAGGCAGTTTAATTTTGTAGTGAGGAAACATCTAGAAACAATAACCAGGACAAAATCAACAGTCACACGGACAAATATGGGTTAATTAAGGAAAGTCCGCATGGATTTCTTAAGGGTAAATCGTGTTTAACCAAGTTGAGGTTTTTTTGAAGAGGTAACAGAGGTGATAGTTGAGGGCAATGCACTGGATGTGGTGTACACAGACTTACAAAAGGCTTGTGAGTCAGTGCCACACGGCAGACTTATAAGTAAAGTTATAACTCATGGAATAAAGGGTCACTTGCAGAACGGAAACAAAGTTGTCTGATTGAAAGGAAGCAGAGAGTTTTTGAAGGTTTGTAGTGGAGTTCCCCAGGGGTCAGTGTTGAGGCCTCCGCTTTTCCTGAAATATATTAATGACCTGGACCTTGTTGTACGAAGTTGGTCAACGTTTTTGGATGATGTGGTACTTGATAGGATTGTAAAATGTGAGGAGGGTAGTGTAGAACTTCAAGAGGATATGGGCAAGATGATGGAATAGGTGGCCAGATGGCAGATGAAGTTCTGTGCAGGGAAATGTGAAGTCATTAATTTTGATAGGAAGAACACGGGAGACAATAGACAATAAAGGGACAAGGCAGAGTGAGTATGTGGGAGCAAAGGGATGTGGGTGTCTACGTGCAGGACAGGCTCAGAGAATCAGTACAGTGCAGAAGGAGGTCATTTAATCCATCAAACCTGCACTGACAACAATCCCACCCAGGCCCTATCCCCGCAACCCCACATACTTATCCTGCTAATCCCCCCTAACCTTAATCATAGAATCCCTACAGTGCAGAATGAGGCTATTCGGCCCATCGAGTCTGTATGAACCACAATTCCACCCAGGCCTATTCCCGTCACCCTATGCATTTACCCTGCTAATCCCCCTGACACTAAGGGGTAATTTAGCACGGCCATTCAACCTAACCCACACATCTTTGGACTGTGGGAGGAAACCAGAGCACCCGGAGGAAACCCACACAGACACAGGGAGAAAGTTCAAACTCCACACAGACAATGACCCAAGGCTGGAATTGAACCTGGGCCCCTGGTGCTGTGCGGCAGCAGTGCTAACCACTGTGCCATCGTGCCACCCAGTTTCCGGGGCAATTAAGGGGCAATTTAGCATGGCCAATCCACCTATCCTTCACATCTTTGGACTATGGGAGGAAACTGGAGCACCTGGAGGAAACCCACGCAGACACGGGAGGAACGTGCAGACTCCACACAGACAGCCAAGGCCGGAATTGAACTTGGGTCCCTGGTGCTGTGAGGCAGCAGTGCTAACCACTGTGCTGCCTGTTGAGAGAACAGCTCATAAAGTATAATATAGCCTGGGCTTTATTATTAAGGGCATAGAGTACCAGAACAAGGAGGTTGTGTTGAACTTATATGAGACACTAGTCTGGCCCCAGCTGGAACATTGTGTTCAATTCTGGATGCCGCACTTTCGGAGGGATGTGAAGGCATTGGAGAGAGTGCAGAAAAGTTTGACAAAAATGTTCCAAGGATGAGGAACTTTAGTTATGAAGATAGATTCGAGAAGTTAGGACTGTTGGAGAAAAGAAAGCTGAACGGAGATTTGATAGAAATATTCAAAATCATGAGGGGTCCGGACAGAGTAGGAAGGGGGAAATTGATCTCACTCATAAAAGGATTGAGAATGAAAGGGCACAAATTTAAAGTAATTAGTAAAAGATGCAAAAGCGACATGAGTTAAGAACTTTTTCAGGCAGTGAGTGGTTAAGGTCTGGAATGCACTGTCTGCGAGTGTGGTGGAGACTGCATTTGAAGCATTTGAAAGGGAATTAGACTGTTATCTAAAATGGAAGAATGTGTAGGGTTTCAGGGGAGAAGGCAGGAGAATGTTGAAGTGAATTGCGCATTCAGAGAGCACGTGCAGACATGATGGGTTGAATGGCCCCTATCTGAGCTATAAGTTACTTCTGTGAGTTTAACCATGGCAGGCTAAAGTCAAGTGATTCAAAGTAAGCAAGTTGAAGTGACAATATAGCAGAGAGACACTTACTATGCTGCAACGGCACGGTGGCACAGTGGTTAGCACTGCTGCCTCACAGCGCCAGGGACCCAGGTTCGATTCCCGGCTTGGGTGACTGTCTGTGTGGAGTCTGCACATTCTCCACATGTCTGCGTGGATTTCTTCCGGATGCTCCGGTTTCCTCCCACAGTCCAAAGGTGTGCAGGCTAGGTGGATTAGCCATGCTAAATTGCCACTTAGTATCAGGGGGACTAGCTCGGGGAAATGCATGGGGTTATGGAGATAGGGCCTGGGTGGGATTGTGGTTGCTGCAGACTCGATGGGCTGAATGGCCTCCTTCCGCACTGTAGAATTCTATGATTCTAAATGTGTGAGCAAAATGTGCGACATGAGAATAATAAGTTTCTGATATGATACTGTAACTTTCTCCAAAATTGTGAACTCAACAAGAAAGTACTCATCAATCCAAGTATATTACTTTAAAGGAGTTTTACACCAACAACTCAGATATAGATCTACCTTCCATTAAAATAGAAAGATGTTGATGGGTTTGTGTAGAAAAGATTCTACCGAACAATAGGGTTAGGAGAGAATTACTGTTCCTTGAGCCTACCTAGGATGAGTTTTGAATTGCCGCTTGTGTTGGTCATCTTTGGAGCGGTCAGCCATGTTGAGATGACTTTGGCTGACAGTGTAGTCAGCCTGTTATCCGATAAATCCAGGTAGGTGATATTTCGGATATAAGTGACAGCGTGGTTGGGGAATGATCGCAGGGTGTTGCCACGCAAGTCAAGGAGCCAGAGTTGCGGCAGATAGGCGAGGGCTTCCCATGGAAAAGCCGACAGAGCGTTGCCGTCCAGTCGAAGTTCCCTCAGTGCGGTCTGGCCTCGCAAACTCTCCCCACTGAAGCTGCTGATGGTGTTACAGGACAGCCAAAGGCACTCCAGACTGGGGGCAGAGGAAAAGGCTCGCGTGGAAACTTGTCTGATTGATGTTTTCTCGATCACCAACTTCAAGGTTTCAGCCGGAAGGTCGTTTGGAATCTGGGTCATTTCTTCCTTATTACAAAGCACAGTCCTGAAAGCAAAGAAAGTCTTTAGTTGGTTCAATCATTCTCTGTAAGCCACAACATATAGGCGGGACAGTAATTTGCAATGAGGAAATAAGAACCTTACAAATGGATAGATATAGATAGGTTAGGAGAGTGGGCCAAAATGTGGCAGATGGAGTTTAACGTGGATAAGTGTGAGCTCGGAAAAATGGGAAGGCGACTTATTATCTAAATGGGTAGAGACTTCAGGGTGGTCCGGTGCAGAGGGATCTGGGTGTCCTCATTCATGAGTCACGGAAAACTAGCATGCAGGTACAGCAGATAATAAAGAAAGCGAATGGGATATTGGCATTTATAACTGAAGGAATAGAATATAAAGGTAAGGAAGTATTGCTGCAACTATACAAGGAATTGGTGAGGCCGCACCTGGAGTATAGTGCACAGTTTTGGTCCCCTTATTTGAGGAAAGATGTAGTGGCATTGGAGGCAGTTCAGAGGAGGTTCACTAGATTGATTCCAGAGATGAGGGGTTTGTCGTATGAAGAGAGATTGAACAGTTTAGGCCGATACTCTCTGGAATTTAGAAGAATAAGGGGAGATCAAATTGAGGTATACAAGATGATAAAAGGTATGGATAAATTAGACGTGGAGCGGATGCTTCCTCTTGTGGGGCATTCTAGGTCGAGAGGTCATAGTTTTAGGATAAGGGGTATAAATTTAAAACAGAGTTGAGGAGAAACTACTTCTCCCAAAGGGTTGTGAATCTGTGGAATTCACTACCCCAAAGTGCGGTGGATCTGGGACAGAGAGAAAATTTAAGGAGGAGTTAGACAGATTTTTAATTGGTAATGGGTTGAAGGGTTATGGGGAGAAGGCAGGAAAATGGAGATGAGGAGCATATCAGCCATGATCGAATGTTACCTGGAAAGGCAGGGTGAGGAAAGCAAAGACAGATCCTAGCTTCAGCTGATCACCATATCAATAACTTCTCCATTGCTGAAGTGAAGAACAGGATCCCTGACTGATTTGACCCTTCTGAACCCAGCATGACCTGACTCCAGCCTTCTCTGAAATCTAGCCTTGGACTTGCTTTGCCTCTGGCTCCACTACCTGGAGCGTAGGAGGCTTAGGGGTGATCTTACAGAGGTCCATAAAATAATGAGGGGCATAGTAATAATGAGGGGTAGATAGTCAACACCTTTTCCCAAAGGTAGGGGAGTCTAAAACTAGAGGACATAGGTTTAAGGTGAGAGTGGAGAGATACAAAAGGGTCCAGAGGGACAATTTTTTCACTCAGAGGGTGGTGAGCATTTGGAACAAGTTGCCAGAGGTAGTAGTAGAGGCGGGTACAATTCTGTCTTTTAAAAAGCATTGAGACAGTTACATGGGTAAGATGGGTATAGAGGGATATGGGCCAAACGCAGGCAATCAGAACTAGCTTCGGGGTTAAAAAAAAAGGGACGCCATGGACAAGTTGGGCCGAAGGACCTGTTTCTATGCTGTAACCCTCTATGACTCTATGATTATGACTCTATTGATAATATATACAGGAGAAAAACCAATTGTATCTCAATCTAGTGAAGCGATTGTAATCATTCAAACGTATCCTTTAGATAAACACGCTTTTGATATTTGTCATTAAGTAAGATATGGCGGCATGGACAAGTTGGGCCAAAGGGCCTGTTTCCATGCTGTAAACCTTTATAGCTCTATGACTCTACCAATGAAAAGCATTTGGCTCAAAAAACCTTATCGCCATTCAGGTGGCTCTTAGTTCCACTGCTCAGAACAGCACATGAACCCAGGGACAGAAAGGTGTCCCTTACACTGAGCATTATTGATGCATAATGAAAGGGAATGTAGCGTAGAATGTATTTCCATCATTTAGGAGTAATTATGATAAACCTGATGTCACCTCAGGTGGAAAGTATCGGAAGCAGCAAAGACAAACGGGGAGATGGTGAGGTGATTCCCAAAGAGGTTTCACCACATTCTATTTCAATCCTGCATCTAATGCACCTGAGTAAAAAATCTAGTTTTTTTACAACTTTCTCTTCAATGTTCTCATCAAATACACTCCTGCATTTGACAGTAACATGTATTATAGCTCTGCAATCATAGAATCATAGAATCCTACAGTGCAGAAGGAGGCTATTCGGCCCATCGAGTCTGCACCGACCACAATCCCACCCAGGCCCTATCCCCATACCCATGCATTAATCCTAGCTAGTCCCCCTGACACTAAGGGGTAATTCAGCATGGCCAATCCACTTAACCCACACATCTTTGCACTGTGGGAGGAAACCGGAGCACCCGGAGGAAACCCACGCAGACACAGGGAGAATGTGCAAACTCCACACAGACAGTGACACAAACCGGGAATTAGAACCCGGGTCCCTGGCGCTGTGAGGCAGCAGTGCTAACCACTGCGCCAACGTGCCGCCCCTAATCTAATCAATCTAAATCTAGATGCCTTAATGAAGGATAAGGAGACTCAGGTTAAAGCAGAGGAGATGAAAAGGTCGTGACTAATCATTAAGAGCAAATGGATTAGGCCGAAGCTCGGGAAGAGTAGCATCTGACCTTACATCACAGCAACGCAAGAACTGCATAATAATCTCCTGAACTGAACATTATTCCAGTATTTGTCACTATGCATTATTTCACACGAAACAATACGGCCAAAGTGTAAAGCAAACAATATCGAAGAAAAATGCAATGATAAATATTAAATAATATGCACAGGATTTAGGATACTGAAACACGGCAAAGTTGTCCTTAATACTTTTGGAGCATTTTAATATATTTATTTAATAATACTAATACTTAATACACAATGATATTTTGCAATTTACCATGGTACAAAATGCATATACATTAATATTATCCCAGATACCCAATCATCAAATATAGTCACTTAAAAGAACAGAATCAAAATGAATCTCTGCAATAGATTAAATGTCGGCGATGATAAATGATGAGTGTGGAACTTTAGAAAGGAGAATTTCCACTGTATAAGTATGCAGTCTGAGTTGTTAAAGAATGACAAGTTCCTACTAATCTAAGATCAAACTTGAAAGGCTGCGATACCTTGCCTTGAGTTCATCACTGTAACTCTGGAAGGTGCAGATACACTGGGAAGGGCAGGAGCAGAAGAATGGAGACAGGCATCCAAAGCACACAATGAAAAGCAGCCAGATGTTGGGTGACATGTTCCCTGCTCCAGCAAGGTCCGGTCTGCTTGACTGGCCCACACCAGCAACCCGTCCTCGTGTCCCACACTCTCAAAGTCCTCAGCTGCCGCAGCGCATCCCGAGATAAAAAAGGATAGAAAAGGATTATGGAAGGCTTTTTACTTTAGATGCTTATTGCTTTCTGCAATCGTGAGAATGACGGAGATATTATACTGAGGGAACCAACATGCAAGGCTGTGAATTGTCCCAGTCGTAATCTCTGCATAAATATTTATATACATAGATGAGATTTACTGCAGAGTAACATTCTATTATGCTTGTGTAGGAGAGTGGGATTAAATCAGATGGTTCAGATAGAGCAGAACACTATTTTCTTTAGTCATTTATGGGATGTGGGTGTCGCTGGCTAGGCCAGCATTTATTGCCCATCCCTAATTGCCCTTGAGAAGGTGGTGGTGAGCTGCCTTCTAGAACCATACGGATGCCCATATGGTGTAGGTACACCCACAGTGCTGTTTGGGAGGGTATTCCAGGATTTTGACCCAGCGACAGTGAAGGAACAACGATATATTTCCAAGTCAGGATGGTAAGTGGCTTGGAGGGGAACTTGCAGATGGTGGTGTTCCCATGTGTCTGCTGCCCTTGTCCTTGCGGATGGTAGCAGTCATGGGTTTGGAAGGTGCCATCTAAGGAATCTTGGTGAGTTCCAGCATTGCATCTTGTAGATGGCACACATAGTTGCTGCTGTGCGTCAGTGGTGGAGGGAGTGAATGTTTGTAGATGGGGTGCCAATCAAGGGACTGTTTTATCCTGGAGCTTCTTAAGTGTTGTTGGAGATGCACTCATCCAGGCAAGTGGAGAGTATTCCAGCACACTCTTGAATTGTGCCTTGTAGATGGTGGGCAGGCTTTGGAGGCGAGTTACTCTCCACAAAATCCCAAGCCTCTGTCTTGTTCTTGTAGCCATAGTTTTATGTGGCTAGTCAAATTCAGTTTCTGATCAATGGTAACCATTAGGATGTTGGTAATTGGGGAATTCAACAATGATAATGCCATTGAATGTCAAGGGGTGAAGGCTAGATTTTCTTTTGTTGGAGATGGTCATTATCTGGCATTTGTGTGGCATGAATGTTGCTTTTTCAGTCATCAACCTAAGCCTGGATATTAGACATGGACTCATTCAGTCAACAATGATGCTGAACATTATGCAATCATCGATGAAATCTCCATTTCTGTCCTTATGATGGAAGGAAGGTCCCTGATGAAGCAACTGAAGATGGTTAGTCCTAGGACACTACCCTGAAGAACTACCCTAATATTGAATTGATGAATATACAAGCATATGAATTAGGCGGTGCACATTAGTGGGCCACTTGGCCCCTCGAGCTTACTTCGTCATTCAATAAGAGCATGGCTGATCTGATTGTAACCTCAACTCCATATTCTTGTCTACATCGATAATCTTTCACTCCTTTTTTATCAAGAATCTGTCTACCTCTGCGTTACAAATATTCAAAGACTCTGCTTCCACTTGTTATAATTCAGGTCAGAAACTCCAAAGTGTTTTATGGAGCCTGCCTGGATCATAAGTTTTGCATCTTGAATTTGGCTAGGATAAGCTTGATATGTTTCACTTCAGGTATGATTCAAATGACCCACCAGGGAGCTTTTATCAAAGTTTAATTAAGAATATAGTTAACATGTATGGAAAGAAAATTAGTAATAACTTTTATCAATTACAAACAAAAACAAAACACCCAAGATAATATATAACCCTTAACAAATATATCTAAGATGTTCCAATCAAATATAACTTCCCAAAGACAAAAACCCTTTCCACAAGTTTAACACAGCAAAGACTAATGCTCACGTGATACTGGAACTGAGCCCTTTCGTTGGAGAATTGAAATGCTGACTTCTCAACTGCTCGCAGCTCTCTGGATATACCCAGAATAGTTTGAAGTCAGAACAGCTTCCCAGAACACCAGGGAGAGAGACTCTGGTCGATAGCTCCAGGAAGGCAAGAAACCTTGCTTTTAGCTAACCAGCAGAATTTCCAAAACCAGGGAGAGAGAGAAAAACACTTCTTCCCAACTTGATGTCCCTTCTAAAACTAAACTGCAGCCAACCAAACAAAAAATGAAATCTTAAATTCACTAAGAAGGAAAAATAAAACTGTCTGGAACACCTTCCTCCAGACAATGCAGGGTCATAAAAGATCCCAAGGTAAAAATAAGCAAGCCCCATTTAAGGAGCAATAAAAGGACTTCTCCAGACAACCCAGTGCCGCAAGGAAAAAAACTGAAGCTGCGAGAGATGTAGAGAACATGATGTTTTAAAAACCCCTTAAAAGTAGACTAACGTCACACACTGCCTTTTGAGGAAGAGAGTTCCAAAGACTTATTACCCTCTGAGAAAACAAAGTCTCCCCATCTCAGTTCTAAATGAGCAACACTTTATTTTTCAATTGTGACCTTTAGTTCTAGATTCTCCCACAAAAGGAAACATCCTCTCCACATCTACCCTGTCAAGACCACTCAGGATCTTAAATCAAGTTAGCTCTTACTCTTTTAAACTCCAGTGGATAGAAGTCTAGCCTTTTCAACTTTCCTCATAATACAAACTACCCATTCTTGGTATTAGTCTGCTAAATCTTCCCTCAATTGCTTTTAATGCATTTACATCCTTCCTTAATTAAGGAGACCAATCCAATACACAGTATCCCATATGTCCAACAATGAGCCAATGGTCTGTTTCTGTGTTATATCGTTCTAAATCTCTGAAACAAAAGCAATCCGTTAAATCTTCAATTGTCAAATATTTGATTTTGAACACTGGTCATCAAATGTTAAACTTCCGCAAAGCTAAAGGTAAATGCTGTGTGTAGTATGGTTGACATTCTGTCACCTTCGCATCTTTATTACCCTTCACTACGGCAACAAAGAAATCCAATCTCAACAATGACACAAATCTCAAGCTGCAGTTTTATAGAACCTTAGTTAGGCCGCACTTGGAACATAGTGTTCAATTCTGGTCGCCACACTACCAGAAAGATGTGGAGGCTTTGGAGAGGGTACAGAAAAGATTTACCAGGATGTTGCCTGGTATGGAGGGCATTAGCTATGAGGAGAGGTTGGAGAAACTTGGTTTGTTCTCACTGGAGCGACGGAGGTTGAGGGGCGACCTGATAGAAGTCTACAAGATTATGAGGAGCATGGACAGAGTGGAAAGTCAGAAGCTTTTTCCCAGGGTGCAAGAGTCAATTACTAGTGGAAACAGGCTTAAGGTGCAAGGGGCAAGGTTTAAAGGAGATGTATGAGGCAGATTTTTTACACAGAGAGTAGTGGGTACCTGGAACTCGCTGCTGGGGGAGGTAGTGGAAGCGGATACGGTAGTGACTTTTAACGGATGTCTTGACAAATACATGAATAGGATGGGAATGGAGGGATATGGTCCCTGGAAGGGTAGGGGGTTTTAGTTAAGTCGGGCAGCATGGTTGGTGCAGGCCTGGAGGGCCGAAGGGCCTGTTCCTGTGCTGTAATTTTCTTTGTTCTTTGTTCTTTGTTCTGTGCGTGAATAAAATAATTGAGACAAAACCCGGTGGAGGAAAAGACCTCTGGGCAACTGTAAGTGGGAAAACGTTTCAAAAGGGAATTCACTCAAGGCATTAGGCCTTTTGTTCCCACCTGGTGATTGGGCTTTCATGAGCTGGAATGTCAGGTATAGTTATTTGGTTCTGTATTTTCTCACAGGCCTCAAATCAATGAGGGTTGGGCAAGATATACTGGCCATGCACTAACTACAGCATCCTAGAATCATAGAATCCTACAGTGCAGAAAGAGGCCATTTGGCCCATCGAGTCTGCACTGACTACAATCCCACCCAGGCCCTATACCATAACCCCATGCATTTACCCTAGCTAGTCCCCCTGACACTAAGGGACAATTTAGCATGGCCAATCCACCTAACCTGCGCATCTTTGGACTGTGGGAGGAAGCCAGAGCACCCGGAGGAAACCCACACAGACACAGGGAGAATGTGCAAACTTCACACAGACAGCGACCCAAGCCGGGAATAGAACCCGGATCCTTGGTGCTGTGAGGCAGAAGTTCTAACTACTGTGCCACCATGCTGCCTGAAAATGAATGGGAAGTAAAAATACACTTCATTGGCAAGAATGTTGGCCGTCAGGAAGCCTTCAAGGTAGCATGTTCGAAGGATGAAAGGACAAGTGGAAAGATGTCAAGAAGAGTTGGTGCTGACTCGATGGGCTGAATGGCCTCCTTCTGTAGGAATTCTAAGGCCAAGCTTCCTGATTGGTGTTCCGTGCTCTTCCGGCCACACCTACACCCCAACAATTGCAAAGAAGTAGAAAAGCTTACCTGGGCAGACATTGGTAACGGGTTCCTTTTCCCAGTGACGTCGGTGGAACTCACAATGGCAGCACAATGAGCTATGACTGTCTAACACTTGGCGAGGAGGACCTTTTCACAGCATGGTACTGTATGAAAGAAGGCAGGCCAACATGTTCAGGAAACAATGTGGCCTCTTTGCCCACACCTATCAAAATGCCACAAAGTATTTCTGTGGGCTCTACCAAACTCAGCATCCATATCTTTACATGTTTACATCCTTAGATCTTGCTACTCCTCCACGTATGTTAGCATCTTCCCATTGAGTGAATGCTTTATTTTCTTGGTTTTCCTTATCACGTCTTTTCATTAGGCTTCATCTTTCACATCAGGTTGTTTTGCTAACCTATCCGTGCCTTCCTGAAATCCTTTACTCTGTTCTTCACTTTTTACCGAACTGTTGAGCTTTGTGTCAAACAACAAATATTGATATTATCCTCCTCAGGTCCAAGCACAAATCATCAGCCGTGTTCAACAACCTAGTTTTATCTCTGATGGGTCGCATTTTACTTTGTGCTTTGGCTAACTTTATCCAAAGTAACTACTTTCACCAAGTTACCACAGCTGCTGAATACATTAAAATAACGACATTATTTAGTCACGTCGCATTGCTCTCTCAATTAGCCTCAAAACAACTCTTGTTCCAACCGGTGGCATGGTGGCACAGTGGTTAGCACTGCTACCTCACAGCGCCAGGGGCCTGGGTTTGACTCCCAGCTTGGGTCACTGTCTGCGCGGAGTCTGCACGTTCTCCCCGTGTCTGCATGGGTTTCCTCCGGGTTCTCTGGTTTCCTCCCACAGTCCGAAAGACGTGCTGGTTAGGTGCATTGACCCGAATAGGCGCTTGAGTGTGGTGACTAGGCGAATTTCACAGTAACTTCATTACAGTGTTAATGTAAAACTCACTTGTGACTAATAAATAAAGTTTTGGCTCACTGTCTGTGTGGAGTTTGCACAGTCTCCCCGTATCTGCGTGGGTTTCCTCCAGGTGCTCTGGTTTCCTCCCACACTCCAAAGATGTGTGGGTTAGGTGGATTGGCCGTGCTAAAAAAATTGCCCTTTAGTATCAAGGGGACTAGCTAGGGTAAATGCATGGAATTGTGGGGATAGGGCCTGGGTGGGATTGTGGTCAGTGCAGATTTGATGGGCCGGATGGCCTCCTTCTGCACTGTAGGATTCTATAATTCTAAAACTTTAATAATAAGATGGCTCTCTATGACTTTGTGTCTGTTAATTTTACTCTGGCCAGAATTCGCCAACCTTGCCCTGCAGCTGGGATTATCCAGTCCCGTTGCAGTGAATGAAGATTTGGCTGAGCGCCAAATTCTTTGTTCCTGTTGGTGGTGGTAGTAGGGTGTAGGGGACTGGAGAATTCCGGCCTCTGGTTTACATTCTTTGCAAAATGATTTGTGAATTTCTGCATTTTCGAATTGTTAATTGCGAGTGTGCAGCCAGTGTTAAAGGACTGCATTATGTTTATAAATATGGCATGGCCTCCAGTCACAAGTGTCATCTCGAGTTATGATTTCCTTAATCTACCCCAGTGCTCGGCCCGATCTGAAAATCCAAACCAAATGATGATTCACATCCTTCACCATCTGTTATTTTGCAATTTACGGAAAACATACTTATCTTAATAAAATCTGACCTCACTGAGATGTAATGTAGATGGATTATCACATTCACATGCTATGATGATATGAATGTTCCCCGGGGGTGATTTTGGGCCCAAACTCTCTGTGTGTCTGTTTACCGGAGTGTTGTCAAAATGTGAGACTGGGAAAGTGAGATTCGCGGCAGTGTATTCGAGTGGTGTGATTTTCAAAGTCCTTCACCACTGGGGTACTCATTTTAATATATTTGCATCTCATTATCAGGCACCCTCTCTGGATTTTCACCCCATCACGGGATATCCACAGGATGCCGGAGTGACGCCACGCTGGTGTGATTTACAACACCTCCATAAAACTGTGAACCTGGCGCCTTACCTCCTAGAGGGATTTCAGAGGCGAACGCTCCAGGAAGTCAGGGCTCAAAGCCCTGGGACATCGGAGAGGACGCAGGATATGCGGATAAGTGGAACACAAAGCCAGGAGAGGGGATCATTTGCCCTGAACCCCAGGGGAGAGATCACCTGCAGGCCTTACCTTCCCTTCATGCCAGAGCACCCCTTGCTTTAAAGGGGTTCGGTGGCTGGCATGTAGTCAACCCTTCCCATGTCCTCCATGCTGGGCTTGTGTTCAAATCGTCGCTGAGTGAGTGCCCTCCCTTGGTGGGAGCTTGATCGGAGGTGGGAGGAGGTTTCAAAGTTTAAAGTTTTTATTTATTAATCACAAGTAGGCTTACATTAACGTTGCAATGAAGTTACTGTGAAAATCCCCTAGTCGCCACACTCCGGTGCCTGTTTGGGTACACCGAGGGAGAATTTAGCATGGCCAATGCATCTAACCAGCACGTCTTTCGCACTGTGAGAGGAAACCGGAGCACCTGGGAGAATGTGCAAACTCCACACAGACAGTGATCCAAACCAGGAATCGAACCCGGGTCCCTGGCGCTGTGAGGCAGCAGTGCTAACCGCTGTACCAGCATGGCGCCCAGGTACAGAGGGTCTGTACTGGGCCGGCTATGTGCTCCCTAGCTGCGGTTCGGTGAGAAGTCAGGCTGCAAGGGCAGAATGGGGTGTCTCAGGAATGGGACACTTCCCTGCCTCCTGAAGTATGAGGACTTGGGGGAGTGTGCAAAACCCACACTCAGGCAGCAGAGTGAGGCCGAAGGAGTAGAGGTGCATGGGAGCTCAATCCACTTGTCAGGGAGGTTTGAGTGTTAGGAATTAGTGTTGGGATGGATGGCCGTGGCCAATGGAAGCCAGGTCAACACTACAGCCCTTGTGACCTGGGGAAATCAGGGTGCCCTCTCGGGCTGTGCTTGGCATGCTAACCGCAATCCCTTCATGAATCAGCAGTGCTTCATCAGCCAGAAGAGGAAGTCCAATGTCAGACTAGCAACCTCACCCTCCCCTGACTAGTCATTCTGTCAATTAAATGCCCAGAGCTACGAGTGTGCCTTTGACTGGAGCCCAGCTCCTAACCCTTGGCCCCAAGCATTGAGAGGCAAAGTTCATATGAACTTCAACATTACATAGATGACGTTAATGCGTACCCCTATGCAAGGGGACCAATATGTGGCGATGTAGCTATAGTGTCAGGGGGGAGGGTGTGAGGGATAGCGGAGAGGCAATCACTGAAGTGTGGAGCGCTTGGATGGAAGTGGCAGAGGCATTGAGAGATGAGGGTCAGAGCTCTGTCAGGAACCCTCATAGCTCACTGTGGTGTTCTCTTCCTTTCAGTGCATGATTCTGGAGAATCCTGGAGCCAGTTGAGTTGGCTTTTCTACTCATAGCACTGGAGCAGCATCGGAGACACTGACTGTGAACTGTCAGGACTGGTGCCCTGCAGATGAGCGGGAATCTGGGCCTGTAGATGTTGCAGGAGCCTCGGAGGAGACACTACCAGCATAGGGCTTTCGATACCCGTCATCCTACCTACAGATGACGAAGTTTCAGTGCTGGAGAAGACTGCATCTGCGCAGGAGGATGATAGACAGCCTTTGCCAGGTCCTGTAAGAGCTGGCACCACATGGAATGGGAGGATGCCCGCAGCCTGGGGACCTTAAAGTTACCGCTGCTGTAAACCTCCAGGCAAGCAGCTGGTTTCAGGGCAGCATGCACTGCCCTTCTCGCTGTGCTGGGCTGGAGGTATGTCACTCAAAGTGAGGGGAGTGTCAGATGGGTTGGGCACCCCCAGCGTCCCCTGAGTGGAAACCCCCATGCAGTGCTCATGCCGTTCCTCTTCCCTCTGGGTGCCTGAGGTCCCTGTTCTCCTCCATGGGTTAGAGGGACAACTGGAGTGAGATCCAGAAATCCCGCCGTCCTCTGGCATACTCACAGATTCCCACCAGTGCCTGCACCATGCTGTTGAAGCTCTGCGCCATGGGGGTCAGGAGCTGAGCCACGGGGCGGACATCGCCCACCATGGCGTGCACCTCCTGCACCAAGGTCTCCACTGCCATCCTTGCTGTAATGCTCTCATTGCATGGGAGTGAAGGCACCATCTCATCAGATAGAAGGTGACAGAAATTCTCCAGTCAGCCTTGCACTTCGAGGAGAGATGCCGTTATCCCTTCTTGATGCTTGTGACTCTGTCTGCAGTTCCAGCAGCCCTGGAGACAACCAGACCTAGGGCACATCATCAGCCAGGGGTTCAGCAGAGTCCTGGGCCTCACTGTCTCTCTCTGAGTGCCGGTTCCCTGGTTCGTTCTTGCCTCCAGCTGCAGTGGATCTTCTGCTGTGAGGTGCTCACCAGTGAGAGACCCAGAAGCCTGCCTACTTGTTAACCTCAGCAAGGTGTGAATATCTGCGCTGGTGGAGGGTGTGGCTGACAGATGTTACACCTTTTCTTTGGTGTCCCGTGGTCTCCACGGGGCAGGTGGATGGTGCTGGCTGCTGGACTGTTTGACCTGCAAGGGAGCTGGCACTGGTGCATCATGGGGGATGAGTGCAGGGAGGATTGAAGACTGCATCTCTTCAGGGTTCTCACTTTGGTCTGCTGCCCCTCCTTTGCCCTCTGTGCAGGGACAGTCTTCATCCTCTCCAGCCAGCTCCAGGGCCCTTTACTCATTCACTCTCCCCCCAGTGAGATGGTCCTTATGCCTCATGAGGCAGAGTAGCTCCCCATCACTGAGACCCCCCATTCTGCCCTTACAACCTGGTCTTCCCAAAGCAGGACCCCAGGATTTCATGGCCTCACCCAGTGCTGCCCCCCTGTTGTGGCTGCCTCCCACTCAGTTTGCAGCTCCTACAAAGAAGGGCACTCCCTCAGCTACTGTTCGAACACTAACCCAGTGTGGAGGAGCAGAGGAGTGATGTCTGCTTGCCTGCACTTGACTGCGGCCCCAGCATTCTCCCTGGTGCCCCTTGTGTTGGATTGCCCATGGAATAATGGCTGCCTGAGCACTCACGTCCAATATCTCCCCTCGGAGGTGTCGGCCCCAGGTTCACGCTTACATAGAGCTGTTATAAATGGCCCCGAGGTGACGTCACACCAGCACCAGCTGAATATTTGGTGCGGTTTCAATATCTGACCAGAGTGCTTGCTAATGAGATGCAGATGCATTCAAATTAGGTTCACGCCCTTCCCCGGCATGTCCCACATCACTCCACTGGCAAGGTTAGCTCCAAATCGGGAAACGCGATCTTGCTGGCGAGAATCCCGCTTTTCCAAACACTCCGCATTTTGAGTCCGTGCCGCTATTCCCAGGGACGGCAAACATGGGCTCGAGATCCCGCCCTAAGCTCGATGTCAGTTTTTTGATGGCATTCTTTTCTCCATTTACCATTTCCCTTGAAACAACCGACTCGTCCTGACTGGTGTCCCCTCAAGGTAACTGGCTAAATGGTCATTCTCCATATCATCTTGACAGCAAACATTAGGAGCAGTAGAATCCCTACAGTGCAGAAGGAGGCCATTCAGCCCATTGAGTCTTCACTGACCACAATCCCACGCAGGCCCTATTCCCGTAACCCCACATATTTACCCTGATAATCCCCCTGACACTTGGGTCAATTTAGCATGGCCAATCAACCTAACCCACACATCTTTGGACTGTTGACCATGGGGTGACCAGGAATTCATTGAACTTGGGGAGAATCTCAACACAGGCTGATCCAGTCCTCACATGAAGTCCGCACATCTATTCTTGCAAGAGGGGTAAAAGCATTAACCCTGTCTATTTCCCCATACCCTCAGCCAAATGTATAGCTGCCAGTTTTAATGCTCACTGCTACAAACCCCAGCTGAGAACAGTTCATTCATCACAATTGGGCCAGTGGGCTGACGAATGGCGGATGGAGTTTAATTTAGATAAATGCGAGGTGATGCATTTTGGTAGATTGAATCAGGGCATGACTTACTCAGTTAATGGTAGGGCGTTGGGGAGAGTTACAGAACAAAGAGATCTAGGGGTACATGTTCATAGCTCCTTGAAAGTGGAGTCACAGGTGGACAGAGTGGTGAAGAAGGCATTCAGCATACTTGGTTTCATAGGTCAGAACATTGAATACAGGAGTTGGGATGTCTTGTTGAAGTTGTACAAGACATTGGTAAGGCCACACTTGAAATACTGTGTACAGTTCTGGTCAGCCTATTATAGAAAGGATATTATTAAACAAGAATGCGTGCAGAAAAGATTTACTAGGATGCTACTGGGACTTGATAGTTTGAATTATAAGGAGAGGCTGGATGGACTGGGACTTTTTTCTCTGGAGCGTAGGAGACGCAGGGGTGATCTTATAGAGGCCTATAAAATAATGAGAGGGATAGATCAGCTAGATAGTCAATATCTTTTCCCAAATGTAGGGGAGACTAAAACTAGAGGGCATAGGGTTAAGGTGAGAGGGGAGAGACACAAAAGGGTCCAGAGGGGTAATTCTTTTAGACAGAGGTGGTGAGTGTCTGGAACAAGCTGCCAGGGGCAGTAGTAGAGGTGGGTACAATTGTCTTTTAAAAAGCATTTAGAAAGTTACATGGGTACGATGGGTATAGAGGGATATGGGCCAAATGCGGGCAATTGGGACTAGCATAGTGGTTAAAAAAAGGGGCGGCATGGACAAGTTGGGCCGAAGGGCCTGTTTCCATGCTGTAAACCTCTATGACTCTATGACTATGTCTCTGTTGATAATATATACAGGAGAAAAACCAATTGTATCTCAATCAAGTGATGCGATAGTAATCATTCAAGCGTATCCTTTAGATAAACATGCTTTTGATATTTGTCATTAAGCAAGATTATTTGCAAACATCAGAGGATTGTTGCTAAAGAATGTCTGGGAATAAAAGCAGTGTTGTACCTAAATGGGACTGTAAGCTGCTGACTGCAGTCCTCAACACAGCTCTGAATTACGGCTCCTTCACAAAGACCTTGTTGTGATTTAATGAATGCCTTGCAAGGTCTGCACAAACAACTTAGTAGGCTTCTGTACTCTCGCAGTCATGAGACACTGTTCAAGGTTGCTAAACCTTCCCTCCGCCCTCCCCTCTCTCCCAGAATTTACAAAAACAACCGGCATGTATCCGTGCCAGGCTAATGCCTTTCCAGAAGTGGCTGTGTTTTTGCTAAGCCGTGCTTCTAGGGAATAAGTCAGGTTCTTGCCGGACCCAGAGTGTGAGGATGGTAGCTCAGAAACCATTTATCGAGGGATTCAGTGAGCTGGAGGTTTTTGCACTGGGGAACGCTCTGTTACTGGAAGGTAAGTTTATTCCTGATTGCCTGGTTTCACAAAAGCCAGTGAAAGTGATATATGTTAATGTACGTTTGACCAATTGCTTCTGTCTCTTCAATTCCTGCCATTGTTTATGAACAGCGACAGTGCAATGTGCCTGAATATCCATGTGCCTTAGCGTATTAATGTTCATGTGAACATGTGAACAAGTAGGGTTATGGAAGTCAGTGGAATTTGTGTATGTCTAATGTGTGACTGCGTGTTTAGCAGGAGAAAGGTTGTTACTCTTCCATAAGTTTTGTTTTAGCATCAAGTTGTGTGCAGCCAAGAGAATCCCATGACACCAATGGGAATTTTGAAAGTGTATGCCTGGCGGTAAGTATATTTTAGCTACAATGTGCATTTGGTGAAATGCTGTAAGGTTTGGATCAATTTTCTGTTTGATTACGTTGTAAGTGTAAGAGCTAGTTTGACAATGAACTAAACTTTTCAATCTGTTTCACCACTACCGAATAGATGGGTATTTTACGAAATGGTTATGTGTAGATAGAAGTTCTTCAGGTTTCAATTAAGTTTAAAGATGCACTTGTCTCGTGGTTTTGTCTGAATTAGATTCTGCTTTTCCAAAAAAAACAGCGTTACATTTGAGTGACCCAATCCAAATGAATAACAGGAACTTGCGTTTTTGCCACTTGAACTCATTCTCAGATTTCTCTGATCTCTCTCTCACAGCTCTTCTTGGACTGCTCCTGAACGCCATAACGATTTTGTCCTTTTGCAAGATAAAAGAACTCCGGACACCGAGTAATCTCCTAGTAGCCAGCTTGGCTGTGTCTGACTCTGGGATCTGCCTGAATGCATTTGTAGCTGCTTTCTCAAGCTTTCTGAGGTAGCTGTGCAAAATCAATCATTCAGTTTGGTTTGGGGGGGATTCTGTAGAGTGTACATCACAGAAATAGGTCCCTGGGCTGTACCAGTGTTATTCCACACCAGCCTCTCCCACTGTACTTCATCCCAACCACTCCCACTGTACTTCATCCCAACCACTCCACAGAATGTTCTATTCCTTTCCCCTTCCCGTGTCCTCTTAAATGCATCTATGTTATTGGTAGCATGCTCCACATTATATCCATTCCCTGGATAAAGACGTTTCCTCTGAATTGAAAGGTTATAATGTTTATTTTAATTAGTGTCACAAGTCGGCTTAGATTAACACTGCAATGATGTTACTGTGAAAATCCCCTAGTCGCCACACTCCGTTTTAGCACGGCCAATGCACCTAACCCCCACGTCTTTCGGACCGTGGGAGGAAACCAGAGCACCTGGAGGAAACCCACGCAGACACATGGAGAACATGCAGACTCCGCACAGACAGTGACCCAAGCCAGGAATCGAACCCTGGTCCCTGGCGCTGTGAGACAGCAGTGCTAACCACTGTGCTGCTTTATTAATGGCCATTGCATTTTTAGGATATTTAATTTTGGTCTCCCATAGACACCTTTATACATCTCTTGCCTGCCTCCCTCCTAGGTACTGGCCTTATGGAACTGAAGGTTGCCAGACCCATGGTTTCCAAGGATTTCTAGCATCCCTGGCTAGCATTAATGCATGTGCAGCCATTGCCTGGGACAGGTACCACCTAAGCTGCAGCAGTAAGTCATTTCAAACTAATTCTTTGACGCAATTAACGCAGATTAAATTGCTAGTTGGCAAAGCATCTGTGCATGTTTGATTCTATCTTATTCTCAGTTTGCGTTTTCCTAAATAAATCTGAGGGGGAGAAGTTCAGGAAATTTGAGACTTACAAAAAAGAAATGGGCATTGTGTTTTGCCAGGAGCTCTAGATTAAGAAATTGCCTTAAATTGCAAGGAAAACATTGTTAAAATATTTGCAGGCGACGGCTTGCCTGATGTGCCACACTGAAACCCCTGGGGAACACGCAAGTTTGTTTATCCGAATGTCAGAGATGTGAACAAAAATGTGAAGGCAGAACAAAGAATTCCAAATCCACTTGAAGCCTGTTGATGTTGTGTCCAGATCATCTTCAAAGAGGCAGTCTCCGAGTCTCATTAGAATTCAGCCTTTGCAAGCAAATTAAGGATTAGTGAAAGACTGGCCTTAGTACGTTTTTAAATTGATCTTTGTTCACGTAATCAGTTGGTTTATTTTTGCCAAGAAGTTGGAGCTTCTACTTATTTCAGTTTCTCCCTTGACAAAACATTGCAAGCAATGTGATTTCTGACAGTTGGAACGCTGTTCTGTTATGTAAGGAGCTGTGGAAAATAATCCCTTTCTTGGACTCAGCTGAGCACTAAAGCTGATTTCATTTTTAAATTGCTACCATTCTCCTCCTCGAACCCGAGGATGAGGACTATAATTCCCTAGCTCACAGTGTGGCCGCCATTCCCCAGTGAACCATAGCTGTACAGCCGTCACAAGCAGCTTAATTATAGGCAAGGCATGGGGGCAACCCCAAAATGGTCCATATGTGCACTTTTGCTAGAAAAAGGGGTTAAATTCCCCTAGCCTAATCTATCATGGATCAAACTTTGGCCCATGTTGGTATATCATTCGCTGAATGGGTGATTAAAATCACTGAGCCATTGATATCATTTTGGGAGGTCTAATACAGATAGGAAATATACAGTAAATGGCAAAACCCTTAAGAGTATTGATAGGCAGAGGGATCTGGGTGTACAGGTACACAGGTCACTGAAAATGGCAACGCAGGTGGAGAAGGTAGTTAAGAAGGCATACGGCATGCTTGCCTTCATCGGCCAGGGCATTGAGTTTGAAAATTGGCAAGCCATGTTGCAGCTTTATAGAACCTTAGTTAGGCCGCACTTGAAATATAGTGTTCAATTCTGGTCGCCACACTACCAGAAGGATGTGGAGGCTTTGGAGAGGGTACAGAAAAGATTTACCAGGATGTTGCCATGCATGGACGGCATTGGCTATGAGGAGAAGTTGGAGAAACTTGGTTTGTTCTCACTGGAATGATGGAGGTTGACGGGTGACCTGATAGAAATCTACAAGATTATGAGGGGCATGGACAGAGTGGATAGTCAGAAGCTTTTTCCCATGGTGGAAGAGTCAATTACTAGGGGGCATAGGTTTAAGGTGCGAGGGGCAAGGTTTAAAGGAGATGTACGAGGCAAGTGGATACCTGGAACCTGCTGCCGGGAGAGATGGTGGAAGCAGATACGATAGTGACTTTTAAGGGGCGTCTTGACAAGTACATGAATGAGATGGGAATAGAGGGATATGGTCCCCGGAAGGGTAGGGGTTTTTAGTTAAGTCGGGCAGCACGGTTGGTGCAGGCTTGGAGGGCCGAAGGACCTGTTCCTGTGCTGTAATTTTCTGTGTTCTTTGTTGATACTTTATCTTTAATGTGTCGTAATTATGACTGTTAAAGTCCAGATCAGAAACTCCAAGGTATTTTATGAGGTTTGCCTGGACCCCAACTTTTACATTTGATTTTGGCATTAGGGTGGGCATAAGGTGCTTCACTCCAGGTATGATTCAAGTGACCCACGAGGGAGCTTTTATCAAACTATATACCAAAAAGAATTAGCATAACTTTTATCAAATAAAAGACTTAAACATGACAAAATATAATTCTTAACAGCTAGCTATCTCTGTTATTCCAATTCAGCAGTATCCCCCTAGATGTAAATCCCTTCTTTGGAACTGTTGGAACAAACAACAAATATGCTTACAAGAAGCCAGATTTCCAGCCTTTTGACACTTCTGGAGAATGATCTGGACAGACACCTGGCTTCTAATTCTCCTGCATCTGTTTCCAGAGAAAGCTCCACCCCCAGAGCATAGAAGCTCAGAGAAAGAGATTTATTTCTAGATTCCAGTCTCCAGACCTCAGATGGAGTGAGAGATACAGAGAAAGCGATTTCTCTCTAAAGATCCCAAAAGCAGACTGCCTTGAATTTTTTGTGAAAGCCTAGCTCTACCCAGTTATGTGACCTTACCTATCAATCAGCCTAATCACCCTACTCTGCAATATCCCAGGGGAAAACACACAGTAACAACAGAACAGCATCAGTCCAGGTGAACAAGGTAGCAATTAAGATCACTAATGCTGTCCCAGAAGCAATAGAAGATGCCGCTTATGTACAGAACGGCCCTGATAATAAAATAAAAACTGCTACAACAGACCCTGCACAAAAAAACATGATAAATACATTCCTTAAAGGCACAGTATCATCACATAACCATTGTTGGCCCATGGCCTGATAATTGAGCAAGCTTTGATATTAAACGCTGACATATTTTGTAAATTAATCACTAAAATTCTAATTGGCAATCTCAATGGTATGAGTTGGTTTAATTTAAATGTTCTCTCATTGAAGGCAATGGACCATTGATCTGCACATTGACATCCATGTATTAAACCTATATTACAGGGTCAAGACTGCAATGGAGGAGCATTGCAGTTGTTCTAGCAATTATCTGGGGGTTTGCTGCATTCTGGGCCGGGATGCCACTATTGGGATGGGGTGAATATGACTACGAACCATTGAGAACTTGCTGCACTTTGGATTACTCCAAAGGTGACAGGTGCGTATGTGAATTTTTCAAAAATGCAATTCATTCTCAGGATGTGTGGGCCTGGCTGGCAAGGCCAGCATTTATTGGTAAACCCTAGCTGCCCTAAGAAGGTTGTGGTGAGCTGCCTTCTGTGTAGTAGCTTGGTAGAATTGGGTTTGCTACACAACTTCGGGGAGCAGGTAAGAATCAACCACATGGCACGGAATGGGAGTCACAATGAACATAAGAACTAGGAGCAGGAGTAGGCCAACTGGCCCCTCGAGCCTGCTCCGCCATTCAATAAGATCATGGTTGATCTATTCGTAGATTCAACTCCACTTACCCGCCTGCTCACCATAACCCTTAATTCCTTCACTGTTCAAAAATTTATCTATCCTTGCCTTAAAAACATTCAATGAGGTAGCCTCAATTGCTTCACTGGGAAGGGAATTCCACAGATTCACAACCCTTTGTGTGAAGAAGTTCCTCCTCAACTCAGTCCTAAATCTGCTTCCCCTTATTTTGAGGCCATGCCCCCTAGTTCTAGTTTCATCTACCAGTGGAAACAACTTCCTTTCTTCTATCTTATCTACTCCCTTCATAATTTTATATGTTTCTATAAGATCTCCCCTCATTCTTCTGAATTCCAATGAGTATAACCCCAGTCTACTCAGTCTCTCCTCATAAGCCAACCCTCTCAACTCCGGAATCAACTCCAGAAGCCACATCAGATAAGAAGACGAGGGATTAGACTTTTTGGAGTTTATGGGAGGAAGCATGGAAGTGGGCAGGTACAGATTTCATGCCACCAGCTGGCACCATTCTTGCCTAAGAGCCATTTATCTGGATGCAGGGTGGGGAATGGTAGGGTTAACCACCCATAAGTGGGAGGTAGCCAGTTAGGTCTCTTGAGAAAGGCTCTTTAAGGCTGATGGTCAAAGGCAGACTAGGATCTCCCAGTCAGTCTCCAGGTTCCCCAGAGGCGTCGGGGAGCAGGTCAGCTGGGTAGAGGTGTCGTCCCCGCGACAGCCCTTTATTCCAGGGCTCCAGGCAGGATTGAGGCCCCTCCCCTCCCCGCCTGCCTGCCTGACTGCTGCCGCTGGCTGCCCCGTGAAAGGGCTGCCCCTACATAATGGCATCCTGGCTGCTGAAGGGGATTTTTAATTTTAAAGTTAACAAAGCAGGTAAGTCCACCTTGAGACCAAAGCGTCGTGTGATTTCAAGAAGAAATTAGATATAGCTCTTGGGGCTAAAGGGATCAAGGGACACGGAGCGGGGGGGAAGATGGGATCATGGTGTTGAATTTGATGATTAGCCATGATCAAAATGAATGATGGAGCAGGCTCGAAGAGCTGAATGGTCTACTCTTGCTTCTATTTCCTATGTTGCTATGAGGTGCTCTCTATCTTCCTTACCTGAAAAGGAAGCCTACAGTGCCTCCTATTGACCCTACACTTGCAAAAACCCTTAATTGGATGGTAAGCCCACCCTCTAGCCATTAATTGGCCAATTGGAGGCAAATCACAGATGAGTGACTGTTCCCCACACACCACGGGCTTCTGACCCCCATTTGACACTAATGTTCGGCTCTCAAAACCCGTGAGGTAAATCTTCTCCTGGGATTTCATCCTTAAAGGACATTAATAAACTAGTTTGTTTCTTTTTAATGATGGAACAGTTTCAGGGCTGTTTTTGCTAGCATTATCTTTTTACTCCGAGTTTTTTTTGAAGTGACAGCAAAGTCTCAGAAGATCATGGCGAAATTTAACTAATTTTCTTGGGATTATTTAATCCTGGCCTCTGCATTGCTGGGGTGGTCATGATGTGGAGATGCCGGCGTTGGACTGGGGTGAACACGGTAAGAAGTCTCACAACACCAGGTTAAAGTCCAACAGGTTTATTTGGTAGCAAATACCATAGGCTTTCGGAGCACTGCTCCTTCGTCAGATGGAGTGGAAATGTGCTCTCAGCAGTTAGCACTACTGCCTCACAGCACCAGGGACCTGGGTTCAATTTCCAGCCTCGGGTCACTGTCTACGTGGAGTTTGCACGTTCTCCCCGTGCCTGCATGGGTTTCCTCCGGTGCTCCGGTTTCCTCCCAAAGATGTGCGGGTTAGGCTGATTGGCCGTGCTAAATTGACCCTAGTGTCAGAGAGATTAGTGGGGTAAACATGTGGGGGTTACAGTGCCTGGGTGGGATTGTGGTCGGTGTAGACTCGATGGGCCGAACGGCCTCCTTCTGCACTGTAGGGATTCTATGAATAACAACAGAAAATTCTAGAAATAACATTTCAGGTCATTTTCTGTTTGGATTTCCAGCATCTACACACCATATTTTGCTCTGGATTGCTAGTCTAGTAACTTAACTGTATAGCATACCCTTGGTAGTGTGGTACTCTGAAACTGAAATCATTAAGACCACTATAATCACCGCACCGCCCCCCCCCCAACCCCACCCCCCCAGTATACCAGCTGACTTGTTTCTCTGAGAAGTGGCTTTAGTCTCCCATCAGCACAACCTACTGGACTATTAATGCAATTACAAATGCCTGAAGTACAGCAGCACTTCAAACACCAGATGCCACCTTGTGATGATGATGTGTATTGCACTGAGAAACGCTACACAGAAAGTACAAGATTCATTATGGTTATCAAATTTCACAAACGTAACTTTTAGGAAAATCCCATAAGCTTCCAGATGCTCAGAAATTTGAAATAGGTGCTTAAAGAGAGACAATGTTTGGACAACTTAGGTTCGTTGGTGGTCTTTTTCTCAGGACAGGCAGTATTCCTACCTATCATAGAATAGTAATAAGTCTCACAACACCAGATTAAAGTCCAACAGGTTTATTTGGAATCACGAGCTTTCGGAGCACTGCTCCTTCATCAGGTGAGTGGAGATAGGTTCACAAACACGGCATATATAGGCAATGACACAATTGCAAGCTAATTACAGATTGGAATGTGAAGAATGGTTGGAATGTGAGACTTCTTACTGTGCCCACCTCAGTCCAATGCCGGCATCTCCACATCATATCATAGAATATACTTTAATATTGTAGAATCCCTACAGTGCAGAAGAAGGCCATTATGCCCATCGAGTAGTTAGCATTACAGTGCCAGGGACCCGGGTTCGATTCCTGGCTTGGATCACTGTCTGTGCAGAGTTTGCACGTTCTCCCCGTGACTGTATGGGTTTCCTCCGGGTGCTCTGGTTTCCTCTCACAGTCCGAAAGACGTGCTGGTTAGGCATCATTGGTCCTGCTAAATTCTCCCTCAGTGTACCCGAACAGGCGCCGGAGTGTGGCGACGAGGGGATTTTCACAGTAACTTCATTGCAGTGTAAATGTGAGCCTACCTGTGACTAATAAATAAACTTTAACTTTGAATCTGCAGTGATTCTCCAATGGAACATTTTACCCAAGCCCTATCTCCATAACCCTACACATTTACCCCGCTAATCCCTACCTATACATCCCAGGATAATAAGGAGCAATTTAGCATGGCCGATCCACCTAACCTGCACATCTTTGGAGTGTGGGAGGAAAACTGAGCACCCGGAGGAAACCCACGCAGAAAACCTGCAAACTCCATACAGACAGTCACCCAAGGCCAGAATCGAACCCAGGTACCTGGCGCTGTGAAGCAGCCATGTTAACCACTGTGCCATTGTGGGACATCCTGAATGATGGTTTCCAATGTCTGCACTAAATTCAGCTTTCTTTTCCCCAAATAATCCAAAAGAAAGCATGGCGTTAAATGTAGCCAGCGGCCTTTGAATAGCTGCTGGTGCCTGCTAACCTGTTCTCATAACCTCAATATGTCACCTGCTTTGGGATGCCCTCAGTGCAATTACTTTATTATAATGTTGATGCCATTATGATGTGTAGTTCTGTGAAGTTCTCTGAATGAGTTATAGAGTCATAGACGTTTACAGCATGGAAACAGGCCCTTTGGCCCAACTTGTCCATACCGCCCTTTTTTTTTAAACCCCTAAGCTAATCCCAATTGCCTGCATTTGGCCCATATCCCTCTGTACCCATCTTACCCATGTAACTATATAAATGCTTTTTAAAAGACAACATTGTACCCGCCTCTACTACTACCTCTGGCAGCTTGTTCCAGACACTCACCACCCTCTGTGTGAAAAAATTGCCCCTCTGGACACTTTTGTATCTCTCCCCTCTCACTTAAACCTATGCCCTCTAGTTTTAGACTCCCCTACCTTTGGGAAAAGATATTGACTATCTCACTGATCTGTACCCCTCATTATTAAGATTATCCCTCAGCCTCCTACGCTCCAGAGAAAAAAGTCCCAATCTATCCAGCCTCTCCTTATAACTCAAACCATCAAGTCCCGGTAGCATCCTAATAATGCAGGCTCCGTTAACCCATTGGTGTAATTGGATATTGTGAATGTTTAGAGTTTTGCAATGTTTGATCACCCCATTGTCATTAGAACAGAATAGAATGCTTTCTATGGTGCATCTGTAAAAGTTGGTGAGAGTCGTAGCTGACATGCCAAATTTCCTTAGTCTCCTGAGAAAGTAGAAGTGTTGTTCATCTAACCTTTTCTTCGCTGGCTTGACTACCATTTTCCATCTGTGAAGCTCCTGAGAATCTCTCTTTCTACTTATTAAAGCAAGTTATAGTAGAGTGGAAGAGAACTCTTGGAGGAGTTACAAATTTAGATCCTTTGAACAGCATGAGGAGAATCACTGTTCTCAAAGGAAGGGTAGGTTGACCAAGCATCAGGGTGGCTGGGGGGGATGTCCAACAGTCTCCAGGAGAACACAATCAACCAGGTTTGACGCCATGTTGGATTTGGAGCCCATGCAGCATCAAACTGAACCAGCATGAGATTACCATTCCAGGTCAAGCCTGATTCCTGGTCTGCGTTATCAATTTACTGCCATGGGGATTAGAAACACTCATGCTAAACTCCCGGTTATGAGGTACCTTTGGAAACATCCGGTTTAAATAAGGAGAGAGTCTCCTGTTCTTTCTGAGCACCAACCCCCCAGCAGATGCCCCCATTGTGGCCTTGAGAACAGTTCCTGAAGTCACATTGCCCACACCAGGTTAAAGCTCAAAGTTCACAGCCAAGTCCATTGCTCTGACGAAGGATCATCCAGATTCAAAACGTTGGCTCTATTCTCTCTCCACAGATGCTGTCAGACCTGCTGGGGTTTTCCAGCATTTTTCTGTTTTTGCTTCAGATTCTAGCATCCGCAATATTTTGTGTTAACTGTTGCCTGAATAATAAACATAAAAGCAAAATACTGTGGATGCTGGAAATTGAAATAAAAATGTTGTTTTTTGTTTTCCTCGGCTTGCCCCAATATAACCCCATCCCGCACCCAGAAGGTCATCACCTTTTGTTATTTTAATTAGTTTTCGGTGAGCACTGACCCTTGTTCACTGTTAACACATTCTGCTGTCTTAGCTTTAGCCCACTATAAGTGCAACTTTAGGCCACTATTAGCGCTCCTTCAGACCCCTTAATGCTACTATTAACACTCCCTTCGTCTTGTGTCCATGACACCTTTGCCAACCTCTCCTTAGTTCCGACCTAATCCTGATCTTCTATCCTGCCCCGCCTCCCTCTCCAACTGTATAATTCATCACATTTCTATCCCTCTTTAGTTCTGTAGAATATTCATATGGACTCGAACCATTTGTTCTGTTCCTCTCTCTCCACAGATGTTGTCAGACCTGCTGAGTTTATTCAGCATTTTCTGTTTTTTGCCTGAATAATACAAACTGCAGATATAACAAAACTATTCATTCATAGAGTCCCTACAGTGCAGAAGGAGGCTATTTGGCCCATCGAATCTGCATCGACCACAATCCCACCCTAGCCCCATAACTCCACATATTTACCCTGCTAATCCCCCTAACACTAGGGTCAATTTAGCATGGCCTATCCATCTAACCCGCACATCTTTGGACTGTGGGAGGAAATCAGAACACCCGGAGGAAACCCACACAGACACAGGGAGAACGTGCAAACTCTATGTGGTGAACCATCGTTGGTTCCCACTGTGGGATTGTTCTAATGTTGTTGTTGGGCTAGGGTGGGATTGATACACCTGTGGTTGTTACTGTTGTGGCACATCCCAGTCGGGCTCCGCCTCCTGGGAGAGGTATAAGATCCCCTGCTCGGGCGGGACCTCTTCAGTCTGGGATAGTGTGTTGAAGTTCTGTTAGTTCCATTGTTAGTTAATAAAAGCCTTCTTTTACCGAAGCTTTGTGCCACGTGTGAGGCAGTAGTGGTAATCACTGTGCCACCGTGCCACCCTGGGACAGTGGCACAGTGGTTCAACTCTATAAAGCATGAATCAGATTCTGATGTATAATATTGCTTGTTCCTTGATTTTATTTTCCCAGGAAATTTGTCTCATTCTTCATTCCGGTGGCAATTTTTGAATTTGCCCTTCCACTTTTCATCTTAATTACCTCTTACCAGTCCTGTGCAAGTAAATTCAAGAAAACTGGGCAAGCCAAGGTAAAAGGAAGTTGCATTATCTTGTTAAGAGCACAGTAGAAAATCCTTTGATCATTTCACTGTCATGGCAACACACTTTCAGATTCAAAATGATTTTATGCGTTCGTAGAATGCTTACAGTGCAGAAGGAGGCCATTCAGCCCATCGAGCCTGCACCGACAACATTCCCACGCAGGTCCTATCCCCTTAACCCCACATATTTACCCTGCTAGTCCACTGACACTAACAGGTAATTTAGCATGGCCATTCCACTCTTTGGACTGTGGGAGGAAATCAGAGCACCCGGAGGAAACCCACACAGACATGGGAAGAATGTGCAAAGTCCACACAGACAGTGACCCAAGGCCAGAATTGAACCCGGGTTCCTGGTGCTGTGAGGCAGCAGTGCTAACCACTGTGCCACCATGCCATTCCAAAACCCTCTTGTGTAAAAGGGACCCAATAGGTGTCTAGTTAATGAATCAGGATGGTAATACACGGTGAGCTTCACTCCGAGACCAGGACTCCCCACCCAGCGCAATGTGTTTCCTGGTGGTCGAAGCTGCTCACCATTGACTGCCAGCGAAATCTTCTGGTCCCACCGAACTCAGTGACCATTTCCGTTGCTCGCTGGCTGTGCCGCGGGGGAACCCAACAGTGTGGGGCGGCGTGTGGGGTGGGGGGGGGGGGGGGGGGGCGTTGCCTTCGGCGGGACTGGAAAGTCCGCCAGTGGGAAAGGCTGGAAAATCCTGACCAGAGAGACAATGGCAATGTATTGAAATTGAATAGCCAGCTATTAATGGGGGAGAGTTACTTAACAGAATGAGTGAGAAAGGTTGAAACAGTACGTCAGTGTATCACTGTAAATTAGCATTCACAGAAGCTGAATGTTAATTATTGCACTGATCAGAGTCTGACATTGTTACAGTTGGTGAATTGGGGTTAAATTCCTGTCAGCCTGACAGTATTAGATAATCACTCAATCGAACGGCTCAGTGTCTTTCAGGTCGACTTAAATGGAAAAGGAAATTGGGCAAAAGAATGTTCATTTGCTTTTGTCCATTTTGCACACCTGTTGGATTTCACTCCCCATGTCTCTGAATGGGAATGTTCCAGAACTTTTATGGCCCTCTCTTTATGAGCTGTGTGACTGAGTCCAACTCCTTTCCCCCTTCAAACACGTCTTAGTTGCTTGAGTCTCATGTTGAGGAGTCCCTTCTGAGGAGGGTTACCTGTCTCACTAGGATCTAAAGCATAAAGTTCATTTATTAGTCATAAGTAAGTCTTACATTAACACTGCAAGTAAGTTACCGTGAAAATCCCCTAGTCACCAGACTCCAGTGCCTGTTCGGGTACACTGAGGGAGAATTTAGCATGGCGAATGCACCCTAACCAGCACATCTTTCAGACTGTGGGAGGAAACCAGAGCACCTGGAGGAAACGTGAGGAGAATGTGCAAACTCCACACAGGCCGTGACTCAAGCCAGGAATCGAACCCGGGTCCCTGGCACTGTGAGGCAGCAGTGCTGACCACTGTGCCACCCCATCCTCTAACTGAGACCACCTTGCACATGAGTTCTATCGAAGCTAGCTGGCTCCCCTCTCACCCTCCCTAATCTCAGAAAACTGTACAGTTAAACAACTGGAACTTCTGCCTGTAGCAAGCTAATACAACCTTACTCTGCCTTGACAGGCCTTGAGTGTGTAGTCTTGAAAGTTCCCTCTCTACATCTGGTAGATGAAAAAATATTTACAGAACAGGGATGGTGAAAACAAAAAGAATCTCCTCAAACAAAGAGAAGTTAAGAGACTGAAGAAAGACAGGAAAAGACTGTTTTGATTACCATTTATACAGTGACAAAGAGAGACTGACTCAAATAGAAGCGAGTCTAACAATGTTTGCTACAGTTATTGGGAGAGATGCCATGTCCTATCATCAAGAATAAAGAACAGTGCAGCACAGGAACAGGAGGAACAGGCCCTTTGGCCCACCAAGCCTGCACTGACACATGCTGCCTTTCTAAACTAAAGACATTTTGTCTCTACATGGTCCGTATCCCTCTATCCCTGCTTATTCATGTATCAGAAACTTTTATATCCCATTAAGCAATCTGAGTAACACATTTAGTAAAATGGGATCCCATTAGATTTCAAAACACCCTAAAGTCCTGAGGCTGATGTTAAATTGGTGAAACAGGGATAGTTGAAGTTTTTGAAACTTGGCATATTGTCTTTGATCCCAGCGTGATTTTGACAATTTGATGTTTCCCTAAGTATTCCTCTTGGGTCTGCTGTTCGGAAATGGCTAAGGACACCAGTGGTCTGGTGGTGGGTTACAGATCACTCAGGAAGTCCGAGTTGCCGTGGAAACAAACACTTTTACCTGCGTGTTGTAATTAATCTGCAGCTATGGATAATGATGGTGGAGAGTCCAACATCTTTTCCATCACGTGGCTTGCCAGGAATCTTTCCCGCTCTTACCATCTGCCAACGGCATGTGTTGGAAGGAATTACAGAATTTCAACCTGTATGGCCGGATTATGAATGCATTTAGAGAGGAACTAACGTAGACCCATAATCCAGTGAGGAATCAATACACTTAAAGGTTAGGTAAAGGATAAAACGCCAGCAAACTAAAGCAATGAAACCAAGGATAGGGTAGGGATTTATGCAGGCTTGGGTTGGTATATCTCTGATAAATAAAGTGGCAGAGGCGCCGGGAGTTTGGGGAATATCATAGACACAGAGTAGAGAGAAATTCCGGTGGGACCTGGTGGTTTAGCTTTATGGTGATATAACCATTGCATGACTTGAACCATTCTAATTCCGTTTATTTTCTTTCCATTCAGTTTAATACTGGACTGCCTTTTAAAACCCTAATCATTTGCTGGGGACCTTACAGTGTGTTGTGCATGTATGCGGTCGTTGAAAATGTTACCGTCCTATCTCCAAAACTCAGAATGGTAAGTCAGAGGGGCTGGTGTCCTATTTAGAAGGGTACGCGTACGAGGTGTGGAGTGGGGCTCACATTACACAGATGGAACTAACTTAGTTCAGAATGAACCAGAACAATTTGTCTGATTTTCAGTCCATTTTGCAATTGTACTGATTACAGACAAACAGAACGAGATGTTAGCCACTTGTTCAGAGATGCGGTAAAATTGACAAGAAATTTGGAAAATGCTCAAATAAAAGCAAAATACTGCGGATGCTGGAAATCTGAAATAAAACAGAAAATGCTGTTTAAACTCAGCAGGCCTGGCAGCATCTGTGGAGAGAGAAGCAGAGTTAATGTTTTGAGTCCCAATGACCCTCCTACAGAACATTCTCTGTTTTTATATTTGGAAAATGCATTAGTTTCGTTTTGGAGGGAGGTGTGGATATGCGACTGTCGATTCACGTGGGGTCTCTAGATATTTGCTGCTTCTATTACTCAGTTTAATGGACTTTCAAAGTGAATGTCACTATAATACTCCGTAAGAAGTCTCACAGCACCAGGTTAAAGTCCAATATATTTATTTGGAATCACGAGCTTTTGGAGCGCTGCTCGTTCATCAGGTGAGTGCACGCACGGGCCACTCACCTGATGAAGGAGCAGCGCTCCGAAAGCTCGTGATTCTAAATAAACCTGTTGGACTCTAACCTGACGTTGTGAGACTTCTTACTGTGCCCACCCCAGTCCAACGCCGGCATCTCCATATCATGACTTTCTGTTTACCCTTGTTTTGCCAGCTTCCTGCCATCCTTGCAAAGACATCCCCCATGGCCAATGCCTTCGTCTATGCTCTGGGGAACCCAAACTACAGAGGAGGAATCTGGTCATTCCTAACGGGACAGAAAATGGAACCCATTGAAATGGATGGAAAAGTTAAATAAATAAATAACACAACCGTTGACAGAACAATTGTTGGAACATGAACTCACGTGCAAAGAGAAGTTATCGACCCAATCTGTATATCGTAAGAAGATAAGAACATAAGAAATAGGAGCAGGAGTAGGCCATCTAGCCCCTCGAGCCTGCCCCGCCCTTCAACAAGATCATGGCTGATCTGAAGCGAATCAGTTCCACTTACCCGCCTGCTCCCCATATCCCTTAATTCCCTTATCGATCAGAAAACTATCTACCCGTGATTTAAACATATTCAACGCGGTAGCCTCCACCACTTCAATGGGCAGAGAATTCCAGAGATTCACTACCCTCTGAGAGAAGAAGTTCCCCTTCAACTCTGTTCTGAACCGGTGCCCACTTATTTTGAGGCTGTGCCCTCTAGTTCTGGTTTCCCTTCTAAGTGGAAAGAATCTCTCTACCTCTACCCTATCCAGCTCCTTCATTATCTTATATGTCTCTATAAGATCACCCCTCAGCCTTCTAAACTCCAACGAGTACAGACCCAATCTGTTCAATCTCTCCTCATAAGCTACACCCCTCATCGCCGGTATCAACCTGGTGAACCTTCTCTACATTCTCTCCAAGGCCAATATATCCTTTCGCAAATAAGGGGACCAAAACTGCACACAGTACTCCAGTTGCGGCCTCACCAGTGCCTTGTATAGTTGCAGCAAGACCTCCCTGCTTTTATATTCTATCCCCCTCACGATAAAGGCCAACATTCCATTCGCCTTCTTGATCACCTGCTGCACCTGCAGACTGAGTTTTTGCGATTCGTGCACAAGGACCCCCAGGTCCCTCTGCACAGTAGCATGATGTAATTTTTCTCCATTTAAATAATATTCCAATTTACTATTATTTCTTCCAAAGTGGATAACCTCACATTTGCTAACGTTATATTCCATCTGCCAGATCCTCGCCCAGTCGCTCAGCCTATCCAAATCTCTCTGCAGACTTTCCGTGTCCTCCACGCAATTCGCTTTCCCACTCATCTTCGTGTCATCAGCAAACTTTGATACCCTACACTCAGTCCCCTCCTCCAGATCATCTATGTAAATGGCAAACAGTTGAGGCCCCAGCACCGATCCCTGCGGCACGCCACTGGTCACCAACTGCCAACCAGAAAAGCACCCATTTATTCCAACTCTCTGCTTCCTGTTAGATAGCCAATCCCCAATCCACGCCAACACCTTACCCCTAACTCCGTGTACCTCAATCATCTGCAGCAACCTTTTGTGAGGCACCTTATCGAATGCCTTCTGGAAATCTAAAGACACCACATCCACCGGTTCCCCTCTGTCAACCACTCTAGTCAGATCTTCATAAAAATCCAGTAAATTCGTCAAACATGACTTTCCCTTCATATCAAGTTGTGTCTACCCTAGAAATATATCATACCCTGTACAAACAAGAGGTTAGAATGAATGTAGTGTTAGTTTATAACAACAATTGAAAATTCATTGAAGCTTTTGACTCCCAACATCCTTAAACCCAAAGCATTTACAATGACTGTTCAGTCTGTTGCAAATAAATGATGATCTATATTCCATGTTCTGTTTCAGCCCTTTTGACTTCACCTGTTTTATAAAAGATTTGGGTGGCTTGGTGGCACAGTGGTTAACACTGCTGCCTCACAGCTCCAGCGGCCTGGGTTCAACTCTCAGCTTGGGTCACTGTCTGTGTGGAGTTTGCATGTTCTCCCCGTGTCTGCATGGGTTTGCTCCGGTTTCCTCCCACACTCTAAAGATGTGTGGGTTAGGTGCATTGGTCATGCTAAATTGATCCTAGTGTCCTGGGATGCGTAGGTTAAAGAGATTAGCAGGGTAAATATGTGGGGGATAGGGCCTGGGTGGGATTGTTGTCGGTGCAGGCTTGATGGGCCAAATGGCCTCCTTCTGCACTGTAGGGTTTCTATGATTCTATTTTCTATGATTGCGGAAAAATTATTTAAGAGGAGCAATGTATAATTAGCAATACACAACTTGGTTTTAACAAGGTAAAGCTTGCAACATGAATAGATACAATTTTAAGTTTTTAAGTTTATTTATTAGCATCACAAGTAAGCTTACATTGACACTGCAATGAAGTTATTATGAAAATCCCCTAGTTGCCACACTCCATCCCCTGTTCAGCTACACTGAGGGTGAATTTAGCATGGCCAATGCACCTAACCAGCACGTCTTTCAGACTGTGGGAGGAAACTGGAGAACCCAGAGGAAACCCACGCAAAAAAACATGCAAACTCCACACAGTCAGTGATCCAAGCCAGGAATCGAACCTGAGTCCCTGGCACTGTGAGGCAGCAGTGCTAACCACTGTGCCACTATGCCACCCCATCTCAGGGTGTGTTCATGTGGAATATGCCTGCATATCAACAACACCATTTTCAAAAAACACATACTCAGGAATGAAATGGAGCCTGCTGCCTTGTGCCAGTTACAGAAGGATTGCAAATCGGTCTGAAGATGGAGCTATTGTTGGAAAGATTGGGACCAGAGTAAACATTATTTCGCAATACTCTTAGTTCTTTTCAATGAGCTTTCTGTATTATTCTGACCAGTTGCAGAATAAGACCATAAGATGTACAATGTTCATTAAGCTTTGTGACATAGCTTTCACTGGATAGTCATTTGTTTTGGCGGAGTGCTTATCTTTTCCATTTTAAACACCTCAACACAAAGGGTTTGATATTAGATTCAATTTCAGACATTTATCAGTTCACTGAAATCCCATTCTTAAGTGGTCAGCTGTTTCAACGGAACTTGGAAAAGATTATTCAAACACTTGTAGAAACTTTAGAGCAATTGTAAGCTTAGCTGAAAATACATAGAATTCCTACAGTGCAGAAGGAGGCCATTCGGTCCATCGAGTCTGCACCGACAACAATCCCACCTTGGCCCTATCCCTGTAACCCCCCCGACAAATTTACCCCACCAATCCCTCTAATCTATGCATGCCAGGACACTAAGGGAAAACTTAGCATGGCCAATGCACCTAACCCATACATCTTTGGACTGTGGCAGGAAACCGGAGCAAACCCACATAGGCACGGGGAGAGTGGGTGCAAACTCCACACAGGCAGTGACCCAAACCGGGAATTGAACCCAGGTCCCTGGAGCTGTGAGGCAGCAGTGTTCACCACTGTGCCACCGTGCTGCCCACAAGTTGCCAATTTGAAATTGTTAATTGTAAATTGTTAATACCCTACTCTTTTTAGTTGATATATGTGCATGTACTGACCCTCCAATCTATGTCTACCTTTGGATTCAACATTTAACAATACACTGAATTTAGACATTGTTACAGAAAATGACAAAGGCATTTTGTTTCTACATTCAAGGATTAATGTAAATATATTTGGATTGTAGAGGTTGAAAAATGGCTATTTGATTACCCACTGTAGTGGTAAACCATTGTAATCCTTTATCCTTGGCACAATGTCAGCCTCAGTTAGTCAGTGCAAGGGAATCGGGCAAAGCTTTGTGATATATTTCTCAAAAACAGATTTTTTGGCACTATTTCATTAGCTCACCTTGGATGAAAGATTAGACTATTAATGTCTTATTACTGTATCGTCAGGGATAAAGGGGGGTTGTGTTTTTATCAAAAAACTCAAAACACAGATGACACTAATGTAACAAAATCTTAATTCATAACAGCATTAAAATTCTACCGAGTGCAATTTGTGGAAATTACAATTGTGAAATATTGGGCGCTATTGAACACTTTAATCATTTCATTTAATAAAAACTATTCGTCAGGTGAAAGTCTTTGAAATATTTCCGAAGAAAATATGAGTTATGCTGCTACTGTTCCTGATCATGATGGATGGGGCCACTGTTTCTATATTTCGTGAGTTATAAGAATGTTTGTAGATTTGGCAAACCTTCCTTGCCATTCAGTCAGGAATGTCTGAGTTCCCGAACATTTTATTCATTCTTTTAAAAAGAATTTTTACTTTTCATTCTTGTCCTGCTTTTCTCTCTTCATCCACTCTCTGCCGTATTTCTCTTTCTGTCTCTAATTTGAGTCTAATTCCTTCTGCTTGCCTTCCCTGCCACTTGCTCTGTTCCTTTCTCTATCCCCTTCTTCCATGGATTAAAGGGATGGGTCATTGGGCACAACATTCACAAGGCCCAGGACGGTACACTGACATTCCTGCTCCATTGCTTTGTGAGTTGAATGTTGTGAGTGGTTCTCTGTGGAGTTGCAAAGGTTAGGACCGTTCCAATCCATCAGAGTTCCCTTTGGGTATGAATATTAAAACTGCATACCTCAGTGTTAGCCCAAAACATGAAATTAGATCTGTGAAACTATAAACTGACAGGCTTAAAGAACCTAATAAAAAACACTTGAATGTAGGTTTTAAGCAGTTCTGGTACCAGGCTCTCCCAAGCAGAGAAAATCAATCATTCAGTTACTACTTTACAGTAAGTATAAGCTCAGTTAATGCCAGCGAGATAAATATTAGAGATCTATGAAGTATTCTCAGGTGGGGGGCACGGTGGCACAGTGGTTAGCACTGCTGCCTCACAGCGCCAGGGACCCAGGTTCAATTCCCGGCTTGGGTCACTGTCTGTGTGGAGTTTGCACATTGTCCCTCGTATCTGCGTGGGTTTCCTCCGGGTGCTCTGGTTTCCTCCCACACTCCAAAGATGTGCAGGTTAGGTGGCTTGGCCATGCTAAATTGAGCCTTAGTGTCAGGGGACTAGCTAGGGTAAATGCATGGGGTTATGGGAATAGGGGCTGGGTGGGATTGTGGTCAGTGCAGATTTGATGGGTTGAATGGCCTCCTTCTGCACTGTAGGATTCTTGATGTTAGGCAGATGTGACTAGTTGGTGGTAGACTAAAATTCCACATGTGCTCAGCCTATATCGCAGAGCCCTTGCTGCTCAGAATGAATTTCCCTTTCCCATTCCACAATCTTTCTAAAATTGCTATCTGGAATGTTAATGATCATGAAATTAATAGTGATTTGAGCAGTGGAAGCATGTCCACCAGGAACTGGATGAAGACTGCCCTAAAATCATTTCAATGCATGGCCCCAACTGCTATCAGTATAGATAGCGTTTGTATTCAAAGTTGATTCATTCGTGCGACAGTAGGCTTACATTAACACTGCAATGAAGTTACTGTGAAAATCCCCTAGCCGCCACACTCTGGTACACTGAGGGAGAATTTAGCATGGCCAACACACCTAACCAGCACGTCTTTCGGACTGTGGGAGGAAACCAGAGCACCTGGAGGAAACCTACGCAGACACGGGGAGAACATGCAGACTCCACACAGACAGTGACCCAAGCCAGGAATCAAACCCTCGTCCCTGGCGCTGTGAGGCAGCAGTGCTAACCACTATACCACCTCACCATTATTCTCGTATTCCATTTAGTTGAGCTAAATTCAACTGAAAGTAACAGATGAAAATAATATTGTGTATTAATGACTCTTAATCCACACAATGATAAAGATCCTGAGCTATGGGGAACATTTATAACCAAAGTTATATATTGAGAAAATATAATCAATAAAACAACCCCTAAATAATTCAACACAAAAGTCCAGAAAGTGGATTGAATGGTGTCTGATTCCTGAATGAAAGGCTGATGTTGAAGGGTCTTTACTGGCAGAGCATGACAAATTGGTTAGACCAATCAAATTGCCTGCCTGAAAATTACTTTAGCCTCCCTTCCCTATCCAAATAAAAGACCAAATAACCATTTCATGCCTCTTTGGGATATTGGATTATATGTGGAGTGAATTTTGTGTGTTAATTATTTCTCGATTGTGTTTTATTGTATGCCAGTGGAGGGCATTATTTGGGGTTTCACTTGAGCACATGTAAAGAGAGACTGAAGTTGGGTGTTGAGTCAGGAAGCCTACGCTTGTAATGTTTCAATCTGGAAGTAAATCTGAGGCTGAGCAAAGATTGGTTCCAGTTTCATCCTTCACCAACTAGCTTTCTGAAATATAACACCCTGATCAGATTTCTGAAGGTAAACCATGTAAGGATCACTGGAAACTGTCACCAGGATGTTATGTAAATAAGTGTTAAGCACCTGAATATGAGGCTGAGAGGTGTTTCCTTTGGCACTTCCTTGAAATTGGCTGTTGTGTGCTTCTGTAGAACCATAGAATTCGTACAATGCAGAAGGAGGCCATTCGGACGATTGAGTCTGTACTGAGTCTCCAAAGGAGCTACTTATCCAGACCCATGCCCCCCACCCCATCTCCATAACCCCATGCATTTACCATGGCCAATCCACCTAATCTACAAATTTTTGACATTAAGGGACAATTTAGCACGGCCAATCCACCTAACCTGCACATCTTTGGAGTGTGGGAGGAAACAGGAACACCCAGAGGAAACCCATGCAGACACGGGGAGAACGTGCAAACTCCACATCGACAGTGACCCAGTGCCAGAATTGAACCCAGGTCCCCTGGTGCTGTGAGGCAGCAGCACAAACCAACAGTGCCACTGTGCCACCCTGATCTCTTCTCTCCCCAGACATACAGTCAGACCAAAGTCAACATCTGTGCTGCATGACTATCCGCATCTTCACAACCACTTGGGATGTAACTGGAACCTCCAACACACCCACCCATGAAGATGCAAGAGGAGTAATTTCACATGGTCCTCGTGTATGCATTGCTGCTGCTGTTGTGTCTGTACTTGGACACGGGTAATTTCAAAGTTAAATTGATCTTTTCAGATTGTTGAGTTTTTATTTAAATGGTGTCTTCACATCTTTTTTTAAATCAAAACGCCTTACGCAAGGAAGCAAGATGTTAAGTAGCGTAACATTAATAATTTATTGTACATTTATTTATTCCATGTTATAGATTCCCAAAGGACAATGATTAATTACATTGAATCTACAGCATAGAAACGGGACTTCAGACCCAACTTCTGATCCAACGTAACTTTTATGCCACACACAGGCCTCATCCTATCCACCGTCCTCTAATCCAGCAACATTTCCATCTATTCCTTTCTCCCTTGTGTGTTCTGGCTTCCTCTTAAACACATCAATGCTATTCACCGTGGCCACACTCTGTGAAGAAGCAATTGAAACAAATCTGTTTTCTGGGCTGGATAGATAATGAACATTAGGAATAATGGAAGACATTGGGCAAAGAAATCTCTCCATCTCAGAGACGGAGACCGGAATTTTACCAGTCCACCCACCACGGGAATCGGAGCGAGTGAAGGGCGGACAATGGGAAGGTCCGTTGACCTCAGGCAGGATTTTACGGTTACGGGCCAAGCGAGGCTGTAAAATCCCACCCAGGTTCTTTTTTTTATTCATTCATGGGATGTGGGTGTCACTGGCTGGGCCAGCGTTTATTACTCATCCCTGAGGGCGTTTAAGAGCCAACCACATTGCTGTGGGTTTGGAATCACATGAAGGCCAGGCCAGGTAAGGACGGCAGATTTCCTTCCCTAAAGGGACATGAGTGAACCAGGTGGGTTTTTGCGACAATTGACAATGATGTCATGGTCATCATTAGATTCTTAATCCCAGATTTTTTTTTATTGAATTCAAATTTTACCATCTGCCATGGTGGGATTCGAAGCTGGGTCCCCAGGACATTACTCTGGCTCTCTGGATTACTCGTCCAGCAACAGTATTATTGCGCCACCACCAGAAAGTGCCACTTTGCGAAAAGGAAATTACCAACCTTGCCCTCTACAGTGGCTCTGGAGTCATATGTAGGCCAAACCAGGTAAGGATGGCAGATTTCCTTCCCTACAGGCATTAGTGAACCAGATGGGTTTTTCCCCACAATTGGCAATGGTTTTATGGTCATCGGTAGATTTGTAATTCCAGATATTTTTAAATTGAATTCAAATTCCACCATTTGCTGTGGTGGGATTCGAACCCGGGTCCTTAGAACATTAGCTGAGTTCCTGGATTAATAGTCAGGCGATAACACCACTAGGCCATTGCCTTATGTACAGTAATAGTTAAAAGAAATAGCCACTACATGCAAGATTTATAGTATAGTATTACCAGATCAGTTAGCCTGTCACTTACAACATGTTGGAAATATAAATCTTTGTTACAAACAATTTAACATGTCACTGATCAGTCTTAACAAGATGAGTGAAAGTCTATTTATTTTTTCATTGGGAATCACTGCAGTATTTTCAGAATTAAACAAAGACAAATGGGAGTATTTATCCCCAGTCACCATCAATTAGTATTATTTTGTTCTTAGATTATGTATACAGTGTTTTTTCTCTCATCATTTGGCCATGAGAGAGGTAATATAATCCTTCAATGCTGTTCCAGTTCTACCAAACCCACCATCGCTCATCTCTAGAATACTTCAACCTGACTTCCCCACTCCTCCAAAATCCATAAACTGCATTGTACTCCCAGCCCCCTCCATACTATTATAGAATCATAGAATCCCTGCAATGCAGGAGGAGGCCATTCGGCCCATCGAGGCTGCACCGTCTCTCCGAAAGAGCATCTTACCCACCTCCCCACCCTATCCCTGTAACCCTGCACATTTACCATGACTAATCCACCTAACCCACACATCTTTGGACACTAAGGGGCAATTTAGCATGGCCAATCCACCTAACCTGCACATCTTTGGAGCGTGGGAGGAAATTGGAGCACCCGGAGGAAACCTACGCAGACACGGGGAGAACGTGCAAACTCCACGCAGAGAATCACTCCACTATGATAACATTTCCTGTCCATAACTGTGAATGACACGCACACATCATCAGCACATCTTACAATATTGGCCCTTTGATAGAACTATTCAATGAATCCACTCCCCTGCTCTTGCCACACAGCCCTGTATATGTAGGCCCTTCAAGGATTTATCCAACTCCCTTTTGAATGTGACAATTGAATCTATTTCTAGGCGGTGCACTCCAACGGACAATGTTCAAAAATGGTTTCCCTGTGTCGTTTTAGTGCCAAGGGAAAAGGCAAGTCAGACTTCCAACACATTTGTATTTATTGCAATGAATCATGGATCTCCATCTTCCATTACTGCACATTGTAACACTGAAGATGTGTTTTATAATAAATTATATATAAAAATGGAAACTTGCCACCATACTGCATAGCTGAGGTGAATAGTATCGATGGGTTTGAGGAGAAGATAGATAAGGGCATGAGAGTGAAAAGAATAGAAGAATGTGTTGATAGAGATGGATAAAGAAGAATGGGAAGAAGCTTGAGTGGGGTAAAATATATTATCATAGAATCCCTACAGTGCAGAAGGAGGCCATTTGGCCCATCAAATCTGCAAACTCACCCAGGCCCTATTCCTGCAACTCCACATATTTACGCTGCTCATCCCCCTGACACGAAGGGACAATTTAGCATGGCCAAACAACCTAGCCTGCACATCTTTGGACGGTGGGAGGAAACTGCAGCACCCAGAGGAAACCCATGCAGACACGAGGAGAATGTGTAAAGTCCACACAGACAGTGACCCGAGGCTGGAATTGAACCTGGGTCCCTGGCGCTGTGAGGCAGCAGTGCTAACCACTCTGCTACCGTACCGCCCCATGGACTGGTTGGGCTGAATGTGCTCCCTGCACCATGTAAAATGGTAAAGTAATGGAAGGGCATGTTAGTAGGGTGGTGAAAGGGCATAGGGGACACTCGCCTTTATCAATCGAGGCAGAGATACAAAAGCAGGGAAGTCATGTTGGAGTTGTATAGAACTTTGGTGAGGCTACAGCTAGAATAGTGTGTGCAGTTCTGGTCGCCACATTATAGGAAGGATATGATTACACTGGAGGGGGTGCAGAGGAGATTCACCATGATGCTGCCTGGGATGGAACATTTAAGTTATGAAGAGAGGTTGGATAGGCTTGGGTTGTTTTCATTGGAGCAGAGAAGACTGAGGGGCGACCTGATCAAGGTGTACAAGATTATGAGGGGCATGGACAGAGTGGATGAGGAGCAGCTGTTCCCCTCAGTTGAAGGGTCAGTCATGGGAGGACATAGGTTCAAGTTGAGGGGCAAGAGGTTTAGGGGGGATGTGAGAAAAAACTTTTTTGCCCAGAGCGCTGCCTGGGAGGGTGGTAGAGGCGGGTTGCCTCACATCCTTTTAAAAAAGTACCTGGATGAGCACTTGGCACATCATAACGCTCAAGGATTTAGTGCTGGTAAATGGGATTAGGTGGGAGTTCAGGTGTTTCTCACCTGCTGGTGCAGACTCAATGGGCTGAAGGGCCTCTTCTGCACTCTATGAAAGTCACCATAGTCCCAGATGACCAAAGGCTGACTGGTGACGATTTAACCCGAGGATCACCCCACTCAGGGCAAGGGGCAAGGTTGAGAATGTGAGCCTCCATGAATAAGCCCAACCAGAATGGGAACTGAACCCATGCCATTGACATTGCTCTGCATCACAAACCAGCCAACTGAGCTAAGCCAGGCCCCATATGGACCATGTGAGGGAGTTACAAAGTATAAATCCAATTAGAATCTATCAGAAATTACTTTGCAGGTTGGACTTGACTATTAGTTTACTCAACAAGGCAAGAATCTCAGATACTGTTTTTATTAAGTATGGGGTCATAATTTTTAAAAGTTAGAAATTGCAAAGAGGATTTTTTGCTATCACAGGAGTTCCAACGTCTAACCATGATAAATGATGACACTTGTGAGACTATTCATCTCCAAGATGCCATCTTTATAGCCGTATTTCTAGAGAAATATTTGCAGTGTATCACAAAAATTATATTCACGGTGTACCCAATTTTGTTTAACCGGGTAGTGTCCAAAGCCAGTCGTTTTTTGCTGCTTCATCAATGACCTTCCCTCCAGCATAAGGTCAGAAGTGGGGATGTTTGCTGATGACTACACCATGTTCAGCCCCATTCATAACTCTCCAGATACTAAACCAGACCATGTCCAAATGCTGCAAGACCTGGACAATATTCAAGTTTGGGCTGATAAGTTGCAAATAACATTTGTACCACAGTAAAGCCAGGCAAAAAGCATCCGCAATAAGAGAGGATTTAGCCATCTCTTCTTGAATTTCAATGGCATTACTATCGCTGAATCCCCCACTATCAATAACCTGGTAGTTACTATAGACCAGAAACTGAACAGAACTAGCTGGAATACGGTGGCACAGTGCTTACCATTGCTGCCTCACAGTGCCAGGGACACAGTTTCAATCTCAGCCTTGGAGGGAGTCTGCACATTCTCCATGTGTGTGAGTGAGTTTCCTCCGAGTGCTCTGGTTTCCTCCCACAATCCAAAGATGTGCAAGTTAGGTGGATTTGCCATGGTAAATGCATGGGGTTATGGGGATAGGGTGGGCGGGCCTGAGTAAGATGCTCTTTTAGAGAGTTGGTGCAGACTCAATGGGCCAAATGGTCTTCTTCTGCACTGTAGGAATTCTAGGTTCTATGATACATGAGTGGGTCAGAGGCTGGGAATTCTGAGGTGACTAACTCACCTCTTGACTCCCAAAAGTGCCCTCCTTGAATGGCAATCCATCCACTACCAACACACAGTGACAGCAGTGTAAACCATCCACAGATTCATTGCAGCAACTCACCGAGGCTCCTTCGTCAGCACATTCTAAGCCGGCAACCACTTCCATCCAGAAATAGATGGACAGTAGATGCATGAAATGCCACCACCTGCAAGTTCCCCTTTGAGCTACTCACCATCTTGACTTGGCACTACATCACTGTCCCTTCACTGGGTCAAAATGCTGGAACTCCCTCCCTAACAGCACTGTAGGTGTACCTATGCCACATGCACTGTCAAGAAGACAGCTCATCACCACCTACTCAAGAACAATTAGGAATGGGCAACCTATGTTGGGCTGACCAGCGAATCCTCTATCCCATGAAAGAATAAAAGAAGGTTTTTTGATTTTGGAAGTTAAAATTTGGCACAGTGCAGTGACCATCCATCTTCAGTATCCAAACTCCAATGAGTATTTTTACTTATTTTACAAAATCAAATTTACCTGAGTAAAATCCATATCTATTCAAAACTTGGAGCATCTGGAAAGATACTAAATTTAAAATAGAAAGTTCTGGAAAAATCTTAGCAGGCTTGACATCATATGTGGAGAGTTGCTGTCTAAAGTCAAATCTGACTCTGGAACTGAAAAATATAGTTGTCTCTTTCACGCCAAGTGTCTAATCTCTTCTCCTTCAGTGCCTCACTTGTGTTTCTTCACTGTACCAACACTCTGACATTCAATGGTTCTCCAATTCTTTCTATTTTGTTCTCCTGACTTTTCTTGCTTGTTCCTATCCAATTCCACCAGGTACTCTCCAATCCTTAATCTGCACTATGTTGAATTGGAAACTCTCTTCTACTCATGGCTGGATCCTTCCCTGAATCAATAAACAATGTAATTCCTCACCCCCAATCGGTTTGTGTGCCTATCGGCTATAGACTTGTCAAAGCCCCTATCACAGCTTCCTTTCACTCCACTCAATGTCTGTTGTGCTCTGGGGTGGCACGGTGGCACAATGGTTAGCACTGCTGCCTCATTGCGCCAGAAACACAGTTTCAATTCCGGCCTCGGGTCGCTGCCTGTGTGGAGTTTGCACATTCTCCCCGTGTCTGCGTGGGTTTCCTCAGGGTGCTCCGGTTTCTTCCCACGGTCCAAAGACGTGCATGTTAGGTGGATTGGCCATGGTAAATTGACCCTAATGTTAGGGGGATTAGCGGGGTAAATAGGTGGGGTTACGGGAATAGGGCCTGGGTGGGATTGTGGTCGGTGCAGACTCGATGGGCTGAATGGCCTCCTTCTGTACTGTGGGGATTCTATGGATTCTAACTCTATCTTGAAGTCATTATGGTCAAATTCTGAACTGGGATGGGTCAATTAGAGCTGATTCATCTTGTTATTATCCAAAATTGATTCAATTTGATTTATTATTGTCACATGTATTGGGATATAGTGAAAAGTATTATTTCTTACACAATATACAGACAAAGCATACCATTCATAGAGTACATAGGGGAGAAGTAAAGGAGAGAGTGCAGCATGTAGTGTTACAGTCATAGCTAGGGTGTAGAGAAAAATCAACTTAATATATGGTAGGTCCATCCAAAAGACTGATGGCAGCAGGGAAGAAGCTGTTCTTGAATCGGTTGGTACGTGACCTCAGACTTTTGCATCTTTTTCCCGATGGAAGAAGGTGGAAGAGAGAATGTCCGGGGTCCGTGATTATGCTGGCTGCTTTTCCGAGGCAGCGGGAAGTGTTGACGGAGTCAATGGATGGGAGGCTGGTTTGCGTGATGGATTGAGCTACATTCACAACCCTTTGTAGTTTCTTGCGGTCTTGGGTCAGAGCAGGAGCCATACCAAGCTGTGATACCATCGGGAAAGGATGCTTTCTAAAACATGGGTCTGAGAAAATAAAGAATTCCCTCCACTTAACTTACCAACCACTGTTTCAAAGGATAATAAATGTGGTGCGGTCACTGAATAAGAATTTCAGTTATCTCCCTTCACCACCTGGTGGCGCTCAAACCTCATGGAGCTGCCCAGTCCTTTGACAGAGTAAATGACTGGTGCTCTCCATGACATTGAACCCACCCAGGTACCAAATGCAACGTTGTCTATGCAGCTGCAACCTTATCTTTCCACAGTTCTTCAAAGGATAATCTGTATTCCAGGCCAATAAAATAGTTTGATGTATAGTTATTTAAAATTACTTTTGCAAATAATTTTTTGTTCCCTCGGAATGGAAAGTTCCAGCTATGAAGATAGGTTGGGTTTGTTTTCCCTGGAGCAGAGGAGGCTGAGGGGAGGAATCTGATAGAGCTGTGCAAAATTATGAGGCATAGATAGGTTAGATCGTAAGAATCTTTACACCTATTTGCTATGCTAATAGGGTGTGATGGTGTTGGGAGGGAGGAGGATCATACGGTACTTGAACACCAGGATCGACCATCAGAGGAGGTGATGGCCTAGTAGTATTAAAAGTTAAAGTTTATTTATTAGTGTCACAGGTAGGGTTGCAATAACACCAATGAAGTTACTGTGAAAATCCCCTAGTCACCACAGTCCAGCGCCTGTTTGGGTACACTGAGGGAGAATTTAGCATGGCCACTGCAGCTAACCAGCACGTCTTTCGGACTGTGGGAGGAAACCGGAGCACCCGGAGGAAACCCCCGCAGACATGGGGAGAACATGCAAACTCCACACAGACAGTGACCCAAGCTGGGAATCGAACCCGGGTCCCTGGCGCTGTGAGGCAGCAGTGCTAACCACTGTGCCACCATGCCGCCCTTTTAAAACAATCTAATGATTAAACTGAATCGACACGAATTGCAGTTTTGAATATATTCCGATTTGAATGAAAAATTACTTTTTTTTTAAAAACGAAAAATAGACCGCCAAAGATAAGACTCTCCCTCTGAGCATTGTCTCGGTTTTTGGTGAAATCGCTGGGATTAACACCAGACAAATTTCCAACCCATCAACAAGTGGGAGATGTGTCTGTCTGACATCTTCCTCGCACTGAAAGATGTTTATAATTGGGCTGGATTCGCCACGCTGTGAGCAAAACTAAAGACAGGTACAAGCTTCTGGACCGAGTGCCTTGTTCCATCGTCATGAACTGAGGGGTTTTAATTGGACTCTCAGTGTTGCTTTGTTTTAAGATCCTGTTGATGTTTGGCGGTGGGGGAGGAGGTTACAACTCCTCGCTGGGCTTGCAGCTGCAATGAAGGAAGATGCTTTCTCGAGAAGAATTGAAGGGGTTGGCTGGATGCTGCAATATTGAATTGGGTGCACAAGGCTCCCTGTGCAGAGAGGGTCCTCCTGACTCATTCCCCACAAATCTCCATTTGATAAGATTGATCGCGTAACATAATAACAAACGGCCGGCTAAATAACATTGCATCATCCCGATCGACCTGGGTTAATTATTGTAATTGTGCTGCCACCTTATTTCCATTCGGCTGAGACAGCCTTTTCCTTTTTTACACCAATTGATTCATGATGTTCGCCAACCTGCTGCTATCCAATTAATGAACTCTGTAGGAGAGATGTTCATGTGGGGAAGCGCGCTGACTTTGTCAAACCACCACCCCCCGTGCTGGATCCAGAGAGGGGAAATAATCCGTTAATTCTGCACTTGGAGTATTTGCACTCAGCTGCCTGTATTGGACAAGAGGACAGATCACCTCTGAACCACAACACTGAACAGCATTAGTTAGCACTGAAGCGCATTGTTACTTGTGACATGTAGTCAATAGCAAATTGCAATGTGCTCTGATCCTCGGTGTCTGTGCGGTAGCTTTTCTTTTGTGTTCATTGCATGATCTGGTCCACACACCTGACGGTGGACAAAATTAATCGAGAAACTAATCACCCTGAACGCCATTTTCGACAGGGGCATGTCCATATGAACCCTCTAGTGCAATTAAATCCATGGCACGCCATTCCTCCCCTGAAGTGTGTGCCACTACCACTTTCATGCCAGGCACTCATGCCCATGATAGCGGGTGGTGGGCACATGAAACACATGTGTGGTGGGGTAGGTTTCCAATGGAAGATCCCACTGGCAGGTGCCAGTTCAGCAGATCTGGGCAGGCTATCGAAGATAAAACATGGGGGGCCTCTGCAGCAAGGTCCAACTTTCTTGTCCGCCTCCTTTTTGTCAGACGTCTGAGCCATGTGTTCTCTGCACTCCTTCAATCCCCTCAGTGCTCCCCGAACTTGTCTCCCTTCCTTATTAATCTTTATTGTCCTGGGACACTCCCCTTGTCTAACTGGTATCAGCAGCGAGCAGCTCTTTCCAGCCCTGCCTATTCTCCCCCATCACCCCCCGCACCCCTCGCCCCCCCCCCCCCCCCCCCCAACCCATCATCACAGCCTTCTGACCATTTCCCTCTGCGGGTACATCCTCACTGATGTGCGGCACGGTAGCACAGTGGTTAGCACTGCTGCTTTACAGCTCCAGGGACCTGGGTTCGATTCCCGGCTTGGGTCACTGTCTGTGTGGAGTTTGCACATTCTCCTCATGTCTGTGTGGGTTTCCTCCGGGTGCACCGGTTTCCTCCCAGAGTCTAAAGATGTGCGGGTTAGGTTGATTGGCCATGCTAAAATATCCCCTTCGTGTCCTGAGATGTGTAGGTTAGAGGGATTAGCGGGTAAATGTGTCGGGATATGGGGGTAAGGCCTGGGTGGGATTGTGGTCGGTGCAGACTCGATGGGCCGAATGGCCTCTTTCTGCACTGTAGGGTTTCTATGATTTCTATGATCATCCAGTTCATTTCCTCCCTTGTCCCTCTCCCACCCCCAGGTGACGATCTCCCAATGCGGGTTTGAGCTCTGGTGAGAGGTGGGGGAGTGAATCTAAGTGGTGCCAAGGGAACAAGGTGCTGCAGAGGGAGAGTGGTGGGATGGGACTTGGGGAAACCGGGATCACTGGAACAAGAGCTGAGGGTGGGGGAACTGCAGATAGGGCGGCACGGTGGCACAGTGGTTAGCACCACTGCCTCACAGCGCCAGAGACCTGGGTTCGACTCCCGGCTTGGGTCACTGTCTGCGTGTGTTTCCTCCGGGTGCTCCAGTTTCCTCCCACAGTCTGAAAGACGTGCTGGTTAGGTACATTGGCCGTGCTAAATTCTCCCTCAGTGTACCCGAACAGGCGCCGGAGTGTGGCAACTAGGGGATTTTCACAGTAACTTCATTGCAGCATTAATGTCAGCCTACTTGTGACACTAATAAATTAACATTAAACGGAGTATTTTATGTTAAAGACAAGAGTTTGATCATTTTTAGCAGACACTTGTGTAAGAGTGGGACTGACAGATTAGCAGAACATGGGAAATAAATATTAGTTTATGCCTCACTTGCTGGTGTGAGAGAATAGTTGTGGGCTTTGAAGACAACACATGATTCACTAACTTCAATTACGCACCTCAGGTCTGTGAAGCACAGCTAAAAGACATTTACACGCACTTAGTGAGGTCCATCTCCAATGGCAATTGAATTTTTATCACCAATTAACTCTCCTTTGAACCCTGATCCCCATAAGGAAGCTTTTCATTATTCGTTGAATCAGGAACATTTAAGAACTCTTACGTTGCAATGTTCCATAAGACCATAAGACATAGGAGCAGAATTAGGCCACTTGGCCCATCGAGTCTGCTGCACCATTCAAACATGGCTGATATTTTTCTCATCCCCATTCTCCTGCCATTTCCCCATAACCCCTGATCCCCTTATTAATCAAGAACTTATCTATCTCTGTCTTAAAGACACGCGGTGACCTGGCCTCCACAGCCTTCTGCAGCAAAGAGTTCCACAGATTCACCACTCTCTGGTTGAGGAAATTCCTCCTCATCTCTGTTTTGAAGGATCGTCCTTTTAGCCTGAGGTTGTGCCAAATAACTACAAACTCTAGCAGATTGTGTTAAACCATTCCATTCCTCCTGACAGTAGCTCTGTGTTCCATGGTACTGTTAGAACTCAGGGCGTATACCGCCTCCTTCCAGACCACCATGTTAATGCTCACCAACCATACCCGGGACCCTTCACTTCTCATTCCTGAAAAGCCTCTCTGCGCTACCTCCATCTCATTGAGAAGAGCCTCAAAGTCTTCATCACTAACATTGACATCTCTCCTCATCTATTTGCATTAAGGTTAAGGTGAACATTGCAGGTTCAGTTGGCAGTTAGGAAGGCAAATTCAATGTTGGCATTCATTTCTAGAGGGCTAGAATACAAGAGCAGGGATGTACTGCTGAGACTGTATAAGGCTCTAGACTCCATTTGGAATATTGTGAGCAGTTTTGGGCCCCATACCTAAGGAAGCGCGTGTTGGCCTTGGAGGGGGGTCCGGAGGAGGTTCACAAAAATGATCCCAGGAATGAAGGGTTTGTCATATGAGCAGCGGTTGAAGAGTCTGGGTCTGTACTCGATGGAGTTTAGAAGGATGAGGGGGGGATCTAATTGAAACTTACAGAATACTGAGAGGCCTGGATAGAGTGGACGTGGAGAGGATGTTTCCACTAGTGGGAGAGACTAGAACTCGAGGGCACAACCTCAGAGTGAAGGGACGCTCCTTTAAGACTGAGATGAGGGGGAATTTCTTCAGCCAATGTGGTGAATCTGTGGAACTGTGATACAACCAGAAAGAATACTTTCTATGGTGCATCTGTAAAAGTTGGTGAGAGTCGTAGTTGACATGCCAAATTTCCTTAGTCTTCTGAGAAAGTAGAGGCATTGGTGGGCTTTCTTAACTATAGTGTCGACATGGGGGAACCAGGACAGGTTGTTGGTGATCTGGACACCTAAAAACATGAAGCTCTCGACTCTTTCTACTTCATCCCCGTTGATGTAGACAGGGGCATTACTCAATGACTGAGCTCCCATGGCCCTCTGGGGCAGAGGCTATCTCATTGGGAGTGATCTCAGACAATGCTCTCTGCACTACATTGAAACAAGGACCAGCTGAGCTGCCACAGAGTGATGAGTAAAACATTGGACGTTAACATGGAGCTGGATTTCAAGGGGGGAGGGTCTATACCTCCCCCCTCAGACGGAAATTAGGTCCTAAACAGACCAACTTTTAAAAGGCTTGTCCTGCAGCAAGTAACACACTGGGGGCAGGTTAACCAGGCCAGAGGATTGAAGATCCATCCTTCAGCAGACAGGAAGTCCCACACTTGAGAGCTCTCGGTCAATCAAATTGGCTGGTGGCAGCCCTGGAACTCAGCGGTGGGCATTGCTGGGACTGCAATTCGACCTCAGGAAGAAGATCACAGCAACTGGAGGCAGGTAAGTGCCGGGGTTGAATAGCCCAGAAAGGGGAAGGGAGTTGGGGAGACGGGGTGGCAAGGTTTTGGACAGCAAGTGGGGAGAAACAACAAAGGGATGTGATTTCTTGACGGGGGTGGGGAGAGTTGGGGAGGGTTGGGGAGGAGCAGGTGTGAGGAGTGCACATAGAATTCACTGATAAATGATCCCCTTGTTACTCACCTTTTCAAAACCATTTCAAAAAGAACCTTTGCAGTCCGGCCTACCTGCCACTGCTCTGGAGGTAGATTGAGCTGCTCAATTGCCACTTAATTGGGCAGTTAAGGGCTTCAATAGGCTGGCAGGTCTAGCGGGGTGCCTTACCCACCTCTATAGTTTGGGCGACAAGTCATGGGTGGGGAGCTGGGCAGCTGAATTATTTTAAGCACACCACCCCCCCTCTCCCACCCCACTGCAATTGCACCCAGCATTGTGGGGACGGGGTGTAAAATCCAGCCCATGAGCACTCATTGAAGAGGGCATGCAAAAACACATTGTTTCTTCCACAATAAAGGAAATGTCACTCACTCCTCTTTAACCATCAGAGCATATCAACCATGAGGTGTGTCAGTCTATCCAACTCTTTGACTTAGATAATATTTATTTATATTTATTTATAATATTTATTTATTTGTCAATAAATAATGACAGTGGGCACAAAGGTAAAGTCAAACCAATATAATGTCATAGAGTCATAGAGGTTTATAGCATGGAAACAGGCCCTTCGGCCCAACTTGTCCATGCCACCCTTTTTTTTAAAACCCCTAAGCTAGTCCCAATTGCCCGCATTTGGCCCACATCCCTCTACACCCATATTACCCATGTAACTGTCCAAACACTTTTTAAAAGACAAAATTGTACCCGCCTCTACTACTACCTCTGGCAGCTTGTTCCAGACACTCACCACCCTCTGTGTGAAAAAATTGCCCCTCTGGACCCTTCTGTATCTCTCCCCTCTCTCCTTAAACCTATGCTCTCTAGTTTTAGATTCCCCTACCTTTGGGAAAATATATTGACTATCTCGCTAATCTATGCCCCTCATTATTTTATAGACCTCTATACGATCACCCCTCAGCTTCCTACGCTCCAGAGAAAAAAGTCCCAATCTATCCAGTCTCTCCTTATAACTCAAACCATCAAGTCCCGGTAGCAACCTAGTAAATCTTTTCTGCACTCTTTCTGGTTTAATAATATCCTTTCCATAATAGGGTGGCCAGAACTGTACACAGTATTCCAATGTGTAGTGATTACAAGTGAAATTTAATTTTGCAAACACCTGTGCCACCTTTGTGCCCTCAGGTCTGCTGGCAATGGAAGTGTAGTTGGGCAGAGAAGTTGTGCCCATGCTTTCCAGCCTTTCTGTTTAGCCAGGAGGTTCTGGAATTATTGGCCTGAAGATGCATCATTGCCAAGTGATGCCAACTTGCAGCAATAAAAGATTCCCCCACCGCTCAATAGCACCCATTTTTCCATTGGCACTTAAAATATTAATTAAAACACGGGAAAAGGCTAAATGAATGAAAGTGGAATTTTGTGACTGAGAGAATCACACACTGTTCACTAAAATCTTGGCTTTAGTCTTTTTTAATGCTTTCCAAAGTTCTTAAGTTTTTGAAAGTTTTGTTTTCAAATACTTTTAGAATCATAGAATCCCGACAGTGCAGAAGGAGGCCATTTGGCCCATTGAGTCTGCACCTACAACAGTCCCACCCAGGTCCTATCCCCGTAACCCTCCTAATCCCCTGAAACACTAAGGGTCAATTTAGCATGGCCAATCAACCTAACCCGCACATCTTTGGATGGTGGGAGGAAACCGGAGCACCTGGAGGAAACCCACGCAGACACGGGGAGAATGTGCAAACTCCATACTGACAGTCACCTGAGGCCAGAATTGAACCCGGGTCCCTGGCACTGTGAGGCAGCATTGCTAACCACTGTGCCACCGTGCCGCCCTAAAATTGCACCTGATCTGTCATGTTGCCCACTCATCAAAGCTGTCTGTATCCCTCCCAATCACACTGCAACTTCCCTACAACTCCCATCAGTTGAAATTTTACAGGCTGCAGCGAGACTTGAACTAATGACCCCTGGTTTACAAGACCAGTGCTCTAACCACTGAACTATGAAACCAATTGGAGCCAATTGCTCCATAGTATTTTAACACTATTTAATCTTTCTTAAGCTCCAGGCTGAATTTCAGGACATGTCTTATCCTCCTGTGAATTTTGTCCCATGCTGTGGGTACATCTTCTTTCGGCTGCCCCACATGCTCTGGTACCTGATACAGAACAGAAACAGATGCATCCAAGGATACTGAGAGAAGCAAGGGTAGAAATTTTGAAGGTACTTGGCATAATCTTCAAATCTTCCTTAGATACTCAGGTTGTGCTCGAGGACTTGGGAATTGAACAAGCCACACTGTTACTTAAGGTTAAGCCCAGCAGCTATAGTCCACACAAGTCAGAAAGATTTTGGGAAACAATAATTTGGGTCAAAATAACCAGTCTCTTGGACAAATATAATTAAGAAAGGAAAGCCAGCGTGGGTTTCCTAAAGGTAACTCTTGTCTTAATTAACTCGCTTGAGTTTTTTAAATGTGGTAACACAGAGGAGGGTTGATCAGGGTAATGTGGTTGATGTAGTGTACATGGATTTTCAAGCTACAGTGCCACAGAACAGACCCATCAGCAAAGTTAATGTAATAACTCCTCGGAGGCAGGAGTCCCTTCACCAAAATTCCTTTATTTACAAGTCTGGCAACAGCATACAGAGTGCTATCAGTCAGCAGTCTACACTAGGAGTCCCAGAGGAACTGACATGCCTGGTGACAAAGCAAGAGGCTCCCTGATTAAAGTTTATTTATTAGTCACAAGTAAGGCTTACATTAACACTGCAATGAAGTTACTGTGAAATTCCCCTCGTCACCACATTCCGGCGCCTGTTCAGGCCAATGCACCTAACCAGCATGTCTTTTGGACTGTGGGAGGAAACCGGAGCACCCGGAGGAAACCTACGCAGACACGGGGAGAATGTGCAAACTCCACACAGACAATGACCCAAGCCGATAATCGAACCCGGGTCCCTGACGCTGTGAGGCAGCAGTGCCAACCACTGTGCCACGGTGACGCCCATGAATTGGCCCATCAATTTGGCCCTTAATCAAGGAGTTCATATTGTAACAGGCCCACCTCAATTGCCTGATTAAACAACAGCAGTATGGATATAAAATTGGCTGAGTGACGGAAAATAGAGAGGTGGTGAAAAGCACTTCTTGGGACTGGAGGAAGTTATATAATGGTGTTCGCCAGGATCAGTGTTAAGACCTCAGCTTTTCTTGATAATGACCTAGAATTGGGTGTACAGGGCAAAATAGCAAAATCTGCAGATAACACATAGAATTTGAAGCATTGTGGACTGTGAGGAGGATAGTTAGATTCAAACACAGGCTGGTATAGTGGACAGACAAACGGCAGATGAAATTTAATGTAGAAAAGAGTGGAGTGATTAACTTTGGTAGGAAGAATGAGGAAAGGCAATATAAAAGAGGATACAATTTTAAATGGGGTGCAGGAGCAGAGGGATCTGGGGGTAAATACACAGAAATCATTGAAAGTGGCATCACAGATTGAGAAAAGGGGCAGCACGGTGGCACAGTGGTTAGCACTGCTGCCTCACAGCACCAGGGACCTGGCTTCAATTCTGGCCTCGGGTCACTGTCTGTGTGGAGTATGCACCTTCTCCCCCGTATCTGTGTGCGTTTCTTCCGGGTGCTCCGGTTTCCTCCCACAGCCCTAAGGTGTGCGGGTTAGCTTGATTGGCCATGATAAATTGACCCTAGTGTCAGGTGGACTAGCAGGGTAAATATGCTGGTTTGCGGGAATAGGGCCTGGGCGGGATTGTGGTTGGTGAAGACTCGATGGGCCGAATGGCCTCCTTGTGCACCATAGGGATTCTATGAAAACGGTTAATAAAGCATATGAGATCATTTTCCATCGTGGTTTTGCCAAGATTAGTGGGTAGTTTTCTTCCAGGTCAGCAGTGCACCATCATCTTGCTGTCACCTGTAAAATACAAGCCATTTAACTGGTGTACCAATCGAAAGTGGGCTGCCTGTTTTAGGAGCTTTTGGTTATGGTCAGAGGGTTGTGGAGATTATCTATCAAGTAGAAAGGTTTGATTTTTGATTTCTCCTTCTGTGCTGGTATTAAAGCATGTGTGTATTTCATTTCAGGCTAATCACCTAGTTCCACGACATTCTTTTCAGCTAATGTATCATGCACATGTAAGTGCTTTGCACAGAAACCACCCACAATATTGGAGATAATTAAAACAACATGCATTTATATATTGTCTTCAACATAACGTAACTGGCCCGTTAATTACAGCACTGACTGGGTATAGAATTCCAAGCAACGGATGATTTAATATTTCAAATGATTAGCAAAGGGAACAATTCTGTTACACCACGAATGATGGAAGAATGTTGTCACAGTTATATCATTGCTGTTTGTTGTGAAAGAAATGATTTAAACTCAGGTATAAAAGCAAAATATGGAAACACAAAGACAGCAAGTTCTGGAGATATTCAGCAGCGATTGTCGAGAGAGGGAAACAGAGTTAACATTTCATGTCCGTGATCTTATGTCAGAACATACAGCCTACCAGACCAAAGATGTCTTCTCTGCAGCCTTTCCAAGCAGCTGTTAGTCATTCACAGTAAAGTGAAAGACTATAGCACCAAGAAATGTCACTTTTATATACATCTACTGTATAGCTTTCCCAGGCATATTCATGGTTTAACTTCATGCTTTTATTTGTTATGTTTACAAGTCTCATAATTTCTCTAGGTTTTCTGTGCATGGTGGCACAGTGGTTAGCACTGCTGCCTCACAGTGCTAGGGACCTGGGTTCGATTCCCAGCTTGGGTCACTGTCTGTATGGAGTCTGTACATTCTCCTTGTGTCTGCGTGGGTTTCCTCCCACAGTCTGGAAGACGGGCTGGTTAGGTGCATTGGCCGTGTTAAATTCTCCCTCAGTGTACCTGAACAGGGGCCGGAGTGTGGCGACTAGGGGATTTTCACAGTAATATCATTGCAGTGTTAATGTAAGCCTACTTGTGACTTTTTTTTTAAAAAGATGCTCCACTTAGAATTAAAGAGTAGCACAGCACTGAAGGAGGCCATTCAGTTTATCTAGAGGCTTGACAGGGTAAAGAGGTTGTTTCCCTTTGTGGACCAGAGGGCATAATCACCCATTCATTCAAGACAGAGATGAAGAGGAATTTCTTCTCTTAGAGGGTATTGAATCCGTGGAATTCTTTACTGCAGAGGGCTGTAGAGGCTGGGTCATTAAGTATGTTCAAGGCTGAGATAGACAGATTTCTAATCAATAAGGGCACCAAAGGTTATGGGGATAAAGTGGGAAAGTGGAATTGTGGATTATCAAATCAGGTCAGTCATGATCTCATTAAATGGTGGAGTGGACTCAATGGGCTGAATGGCCTACTTCTGCTCCTATGTCTTATGGTCATATGCTGCCTGCTCTTCGGTCGACCAATCCAATTAATCCCACTCATCAGCTCTTACCCCATAGCCCTGTGATCTTTTTTCCCTTCAAGTATTTATCCAATTTCCTCTTGAATGTTACTATTGAATAATAGACAGGTGTAGAGGTAATGTCACTGGACTAGTAATCCAGAGGCACAGGCTAATGCCCCAGGGACATTTATGCTATCAAAACCATTCATAATTTTGAACAAGTCTATTAAATCACTTTTTAAATATTGTACCAGCCTCCCATCCATTGACTCTGTCTACACTTCCCGCTGCCTCGGCAAAGCAGCCAGCATAATTAAGGACCCCACGCACCCCGGACATTCTCTCTTCCACCTTCTCCCGTCAGGAAAAAGATACAGAAGTCTGAGGTCACGTACCAACCGACTCAAGAACAGCTGCTTCCCTGCTGCCGTCAGACTTTTGAATGGACCTACCTTGCATAAAATTGATCTTTCTCTACACCCTAGCTGTGACTATAACACTACATTCTGCACTCTCTCATTTCCTTCTCTATGAACGGTATGCTTTGTCTGCATAGTGTGCAAGAAACAATACTTCTCACTGTATACTAATACATGTGACAATAATAAATCAAATCAAATCAAAAAGAACAACCTCAGCTTCTGTACTCTACATAATTAAAGTCTCTCATCTCTGGTACCATTCTGGTAAATTGCTCCTGAAACTTCCCCTACGTTTTGAAGTTCTTCCTAAAGTGGTGTATTGTCCAGAGTTGAATACCAAACTTCAACTGAGATCTAATCATTATTTTATCAAGGTTTAACAAATCTTTGTTTTTTTTTACTCCATTCTTCCACTGATAAAGATCCCATCTGCTTTCTCGACTTGTCCTGTTACCTTCAAAGATGCATGAACATAGATCCACGTGTCTCTCCGGCTTTGAAATTGTACATTGCCTCTCCTGATTCTTCCTATCAAAACATATCACTGCATGCTTCACTGCATTACATTTCAACTGCCAAGTGTCTGCCCAATTCACTAGATTATGTCCTCCTGATGTCTGTTTTACTGGCCTCCTCATTGTTTACCACATTTATGAGTTCTGTATCATCCACAAACTTTGAAATTATTTCCTGTATTCATTGAATCCAAAAAATCCTACAATGCAGAAAGAGGCCATTCAGCCCATCGAGCCTGCACCGACCACAATCCCACCCAGGCTCTATCCCCATAACCCTATGCATTTACCCAGCTATTCCCCCTGACACTAAGGGGCAATTTTACCATGGACAATCAACCTAACCCGCACATCTTTGGACTGTGGGAGGAAACCGGGGCGCCCGGAAGAAACCCACGCAGACACGGGGAGAATATGCAAACTCTACACAGTGACCCAAGCCGGGAATTGAACCTGGGTCCCTGGCGCTGTGAGGCAGCCGTACTAACACTGTGCCACCATGCTGCCCAAATCCTGATCATTAATATACATTAAAGGATACTAAAGATCATAATACCGATACCTGAGGAACATCATTCTATCGTTTTCTCCAATTTGAAATGACAGTATTCACTCCTACCCCTTGCTCTCTGCCCCTTAAACAATTTTGTATCCATTGTGCTGGTGTATTTTCTAAATCACATGGGCTTTAATTTTGATAATGTAAATATCTTGACCTTGTTAAACACCTTTTGAAATTCCATATCCATAACATCGACTGCACCACCCTCATCGGTCCTTTCATTTGTCCACCAAAGAACATGATCAAGTTGGTCAAACATGATGTACATTTGGCGAGCTGGTGCTACCTTTCATTTATAAGCCATGCTTTCCCAAGTGCCAGTAAAGTTTGGTCTGGATTATTGTCTCTAAAGATTTCCTTGGCACCGATGTTAGGCTGACTGGATAAAAATACGTATAACATTTTCAATCATCCTGCCCTTTGAAGCCACCCCTTTATCCAAGGAAGTCTGGAAGATTGTGGCCAGAGGCCCCACGCTATTTTCACTCTTATCTCCTCAGTAACGTTTTGATCTGATTTGATTTATTATTGTCACATGTATTGGGATACAGTGAAAAGTATTGTTTCTTGTGCGCTATACACCCAAAGCATACCATTCTTAGAGTACACAGGGGAGAAGGAAAGGAGAGGGTGCAGAATGTAGTGTTGCAGTCACAGAAAGATCAACTTAATATAAGGTAGGTCCATTCAAAATCTGATGACAGTAGGGAAGAAGCTGTTCTTGAGTCAGTTGGTATGTGACCTCAGACTTTTGCATCTTTTTCCCGATGGAAGAAGGTGGGATAGATTATGTCCAGGATACGTGGTAGGATACATCCAATCTAGAGGAGGCGACTGGAAACTTACCAAACTTTTAGTTGTGTTCTCTTTAATTTTATCCCTTTCAAGATTGCTATCCTCTTCTCCTTTACTCCTTCACCAGCTGCACCCTCTTCCCTACCCTCCAAATATTTACCCAATTCTCTTTTGACCATTCACAATGCGTGTGATCAGCAAATGCTTCTGAGCTTATGTTAGCCACTAATTTATTTGCGTGCTCTCTGTTTGCCCATCTCATCCCCTTTCCTTGGCCTCCTTTTTACTTTGGTGCAAAGCACCAAGTTATAAGACCATAAGACCATAAGACATAGGAGCAGAAACAGTTCCGACGCGCCACAGCGAAAAACCGCACCGACCTCCTCAGAAGACAAACACGGGACACGGTGGACAGAGTACCCTTCGTCGTCCAGTACTTCCCCGGAGTGGAGAAGCTACGGCATCTCCTCCAGAGCCTTCAACATGTCATTGATGAAGATGAACATCTCGCCAAGGCCATCCCCACACCCCCACTTCTTGCCTTCAAACAACCACGCAACCTCAAACAGACCATTGTCCGCAGCAAACTAACCAGCCTTCAGGAGAACAGTGACCACGACACCACACAACCCTGCCACAGCAACCTCTGCAAGACGTGCCGGATCATCAACACGGATGCCATCATCTCACGTGGGAACACCATCTACCAGGTACACGGTACCTACTCTTGCAACTCGGCCAACGTTGTCTACCTGATACGCTGCAAGAAAGGATGTCCCGAGGCATGGTACATTGGGGAAACCATGCAGACGCTACGACAACGGATGAATGAACACCGCTCGACAATCACCAGACAAGACTGTTCTCTTCCTGTGGGGGAGCACTTCAGCAGTCACGGGCATTCAGCCTTGGATCTTCAGATAAGCGTTCTCCAAGGCGGCCTTCACGACACACGACAGCGCAGAGTCACTGAGCAGAAACTGATAGCCAAGTTCCGCACACATGAGGACGGTCTAAACCGGGATGTTGGATTTATGTCACATTATCAGTAACCCCCACAGCTTGCCTCCTGGACTTGCACAATTTCACAAGCTGTACTGTCTGGAGACAATACACATCTCTTTAACCTGTGTTGAATGCTCCCTCCACCCACATTGTCTGTACATTTAAGACCTGGCTGGCTGTAGAGATTTGCATTCTAATCAGTATTCTGTAATTTGATTTCTGTGTCTGTGCCCTGTTTGAGAACAGAGACCACTCCATCTGACGAAGGAGCATTGCTCCGAAAGCTTATGGTATTTGCTACCAAATAAACCTGTTGGACTTTAACCTGGTGTTGTGAGACTTCTTACTGTCCATTTCAACAGTCACTGTCGTACACAGGACAGGCGCTCAGTGGCTGCATCAATTAACTTTTCAGCATTGATTCCAGCTGAATGGCTCATTATAAATGATGATTTGGGGTTGGTTGCAATTGGTTGCGTCTTTTCATTCCTGCTAACAAAATTGCATTTGCAGGTGTGGCACATTACTAAATCATGTAAACGCCACCAGTAGGATAGAAATGTTGATTAACATGGCCATTTTCCCTCTTTTTCTGAAGCAGACAAATATCCCCTCAGAACCTGAGTTGATTGCATTTCTTTCAAACCATTGAACACAACTGGGGTCAAATCAGGAAGTAAGGAATAGGACGATAAACCTCTGAAGATTTTAAGTGGAAGGGGCAATTGAAGATGAAGAGAGGTGACATAGTCTTGAAATCTTGGGGAAAAAATAAATTAAAAGTTCATTTATGAGTGTCACAAGTAGGCTCACATTAACACTGCAAAGAAGTTATTGTGAAAATCCCCTGGTCGCCACACTCTGGCGCCTGTTCGGGTTACACTGAGGGAGAATTGAGCATGGCCAATGCACCTAACCCGCAGATCATTTGGACTGAGGGAGGAAATCGGAACACCCAGAGGAAACCCACGCAGACACAGGGAGAACATGCAGACTCCGCACAGACAGTGACCCAAGCCGGGAATGAACCCGGGTCCCTGGCACTGCTAGGCAGCAGTGCTAAGCACTGTGCCACCGTGCCGCCAAATTGTTGAAGAATATACCATGCGACTTCAACATGGAGGGAACTCAGTCAAGGAGGAGCCGCCTCTCGAAGTCTTTATGTTTGCATCTTGGATGCTGCAGAAAAGGAAAAGTCATGTAAACACTAGGTATAGTAATATTTCATAAAATAGAAGAAAGATTTGTCACCATAGAAAATGCAGGTAGCTGGAAGGGAGGAGGAATTGCTTTAACAAATCATCAATTTTAACTTAGGTTATCAATATCACTGAGAGATTTGGCTCAGTGATATTGATAAAGAAATTCAGCAGCTCTTGAAATCTGCTGGTGCAGCCTTTGGCCACCCAAGGAGGGGAGTGTTTGAAGATCAGCACATCAAGACTGAAACCCAGCTCATGGTCCACCATGTGCTCACGATAGGATGTATGCGCATTTAGAAAGGAATAAACTCATTAACGATAGTCAACATGGTTTTGTGAGAGGGAGGTCATGCCTCACTAACCTGGTGGTGTTTTTTGAAGAAGTGACCAAAATGGTTGACGAAGGAAGGGCCGTGGATGTTGTCTATATGGACTTTAGTAAAGCGTTTGACAAAGTCCCTCATGGTAGGCTAGTGAAAAAGGTTGGATCCCATGGGATAAAGGGGGAGGTGGCTAGATGGGTGGAGAACTGGCTTGGTCATAGAAGACAGAGGGTGGTAGTGGAAGGGTCTTTTTCCGGCTGGAGGCCTGTGACTAGTGGTGTACCGCAGGGCTCTGTATTGGGACCTCTGCTGTTTGTGATTTATATAAATGATCTGGAAGAAGGAGTAACTGGGGTGATCAGTAAGTTTGCGGACGACACAAAACTGGCAGGACTTGCAGATAGTGAGGAACATTGTCAGAGGCTACAGAAGGATATAGATAGGCTGGAAATTTGGGCAAGGAAATGGCAGATGGAGTTCAATCCTGATAAATGCGAAGTGATGCATTTTGGTGGGAATAATGTAAGGAGGAGCTACACGATAAATGGAAGAACCATAAAGGGTGTAGAGACGCAGAGGGACCTGGGTGTGCAAGTCCACAGATCTTTGAAGGTGACGTCACAGGTGGAGAAGGTGGTGAAGAAGGCATATGGCATGCTTGCCTTTATAGGACGGGGCATAGAGTATAAAAGTTGGGGTCTGATGTTGCAGATGTATAGAACGTTGGTTCGGCCGCATTTGGAATACTGCGTCCAGTTCTGGTCGCCACACTACCAGAAGGACGTGGAGGCTTTGGAGAGAGTACAGAGGAGGTTTACCAGGATGTTGCCTGGTATGGAGGGGCTTGGTTATGAGGAGAGATTGGGGAAACTGGGGTTGTTCTCCTTGGAAAGACGGAGGATGAGGGGAGACTTAATAGAGGTGTATAAAATTATGAAAGGCATAGATAGGGTGAACGGTGGGAAGCTTTTCCCCGGGTCGGTGGTGACGTTCACGAGGGGTCATAGGTTCAAGGTGAAGGGGGGGAGGTTTAACACAGATATCAGAAGGACATATTTCACACAGAGGGTCGTGGGGGCCTGGAATGTGTTGCCGGGCAAGGTGGTGGAGGCGGACACACTGGGAACGTTTAAGACTTATCTAGACAGCTATATGAACGGAGTGGGAATGGAGGGATACAAAAGAGTGGTCTAGTTTGGACCAGGGAGCGGCGCGGGCTAATTGTTCCTTGTTTCTCGTGGAAGTGGAAATGACTAGGGTTGGGAAGCATTTTCCGATCAGGGCCATTGTGATCTCCTGGACTCGTTTCGATCGCCTCAGGGGGTCGGAGAGGAATTTCCCAGATTTTTTTTTCCCCATATTTCCCTGGGGTTTTTCACTCTGGGTTTTCGCCTCTCCCTGGAGATCACATGGTCTGGAATGGGGGGGTGGGGGTGAGTTAATAGGTTGTAATGAACAAAGCATCGTAGCTGTGGGGGACAGCTCGGTGGATAGGATATTGGTATGTAGATAGGCTGGAAAATTGGGCGGGGATCCTGGATTCAGGATTCAATCCTGGACCGGGGAGCGGCGCGGGCTTGGAGGGCCGAAGGGCCTGTTCCTGTGCTGTATTGTTCTTTGTTCTTTGATCCCTTCCTTACTGTACAGGGCTGAAACATTAACAATGTACAGGAGGCACCTGGAGGCACTGGAGTCACACCATCAACACTGCCTGAGGAAGATCTTTCATATTAATTGGGGTGGAGAGACACACCAACATCCATGTCCTAGAAACATAGAAACAAAGAAACTAGAAGCAGGAGGAGGCCATTCGGCCCTTTGAACCTGCTCTGCCATTTATTTGGATAATGGCTGATCATCAAATTCAATATCCTGGTCCCTCCTTCCCCCTCATATCCCTTGATCCCTTTAGCCGCAAGAGCTATATCTAATTTCTTCTTGAAATCACACAACGTTTTGGCCTCAACTACTTTCTGTGGTAGTGAATTCCGCACATTCACCACTCACTGGGTGAAGAAATTTCTCCTCACCTCAGTTCTAAAACGTTTACCCCTTATCCTCAAATTATGACCCTTAGTTCTGGGTTAACCCACCATTGGGAACATCCTTTCTGAATTTACCCTGTCTAAATCCTGTTAGAATTTTATAAATTTCAATGAGGTCCCTCTCACTCTTCTAAACTCCAATGAATATAATCCTAACTGACTTAGTCTCTCTTCATATGACAGTCCTGCCATCCCAGGAATTTGGTAAACCTTTGCTGTATTCCCTCTATGGCAAGAACATCCTTCCTCAGATAAGGACACCAAAACTGCACATAATATTCCAGGTCTGGCCTCTCACAAACAGGCACCACAAGCACTGAGGCTATGATCATTTTACCATTGCCCCATTGGGTTGGTCATATAGATACCAGGCTCCCAAAGCAGGTTGTCTTCTCCCAGCTCTGTCAGGGCAGACACATTGGGGAAGGACAGAAGAAGTGCTTCGGGCTGTGCTGAAAGACTAGATGAAGAAATGTAACATTGACATCAACTCCTGGGAGACCATGGCCTTGAACAGAACCGGATGGGGGCAGAGTCTGTGGGATAAATCCCAGCATTTTGAGATACAGCGACAATGAAATGAAGAGGAAAAGTGAAGAGTGGTGAAAAGAACAGGCCTTGAGCTGAACTGATAACACACGACCAGACATCCCACCTGACAACAAGTACCCATCATACCATAAAGTCTGCAGATCCTGAATGGGCCTCATTAGCCATATACAGACTCATGAGGACAATCAGCCTCACTAGCAAGCGATAGGCAATATGTATTGTTGATTGGGTAAATGAGGCCATTTTTGTTGTCTGATAAAAACTCTTTATAAAAGTGTAATAATTACTGAAATATTTATCTAGTGACAGTGTCGGATGAGGGGGGAAAATGCAAAGAAAAGCTCTGAACCCATTTGCCAAACGTCTATTTGAAACTGAATTTAAAAGTGATAGCAAAACTTATTTTGGATACTTGAGTTGCAGTTTTATAAAAACTCCTTTGGCGTAGGCAATGCCAGCTTGTTAGAATTGAAGGAGAAACATTGCTGCTCGGATCCCACATCCAAGGTGAAAAGTTAACACTTGCTGCGCAATGAGATAGACCTTCTGCCAAGTGCTTGCCTCAGTCAGTTCCGAACAGTAAAAGGACAGAGATGTTAAAATACATAATTCAATCACCGGTTATCAATGGCTGGGGGAAAGAAAAAGGAAATTAATTTATTATGAGTCATGTCCTGCCCTACACTACGCCAAGTCCTTTAAATATTCGATCTTGTAAATGAAAAGGACTCAATCTAATGACCGCCAGAAACATTTATACTACTTATGCACATACTTATTCGAGTCCACCGCTAGGACTAATGTGCTGGATCCAGAGAAAAGCAAAAGCTTTCAGCCTCTGGCAAGATGCAGTGCCAATAAAGCCCATTTTGGAAAGTGGTTTGGCCATATTAGCTGATTAAAATTGATACGCAACTCAAATGAGATTGTCGTTTATATTTATTGAGCCGGACAAGGAAATGAAAACAAACCGAATTGGTCTAACCAAACCGCAGACTGGAAATCGCAACCGTGGCCATCCCTCCTTCCTAGACTTGGAAAAGTGGTCTTCAGCTGATTGTATCTATCTGGGGTCTATAGAGTTTGTGTGGTGTTAGCCATTCGCCGCTTACCCGTCTGCGTGTGTGTGCGCGCCTGCTAGTCAGTTGTTAGTGATTTCAGAAAGGGAGGTATCGATTTATACCTGCTGTGTTTCTGTGTTTGTGATGGTTTGTGTCCCCGGGAATTCATATCATGAAAATACAAAGACATGCACTCTGATGTAGGTACACAATTTATAAATATGACCCTGGTTTCCCCGTCAGTATCAGTCAGTGGTCACAGGTATCTCCAACTGTTTGAGATGTTGAACCTCCTGATATAATACTGACATATTTAGAAAAAAAAGTCTCCCATTGATTGAATCTGGTCGCCAGCAATTCTGTCAGTCTCAACTCCCTTCCCCTCTGCCTTCCCAGACTGAGTATCATTCAGGCACTTTCATAACTCCGATTCACACAGCGATATTCATTCATCATCTCGAGAGGTCCCAGGGCGCTTTCCCGCCAGCCTTGTACTTTCTGAGGAAAGTACTCTCATTGAACCGCCCTGAAATTCAACGGTCCCATCTTCGCACAGCAAGATCCCACCAACCGCAATGCCACACACCCCGGACATACTCTCTTCCACCTTCTTCCGTTGGGAAAAAAGATACAAAAGTCTGAGGTCAGGTACCAACCGACTCAAGAACAGCTTCTTCACTGCAGATGTCAGACTTTTGAATGGACCTACCTCGCACTATGTTGATCTTTCTCTACACCCAACTATGACTGTACATTCTGCACCCTCTCCTTTCCTTCTCTATGAACGGTATGCTTTGTCTGTATAGCGCGCAAGAAACAATACTTTTCATTGTACCCCAATACATGTGACAACAATAAATCAAATCAAATTTAGATAATCTGTTCTTAGTGTTGTTGGGGACCAGCACACTGGGAAGGATGCCTCTACTGTTCTATATTGAAATAGGACCTCCACCCCAGGGTAGTGGATGGGTGGGGAGGGGGGCCGCGGGGAGGATTCAGTTAACCTTAGGTTGAGGAGGCAGCACCTCCGACAAGGCGGCGCTGCCGCTCGTGTTGCACTGGAACCCAAAGATGTACGGGTCAGGTTGATTGGGGGATTGATTAGCAGGGCAAATATGTGGGGATAGGGCCTGGGTGGGATTGTGGTCGGTGCAGACTCGATGGCCCGAATGGCCTCCTTCTGCACTGTAGGATTCTATGGAGTAGCAGCCTGGATTCCACAATCTGCTGATTTAGCTTGCCCTTGTGTCAATGTCCCAGCCTCAGGAATCTATAGGGTCATTTCCGAAATAAACAATAGCTTTTCAGACATATTGTTAACCTGTGTGGGTATTGTTCCAAGCCTTCGAAATAAACTGGGGCATTTCATTCCCCCATACTTTACATGATTGGGGTATTAGTCAGCTTCGAGTGGATTTGATCACATTTTAGTTATAGATCTTCCCACTAATGCAACTTATGAAGCCTTATCCCTTTCAGCCGGAGCTTGAAGGGGGCTTTGACATATCTCGGTCAACCTCCCACTGTCTCCCCAAAATTTCTAAGGGAAGAAAGCGCCAAACTTGATCTCGGTTTGCTCTGGAGTAAATGTCTCGGCCACAAAAGTGTGGAACATCCCCGGAAGGAATCGCTGAAGATTTGGCCGCCGAAGTGGACACAACTCTTTTTGTGAATGACTTCAGCCGCGGATGAGAGTGGGAGGATCTGTGCTGCGTTGGTGCGAGAAAACTCCTACTCTTTTCCCTTTTAATTATAACACAAACACCCCGACTGCAGTCAAACCTGCAGTTAGGAACGATGTAAGACATCTTAACTCTAGTCCGGAGTGAATCGAGAACTGTTAAGTGCAAATATTCTTCCCAGACCAGTGGTTGATGGAACGAGAGCAGGTTTGAGAATAAGTTCTCACCGCAGCCGTTAACCAGTGAATGGAACTGATGGGACGGTGACTACACTCCTGAAACTACGGTGCTTAATTGCGATTAGACACACACTTGGAGCTCATTCATTTGAGGGTTAGCTTTGACTAACAGCAGGATTTGGGGCACAGGGTAAGATTACTGAATCATTGCCCCGTCAAAACACGAACAGGCTGAATATAACTCATCAAAGAAAGAAACGGGCAGATATAAAGGACCGAGGAGGAATTTCTAGGAACATCTTTCTAAAAATCTGGATAAATGTGGCCCCAATATTCCATCGTCACTCACTCAGCAACACGCCTTCCCCCAACCCCGACCCAGTCTGTAAAATCTAACTCAAGTATATTCACCCTAGCTCCAAACTACTAGGGGATTTTCACAGTGACTTCATTGCAGTGTTGATGTAAGCCTACTTGTGACACTAATAAATAAACTTTAAACCTTTCCCCCCAGGATGATAACCCCCCCCCCCCCCCCCATCTATCTGACCCACAGCACAACCCCGACCAGAGCTGGCTGGATTGAGAAGTGTGGCTTGTCGGTAATAAATTCAAATTTCTACTGATGGGGGGCAGTTAATCAATAAGATGTAAGCAGCTCTTATTGGATAAGAGCGGTTGAAAATTGGTTAAAGAAATTAGAATGGCAAACAGCGAACATTCTACTATATCCAAAAAAAATCCCCCAGTTTCTGCCACCTTCCTAACCAGTCGGATTGAAGGATTAATATCAAAGAACAAACACTAGGAAGACCGGGGGGTGGACTGAGCATCCCTGGAACCTTTACCACAAACACGGAGCACTCTCAATCTTCCAGCTGGCAACAGGTGTCCTAAAGCAGCCCCCTCCAAACACTTTGCAAGTTATCATAATCGCCCTCGCTCTCAGTCCCCCTCCTGCCTGAGTGTCACAGGCGGAGAGAGAGAGTCCTCCTCCCGGGAAATGTGATGAGTGAAATCTCACTGAGTGGCAGCCGGGGGTCCCCTCTTGCCCGGGGGAGGGAAGGAGGGGGGACCCATTTCCAGGGATGTGACTGGAGGAGACTCAGTCACATGCAGTATTAACATAATGGGCGGATTCGGGATGTAAGGGGACGGGGCTGAGACAGAGGCTTCAGCAAACTCCCCCCCACCCCCACACACATACACACACCCAGGAGAGAAATATGCGACTCATTCGGGGTGGACCTGTAAACGAGAGAGGGAGCTCAGTCTCTTCTGATCAGCTCGCCCCTCCTGAAGCCACAATCTTTTCATTCTGTTTCTGAGCTGAGTTGAGCTCTGTATCTGTGCACCGCCGAATCTCAACTCTTCCTGCAGCGACCATGCATCGCGAACAGGCGGTGTCTGTCCGAAGGAGCACAGACCCGGAGTAGAAGCAACCCACAGCGATGTCGAGGTAACAGTTGCAGTCATCCGCCGGCGGAGAGGTGGGGAGGAGGGGGAGGGGCCAGTTGAAGAGGTTGGTGTTGTGGGGGGAGGTGGGTGAAACTGGGTGAGCAATTTCGGATCCACAGCCATGGCGGCAGAGTTGACAATCGGACTGGCCAAGTCAGCCGTGGTGAAAATTTGCAATGTGGTTGGGGAAAGAACTAAGCAGATCAGCGGGGCCATGCAGGAACCGAGGCGGCAGAGAAGAATTATGCTGGTTATAGTCTGCGTGGCCCTTCTGTTGGACAACATGCTGTACATGGTGATTGTACCCATCATACCAAACTATCTGGAAACTCTCAGAACTTACAAACTGGTCTATGTCACCACCGTGTCCAATGGGACCAATGGCTCCCTTGTAAATACTACTCAGAGACCCATACTGTACAGGAACCCCAACGCCAATGAAGACATACAAATTGGGGTGCTCTTCGCCTCCAAGGCCATCCTCCAGCTCCTTGCCAACCCCCTGACTGGCACCTTCATTGACCGAGTGGGCTGCGACATCCCACTCTTCATAGGACTCACAATCATCTTCTTCTCCACCCTCACCTTTGCCTTTGGTGAGAGTTATGCCATGCTGTTCGTGGCCAGGAGTCTGCAGGGGCTGGGATCGGCGTTCGCGGACACCTCAGGGATTGCGATGATCGCGGACAAGTACACGGAGGAGTCGGAGCGGAGCACCGCCCTTGGCATCGCCTTGGCATTCATCTCCTTCGGCAGTTTGGTGGCGCCGCCCTTCGGAGGGATACTGTACGAGTTCGCGGGCAAGAGTGTGCCCTTCCTGGTGCTCTCCTTCGTCTCCCTGCTGGATGGCATCCTCTTACTGACTGTCATCATGCCCTTTACCAGCAGAACTCGCGAAAACATGCCCCAGGGAAGCCCCATCTACAAACTCATGATCGACCCTTACATTGCAGTGGTGGCGGGAGCTCTGACCACCTGTAACATCCCCCTGGCCTTCCTGGAGCCCACCATATCCAACTGGATGAAGCAGACAATGAACGCTAGCGAATGGCAAATGGGACTGACCTGGTTGCCCGCATTTTTCCCGCACGTCTTGGGTGTTTATATCACTGTGAAACTCGCGGCCAAATATCCCAATTACCAGTGGTTCTACGGGGCTATTGGCATGGTGATTATAGGTGCCAGCTCATGTACAGTGCCAGCCTGCAGAAACTTCGAAGAGCTCATCATCCCGCTGTGCTCCCTCTGTTTTGGCATTGCCCTGGTAGACACTGCCCTCCTGCCCACCCTAGCCTTCCTGGTAGATGTCCGCCACGTCTCGGTGTATGGCAGCGTGTATGCCATAGCTGACATCTCCTACTCTGTGGCCTACGCCCTGGGACCTATCGTGGCCGGGCAGATTGTCCACACTTTGGGCTTCGTGCAACTCAACCTGGGCATGGGTTGCGCCAACGTCCTGTACGCCCCTGCCCTGCTGCTGCTCCGAAACGTGTGTCAAATGAAACCCTCGCTCTCCGAGAGGAACGTCCTTCTAGAAGAGGGGCCCAAGGGGCTGTACGACACCATCAGGCTGGAGGAGCGCAAGGCCAGCAAGAAGGGGTACGGCAGCTCGGCGGCCAAGCACCCCGGGGCCAGAGTGCTGGTGAACTCCGAGAGCGAGGGCCCCAGAAGGAAGCAGATTGTGTCCGAAGATGATTCATCGGGCAGTGATTACAGTTAAACCTGGGCACCCTCCAGCATCCAAATCTTCCAAGGACATAAATGAATAAAATGCAACATCTTCTGCCCGTCTGTGATGTACTAAATGTCTAATATAAGCCAGAATTGATGTAATCATTGCTGTGAAATACTTCTGTATAATTTCTGTAGTTGCTTATTTCATGGGTCCTGAGGGGCTGGAGAATGGGATCAGGATGAAGTTTATTATCATCTGTATTCAGTTAAAAGCCCTAATCAACTCCCATTAATCACCAATATATTTAAATGATGCTCGAATTGTATCGGTGCGTGCGAGTTTTAGGTTGTACATCGGTGTGAACAAGTAAATAGCTGTATGTATTTAAAATCATGTCAGCATTCAGGGATCTGACGGGGAACATCATATTGTATATATACTGTATGTCCGACACTGTTCTCCCAGGGATGTGAATCGGAGCAGAAGTGATTGTGTATTTTTTTTGGTTCTCTCTCTGAGAATGAATCTCGCTATAGGATGATTTGGACCATTCTGTGCTGCTATGCTATAAATACAATGTCAGATTAAAGTCTGGATCAAGGTTTGGTATCGGTGTTCTTTCACTCATTCACACGTTCACTGCGGGGTGTGCTACCCGGGGCAAAGGTACCGGTTTCACTGCTCTGCTCCCATTAAAAAAAATACTTGGCTTCTCACTTTGCGCATTAATCACGACACTTAAAAAGATCCCCGATTCTGGCAATTTATTGAATGGACGTATTGAGTACTGATTTCACCAAACAATAACTAAAACACTCTCGTTTTTAAAAAATATATGAATTCCACTTCGCTAGGCGTTCACCCTTAAACTAAATTACGTTAATATTATAGCTGTTCTTATCGGCTTTTTTTTTGCCTAAGATCAAACGGGAAATAGGGTGTCTTTGTCAGCTTGTGTCCTGTCTGTCTCCCTTACGGGCACCACGAATTGGATTCAATTTGAATTGTTTTTTCGGAGCAAGCGAGGAGACAGGTCCACTCTGCACATTGGCTTTGTAACTCAGAGAGAGGAACAACACCCGCTCTGTGATGACCCACAGAGGTGACTTGTTGCTGATCGCCGTAATGAGATGGAGAGCACTCACTCTGTTGTATCCACATTGCAAATTGTCCTCAGCATTTCCCGGGACAACGATCAAACACATTTAAGATGATTGGCAAAGGGGGCAGAGGTCCCAAGAAGAATCATAAAATCCTACAGTGCAGAAGGAAGCCATTCGGCCCATCGAGTCTACACTGACCACAATCCCACCCAGGCCCTATTCCCATAACCCCGTGCATTTACCCTAGCTAGTCCCCCTGACACTATGCGTCAATTTAGCATGGCCAATCCACCTAACCCACACATCTTTGGACTGTGGGGGGAAACTGGAGCACCTGGAGGAAACTCACGCAGACACGGGAAGAATGTGCAGACTTTGCACAGTGACCCAAGCCGGGAATCGAACCCGGTCCCTGGTGCTGTGAGGCAGCAATGCTAACCACTGTGCCACCGAGCCGCCCAAGAAGAATTAATAGATTGTGTTTTAAAAGCCAGTGGTGGTTAGATTGGGAATGCACCGTCTGATGGGCTGGTGTAGAGTTTGCACGGTATCTTCACAAGAGAATTGTACATATTTGAAGGAGGGAGGGGGAGAACGGGCCGGGGAGTGGGACAAAATTGTTCGAAAGAGCTAACACAAACTCGATGGGCCCAACGGCCTCTTTCTATTTTACCCTATTCTATGAATTCTATTTTACCCTATTCTATGAATCAATGGGACTGAGGAAACTGTATCCAGCTCGGGCTTTTCCACACAGATTCGCCTTTGGTCCATGTATTGAAAATCATGATTAGAAAAATGACCAGCAGAAAGGTGCAAGGTCCAGCCAGTGCGACAGATTGGAGTTTCAACACAATCCACAAGGTTAGGTGAACCCGGGCACTGCTCACATCCCGGCTGAGGGGAAAAGCAAACGATATTCTGGGAGAGCTCAGCAGGTGCGACTCCGAGGCAGGTAGTTGAATTGAAAAACCTGTTGAAGCTTTTAAAGAGGGAATCCCTTGCGGAGAGGCAAGGTGTGGGAAGTGCGCGCCAGTGTGTGGCGATCTTTTTTAATATATAACAATAAATAGGACTGGGTCAGAAACTACAAAGCACTAACACGAAGCGTTGTTCACCTCTGCCTTCCCCCAAAAGCTTCAAATATTCTCACCCGAGCACAAACCCGATATCGAGTTTCACACCAGGGCATAAGCAGATTTCACCAGCTTGCATCGGAAAATGGGAAGTGGTCCCAAATTAGACAACCAACGCCCATTCGAAAATCAAAATCAGGATTTCTCAATAAACATGATCTCAGAAACTGGAGAGATTTTCCCCTCAAAATTTAGAGAATAAACGGCATTTTCGAAAACACATTTATCGTAGCAAATCAATGAAACAAATTATAATTAAAATTGGTAAAGGTTTGAAATAAACTAAATTTTTATTTGGAGGATATAATTAATTTGGAAAGTGCCCCCCTTAGAGAAAGGTATTTCAGTCTGAAGAAGGCACTCAAAGAAGGTACTTCAGGATGGGAGATGAAGTTTTGTAAGTATCTACCAGTGTTTTGGAATGCTCCACACGCTGGCTAACGATTGATGGAATGAGCCAGTTTAACTGCGCCTTGGGTTACACCTTCACGGTACAGTCTATCATCTTAAGAGTGAATTATAATGGAACCTTCGATTAAAACCTGGAACAGCTCCTTAATCGTGAAATTATTTATTACACACACTGAAATAACCATTCCGCAATCTCCCAAGGATTATACCACATAGTTTGTCAGATTCTGAGTCGAATAAATTTGAAATTTGCAAAACAAAAAATAAGCTATCGGATTTGATTTTGCTTTGCTTTGGAATGTGCAACGAGTGGCGTCTAAATGTGTCCGGGTGGGAATGTGTGACTGAATATCAGAGCATTTAGATCTCGACTACTTCCAATTATAGACCAGAAAGCACCATTTCACAGGCAACCCGCCTTTGGAAACTTACCTACCGATGCAGCGAGCAGAACATCGTTCCAATGTCTGACTAGTTACTGCCAAGAAAATGTTTATTATTATTCATTTATTTTAAAAATATTTATTAATTTGGGCGATGACTTTATTGTTCTCTTACTTTCCGGATTTACCTGAGTGTCTCGTGGAAAGACCTCTCAAGTTGACGAAATTCTCATATCTTTTATGCGTCGGTCGAATGGAACATGCAATCCCTGTACAATTCATTTGCAAGATGGGCGACTCAGTGTGAACTTTTGCTCTCCATGCTGCTACCTTACATGCTATTCTTGCCAATGGCACCCCTCCTAATAAAAGCACCATGTATCCTGGTTTGATTCTATCTAAGATTATCCTCTAAGAGATCAATGCTATGATTAAAAAAAACACACACACACCTTCCCAACGTTAGATATTAGGAAGGTTCAAACCGCCTGCAAGCATCCCCCTCACCCCCCCCCCCCCCCCCCGGATTCTGGCCACTTTAGTTTCCAATGTTCAATAAATGGACAAGGGTGCTGCGTATGATGCCGTCGCTTCGTGTGTTCGGCGAATAGGGAAGAGGGGAGGGATTTGCTACCTTTCAGGAAAAGTGGAGCTGTGCTCTGCACACTCACACACCGAGTCCAGTTTCCACCGCACCTCACCGACTGGAGTGGAGGAGTCAAAATGGGTGGAAAACGCCGGCAGACTGAGAGAGTTTACAGTGTGAGCCAAACCTAGATCCCCATTCCCAAAGGATGGCGTCGGGGAGGGAATTTCTACCAATCCGCCGTTCCCCTCGTTTCAGCTGAACTGATGAAAGTGCAGAGAGCTGGGTAAGTTTGTACAATCCATGCCCACATAAAGTGGTGACGGAGGTTGTGTTGCAGGACAATTTAAGTTTCTAAATGGAGAGGTCCCCTAACACACAATTGTTATATGCGTTGCCCAAAATGCTGAAAAGTTGCTTGATTTGAATTTTTCCTGTGAGATTGCTTTGTAGAAAATGTTCTATTTATGCTACTCCCTCGCTCATTCTCTTGCTCAACACAGATAGTGACAGGTGCTTTTAAAAAATATATGTTTATTGTATGGAGGTTGCCTGAATGCTGTCAAGAGAAATTGTCGCTCTGGAACACTTCTTTGAATATTATTTTGCTATGCTTTCAATTTACTGTCAAGATTAGTCATGATCAGTGATTTTACTTTATATCCCTGTGTAAGTGGATAATAATGAGTTAAACAGCAACCTCCTATGTGAGGATAGGAATATACCTTACTGTGTTTTTATGCCAAAGGCTGACCTAGACTTTAATCCATTGATAAGGGGGTGTTAAACGCGCCCTCTTTTGCCCCAAAACAGGAGCTGCCTGATCCCGTGTCCCGCTTATTCAAGTCTTTCATCCATTGACATCGTGTCATCAAAGCAGAAGCGCCATGCCAGTTCTGAACAACTCCAACCCGGATTCGACCCGACCCAAAGCACGCCGGAACAGCTGTGTAAGTCCACCTTTCCAACTCACTCACCTAGCCAGGGGTACAAGTGACTGCTGCAATACCCTGCTAATGGCACATTAATTGAGTGCCGTACTTAAATTAAAGCGGGTTCATTAACTCGTCAAGTCCCCTGCCAAGTATTAATGTAGCCTTTCCATCACCTAGTGGGGTTGATGCAGGTAAAGGTTTTCTCTGCGTTGTAGTAGTAAGGATTGTTCTGATGGATACAGTGAGGGAGCCAAGGAAGAATAGAATTATTAGAGTCCTGTTTCGGGATAACATTGAATAATGTTGTTATTCGATTGAATAATGTTATTATCCAATGTCAATGTTAAAGTTATTATTCGATTCAAAGGGACAATTCCCAACAATGTACTGAGTTCAGATGTTATATTTGCCTTCAAGAGCTAGGGAAATAAAGGAAACTCAAATATTGTGCCCGACCTCAAATCTATTGAATATTTACAGAAATGGGGAAGTCGGATTTATAATGTAGGTGACACTTTGGGACAGTTTCTAAATGCAAGTCGTTCTGGTGGGTCGTGGGGAAAGCAAAACAGCCCAAAGGATCCGATGGGACGGTCTATCCGCTTGTTTTTCCACTGCGCCAGTTCAGTAAGCTTCTCAACTCAAAATTGACTTGCCTCATTCCTCCTGCGTTTGTGTGTGCGCAACAGGTACTACTCAAGCTGCCCGTGCCCCCGCTGCAGGAGACCCTGGACTTGTACCTGAACTGCATGAGGCACCTGGTCGCTGAGGATCAGTACCAAGTCACCAAAACCATCGTGGAAAGGTTTGGCGCCCGCGGGGAGAGTGGAGAGTTTCTGCAGCAACAACTGATAAAGCGAAGAGAAAGCAAAGCGAACTGGGTAAATGGCATCAGTGCAATTCCTGTAAGAGATGTGGTTAGCACATATATCAATTGTATAGCTGCCTCAGGGGACACTGAGCCCACAGTATGCCAGCAAACCTAACTCTTTGGAAATAGACTGATAAAGTTATGCAAAATAAGTATCTGATTCGCAGTTCCACTACTGTCGAAAAATATTTTGCATTGGTTCCAGTGTCAATTTAATCGACTATATACATATCATTCCAGATTTCTATTGGGATTTCAATCCGGATCTCAGAGTATTTTCAGCAGGTCTGACAGCATCTGTGGGGAGAGGATAGAGCCAACGTTTCGAGCCCTGATGACCCTTTATCAGCTCTGAGGAAGGGTCATCCAGACTCGAAACGTTGGCTTTATTCTCTCCCCGCAGATGCTGTCAGACCTGTTGAGATTTTCCAACATTTTCTGTTCTTCCAGCATCCGCAATATTTTGCTCTTATCTCAAGAGTATTTTTCCTGGTCTCCAGACTAACTAGACTATCTCGGGGCTAACTAGACTAAAATGTTGTGTTCCAGGCGAATTAGCTTGGTCAGGTAGACTGAGATATCGTTCATTGGGTCCATTCTGCAATATTATAGCAAATCCTCTCTTTTAGTTTTGTCTGGATATCCCAGTCAGACCATCTGGACATCACTGATTCGAAATGAAGAATGCCAAGAATTGGCATTTCTGTAATATCTGCATTGAAACCGAGGGACAATTTAAGACAACCCACCCCCCCCCCCCCTCCTCCAAAAAAAAACACAAAGGCGTTTCTGAAAAGCGATTAATCAGGGTTTCATTTTCTCCCCCAAGGTCTGTGAATGGTGGATAGATGATATGTATCTCCGCAATCCAGCTGCACTGGTGGTAAACTCCAGTCCCGGGATGGTATTCCCTCGCCAGAACTTCCGAGATGAGAGCGACCAACTCAGGTGCCTTCATCGCCTTATCCTTTCAAGTAACAGGGGAGAACTGCACCGCGCGATGTTGTAACAATGTGTTCCCATTCAGGTGCCGGAGGTTGCCATGTTCTTTATCCTTTCATGGCATGTGGGCTGGGCCGGTGTATGTTGCACATTCCTATTTGCCCTTGAACTGAATGACTTGCTGGGCCACTTCTGAGGGACAGTTAAGAGTCAACCACATTGCCCTGCCTCTGGAGTCACATGTAGGCCAGACCAGGAAGGGAAGGCAGATTTCCTTCCCCACATTGCTGTGCCTCTGGGGTCACATGTAGGTCAGACCAGGTAGGGAATGTAGATTTCCTTCCCCACATTGCTGTGCCTCTGGGGTCACATGTAGCCATGATGTGGAGATGCCGGCGTTGGACTGGGGTAAGCACATTAAGAAGTCTCGCAATACCAGGTTAAAGTCACATGTAGGCCAGGCCAGGTAGGGAAGGCAGATTTCCTTCCCCACTCTGCTGTGCCTCTGGGGTCACATGTAGGCCAGACCAGGTAGGAACAACAGATTTCCTTCCCTAATTATTGGTAGCAAAGCAGCCAGCATAATTAAGGACCCCATGCACCCCGGACATTCTCTCTGCCATCTTCTTCCGTCGGGAAAAAGATACAAAAGTCTGAGGTCACATACCAACTGACTCAAAAACAGCTTCTTCCCTGCTGCCATCAGACTTTTGAATGGACATGCCTCGCATTAAGTTGATCTTTCTCTGCACCCTAGCTATGATTGTAACACTCTGCACCCTCTCCTTTCCTTCTCCTCTATGTACTCTATGAACAGTATGCTTTGTCTGTATAGCGCGCAAGAAACAATACTTTTCACTGTATACACTACATACATGCGACAATAATAAATCAAATCAAATCAAATCAAATCAAATTAAAGAGCAGTAGTGAACCCAATGAGTTGTGAAAGTGATCACTGATAGTTTCATGGTCACCAGTATTGAGACTAGCTTCATATTTCCAGATTATTAATTGACTTCAAATTCCACCATTTTCCGGAGTGGGATTTGAACACAATCCTCAGGGCATGAACCTGGGCCTCTGGATTACTGGCCCAGTGACACCACCGCCCTGTAATATTGCAAACAATATTGGGGATATTGTGAACAATACACAGAAATATCAATTTAGGACCCATTCCTTGCTAAGTTTTCACTAGGAAACTTTATCTATATCAAGAATATGTTGCTGATGTTAGTCCAGAGATAGTTCCTGATGGCAGTCTCTTCTAAAATATCTTTCCTATTGTATATGATGGGCTGAATGGCCTCCTTCTGCACCTTATGGATTATATCAATTCAATCACTTTGAATCTATGATCCCCCAGTCACTCATCTCTGCTATGGCCCATCCCATCCACTCTGTTCAGGCCCCACACAAGTTCGTACATTTCAATCAAATCATCTGGTGAAATCTGCACTCTAATTAATTCTAGAATCACAATCATACATAATTCTCTTGGATAATAGATGATGCTTTCAGATTCTTCCTCTCTCTTAAGACTAGCTCATACTAATGTTATCTGGGGAAATCTCATCCGAGCACTATCTTTACAAGTATAATTTTTCCTTTACAGATTCGCTGCCCGTCTCATTGCTGGAATACTGGATTACAAAGTTGTAATAGATGCGTAAGTTTTCACCAGTCAGTTGTTGAACATTGGATAATAGTGGCCACAGCATTCCATGCAATCATTCCACTAAGTAATTAAAATGAGTAACTATACCCTTTTTCCTCCCTTCAATCTTCAGAAAACCTACGCTTATTTGGCAAAATCAGGTTCCTTGTCTAAAATGGCCTGCCTTAGTTTAGCAAGGCCTTTGTACAGTGTGTAGTGAAAGCCTGAAAGAAAAGGGATTGCAGTGATGAGATGATTGGTGTCCTTCTCAAAGGTCTGGAGATTGTAGGGAATGATTGAAGGGATAATGGGCTTCCACATCTTTAAAGCATTGCAAAAGAGTGAGGTAGGATGGAAAGAATTTCCAAGGTTTTGCCTTCCAGGCGCATTGGCAATGTACAAATTCGAAATGCAAAGGGGACCAACGGTGCTTGCTGTCATATCTCAGACTTCATCGAGAGTTCTCATACTGGATGAGTTGCACTTCCTCAGTCTTCTACAAACTACAACAGTGGCAACGACCTCCATGTGTCAACCAAGCCTAATGTACAGAACAGCTGTTGTAATTATTATTATGAAGACAGAAATGGCTAAAGTAAACTGGGGCATTAGTTTAGGAGACTTGTCCGTTCAGATGGAATGGTGCTCAACATTTTGCGCTTATAAGCAAACATCCTCATTTCTTACTTGATGATGGAGGGTAGGTCATTGACGAAACAAAAACAGAAAATGCTGGAAAATCTCAGCAGGTCTGACAGCATCCATGGAGTAAGAGAATAGAGTCAACGTTTTGAGTCTGGGTGACCCTTTGCCGGCTCTGACAAAGGGTCATCCAGACTCAAAACATTAGCTCTATTCTCTCTTCACAGGTGCTGTCAGACCTGCCAAGATTTTCCAGCATTTTCTGATTTTGTTTCAGATTCCAGCATCAGCAGTATTTTGTTTGATGTCTTTGATGAAACAGTTGGTTGGGCCTGGGATATTACTCTGAAGAACTCCTGCACTGAGGTCTTGAGGTTGAGATGATTGGTCACCTAGAACCACAACTATTTTCCTTTATGCGAGGTATGACTCCAATCAATAGAGAGTTTCCCCCCGATTCCCATTGAGTCAAGTTTTATTAATGCTCCTTGATGCCATATTTGGTCAAATTCGGTCCTGATGTCAAGGGCAGTCACTCTCACCTCACCTCTTGAATTCAGTTATTTTGTCCATGTTTGGACCAGGACTGTAATGAGGTCTGGAGGCAAATGGACCTACCAGAACCTGAACGGAATAGAAGTGAGCAGGTTATTGCTGTGTAAGTGCCACTGTTAATGACAATTTTGTAAAGGACATAGCTGATGGTGAACACCAGATTATTCCAAACCCCAGAAGGGGAAGGACACCTGAAACAATTGCCCTCAGCTGTGGTTTTTGCAATTTGGTATAATGAGAGGAAATGTTTGAAATCCAGAGAATGATGTCTCAGACGTTTTGTGACGATTTCAAATAAAATAAATATTGCGAGCAAATAAAATAAACAATAAAGTAAACTAGTAGCACACTTAACTAAGAATTTTATATAGCGTATTACTCATTTTAAAGCGTTCCAAACAATCCTAACTTGACTAAAGATCACGCTGGAAGGGGTGCAGAGGAGATTTACCAGGATGCTGCCTGGGATGGAACATTTAAGTTATGAAGAGAGGTTGGCTAGGCTTGGATTGTTTTCTCTGGAGCAGAGAAGACTGAGGGGTGACCTGATTGAGTTGTTCAAGATTATGAGGGGCACGGACAGGGTAGATAGGAAGTAGCTGTTCCCCTGTGTTGAAGGGTCAGTTACGAGGGGACGCAAGTTGAAAGTGAGGGGTGGGAGGTTTAGGGGGGATTTGAGGAAAAATGTTTTTACTCAGAGGATGGTGACGGTCTGGAATGCGCTGCCTGGGAGGGTGGTGGAGACGGGATACCTCACATCCTTTAAAAAGTACCTGGATGAGCATTTGACATGCTGTAACCTTCAAGGCTATGGGCTAAGTGCTGGTAAATAGGATTAGGTGGGCAGGTCAGGGCATTTCATGCATCGGTGCAGACTCGATGGGCCAAAGGGCCTCTTCTGCACTGTAGTATTCTGTGATTCCATGATTCTGTGACTATCTTCAGAGCTAACTCTCCCTAAATGGTTCTATAACCCCTCATAGATTTTTAAAACTATTATAAAATCCAGTAACCATTAGTACACAATGCAATTATGTCTCTTTTGGAGTTGTTCCTGGGGTAAAGATATAGAATATAGATATAGGATATAGATAGGCTGGAAAATTGGGTGGAGAGGTGGCAGATGGAGTTTAATCCGGATAAATGCGAAGTGATGCATTTTGGAAGAAATAATGTAGGGAGGAGTTATACAATAAATGGCAGAGTCATCAGGAGTATAGAAACACAGAGGGACCTAGGCGTGCAAGTCCACAAATCCTTGAAGGTGGCAACACAGGTGGAGAAGGTGGTGAAGAAGGCATATGGTATGCTTGCCTTTATAGGATGGGGTATAGAGTATAAAAGCTGGAGTCTGATGATGCAGCTGTATAGAACGCTGGTTAGGCCACATTTGGAGTACTGCATCCAGTTCTGGTCGCCGCACTACCAGAAGGACGTGGAGGTGTTAGAGAGAGTGCAGAGAAGGTTTACCAGGATGTTGCCTGGTATGGAGGGTCTTAGCTATGAGGAGAGATTGGGTAGACTGGGGTTGTTCTCCTTGGAAAGACGGAGAATGAGGGGAGATCTAATAGAGGTGTACAAGATTATGAAGGGTATAGATAGGGTGAACAGTGGGAAGCTTTTTCCCAGGTCGGAGGTGACGATCACGAGGGGTCACGGGCTCAAGCTGAGAGGGGCGAAGTATAACTCAGATATCAGAGGGACGTTTTTTACACAGAGGGTGGTGGGGGCTTGGAATGCGCTGCCAAGTAGGGTGGTGGAGGCAGGCACGCTGACATCGTTTAAGACTTACCTGGATAGTCACATGAGCAGCCTGGGAATGGAGGGATACAAACGATTGGTCTAGTTGGACCAAGGAGCGGCACAGGCTTGGAGGGCCGAAGGGCCTGTTTCCTGTGCTGTACTGTTCTTTGTTCTTTGTTCTTTGTAAACTACCAGCTTGTTTTTCAAATCAGGCTTTCTTCACAGACACTGCTTAGTGGGAGTTAAATACCTATTCCGTTGTTGAATGACATCTAAAGACAGCTCCTTCTGCAAAGGTTTAATCATCTCTTTACGTGCAGTTTTCATAGAAATCTAGAGATCAGAAGCAGCATTAGGCCATTCGACCCTTCGAGCCTCTTGATCTTGGCTGATCATCGAATTCAATATCCTGATCCCCCTTCCCCACATATCCCTTGATCCCTTCAGCCCCAAGAGCGATATCTAATTTCTTCTTGAAGTCAGACAATTTTGGCTTCAACTATATTTAAAGTTTATTTAATAGTGAAATAAGTAGGCTTACATTAACACTGCAATGAAGTTACTGTGAAAATCCCCTAGTCACCACACTCTGGTGCCTGTTCGGGTACACTGAGGGAGAATTTAGCAAGGCCAATGCACCTAACCAGCACATCTTTTGGACTGTGGGAGGAAACCAGAGCACCCGGAGGAAACCCACACAGACACGGGGAGAATGTGCAGACTCCACACAGACAGTAACCCAAGTTGGGAATTGAACCCAGGTCCCTGGCGCTGTGAGGCAGCAATGCTAACCACTGTGCCACTGTGCCACCCATAAATACATTTCCCCTTTGATCTTCCCTTATCTGACCTAACCTCTATAGAACTCAGACTTAATTACCTTCATTATTTGATTCTTGAGTTTAGCTCTCAGATATAAAAGCAAAATGCACTCACTTTATGAAACTTTCTTTCACACCTTTGTATCTCTTCCTTTGAACCCTTAACAACTTATTTGAATCCATTAACATTCTGTCCCCCATTGTCGCTAACTTCTGATTGCGGTGTTGCTAAGCTCACCAATACAATAAAGGCATTGGTTCCATTAACACAGCCATGCTGTCCCTGCCTTAATTAACCTACATTTTTCCCACAGTTTTTAAAATATATAACCAGCAGAAAATATTCCCATTCCTTGGATTTCCCTGATATTTTTACATCCCAATACTTTTGATATTTGAGAGTAGGCTGATAGGGTGGTAATTGGCTGGATTAATTTGTACTTTTTTGTGGACAGGACATATCCGGGAAGTTTTCCACATTGTTTGGTAGATGATCAGTGTGTGAATAGTTTAGATTAGGGACGACTCCAGTTTTTATTACCACTGTTGGGATCTCAGCAGGATCCACAATTTTTGGTGCGTAAGTGCTTTTGGCCATTTTGTGACTGGCTGTATGATGTTGGGTATCTCAGGAGGAGTTGGAAACAGCGTTTACTTTTGCATTTGTTTTCCAGCCGTGCTCTACCTGTAGAATATGCCCGTGGCCAACTGGCTGGACATCCCTTGTGTATGGAACAATACTACAGGCTCTTCTCATCCTACCGTCTCCCAGGCCACGAGAAAGATACGCTGGTGGTCCAGAGAAACAGCGTCATGCCTGAACCGGAGCACATCATAGTGGCTTGTCAGAACCAGGTGAGCAGGCATGCCTCAATTTCTACTGGGATTGAGCACAGCCAAATTGGAAATTGATGCCAAGTTGGTCTTCTTTAGAGCGAACATAAGGAGTAATTGAATGAATGAGCTCAAAGTTCTTAATCTCAGGACAGCGCATCTCTCTTGATCATAGAATCCTTACAGTACAGAAGGAGGCCATTTGGCCCATCGAGCCTGTACCGACAACAATCCCACCCAGGCCCTATTCCTGTGACTCCACATATTTACCCTGCTAATCTCCCGACACGAAGGGACAATTTAGCATGGCCAATCCACCTAACCCGCACATCATTGGAGTGTGGAGGAAACCCATGCAGACCTGAGGAAAATGTGGAAACTCCACACAGACAGACATAGACACCCCAAGTCCAGAATTGAACCCAGGTCTCTGTGAGGCAGCAGTGTTAACCACTGCGCCACCGTGCTGCCCAACGATTATACATTTAATTTTTTCAATTGAGGTCAAAATAACAGACCACCCCTATCAGAAAACCCAAACTCAAAATGTAAAGGGACTTCAAAAATGTCACGCATGCCTTTTAACATTGTACACCCACTCTGAACATTAACCTTGCCTCCATGTGTTTCCAGTTCTTCGTTCTGGATGTTGTCATTAACTTCAGACGTTTGAATGAAACCGACTTGTTCACCCAGTTGAGAAAGATCGTAAGAATGGCGGAGAACCAAGAGGAAGGAGTGCCTCCGATTGGGCTGCTCACATCAGACAGCAGGACTGACTGGGCAGAGGCCAGGAGAGTGGTCATGAGAGGTACAGTACAAGGCAGTGAAGCATTGCATTCCCATAATCTCATTGCGTGACAGAAAGCAGGCTAGGCAAATCTTTCTGGCAGAAGCAAATTTTCCTAAAATGCAAACAACATGGTCAGCATTGTATCTGTTTCCTGGAACATATTTCACACTAATTCAAAGGGGAGCTCAGAACGCCAGCGCATATGAACGTCCCAAATAGAAGCCCAATTACCCTAATTTGCCCTCACTTTAATCGCATTTAATGTGGTGTTGATCATGAGAAAATTAATGCAGATTTAACTAAAATGACAGCCCTTCTAATTACAGCCACATCTTGATGTATTATATAAGGCTGGTGAACAGAGTGCATGGGTGGTAGTCATGGATACTATTGAACTCCCTGCACCATATCAATTTCAGACCACAGATTCATACCACTGCCTTTTAACATCATTTGCCTGTAAGATGCATTTCTGGGTTAGCATTTGATCATATTGTGAGACACTATGTAGACATTGTCAGCTTACCACCATGATGTGGAGATGCCGGCGTTGGACTGGGGTAAGCACAGTAAAAAGTCTCACAACACCAGGTTAAAGTCCAATAGGTTTATTTGGTAGCAAAAGCCACAAGCTTTCGGAGCCTTAAGCTCCTTCTTCAGGTGAGTGGGAATTCTGTTTACAAACAGGGCATATAAAGACACAAACTCAATTTACAAGATAATGGAATGCGAGTCTTTACAGGTAATCAAGTCTTAAAGGTACAGACAATGTGAGTGGAGAGAGGGTTAAGCACATGTTAAAGAGATGTATATTGTCTCCAGCCGGGACAGTTAGTGAGATTTTGCAATGAGGACGGCCTCAACCGGGATCTTGGGTTCATGTCACACTATCTGTAACCCCCACAACTTGCCTGGGCTTGCAAAATCTCACTAACTGTCCTGGCTGGAGACAATACACATCTCTTTAACCTGTGCTTGACCCTCTCTCCATTCACATTGTCTGTACCTTTAAGACTTGATTACCTGTTAAGACTCGCATTCCAACCATTATTTTGTAAATTGAGTTTGTGTCTTTATATGCCCTGTTTGTGAACAGAACTCCCACTCACCTGATGAAGGAGCAGCGCTCTGAAAGCTTGTGGCTTGTGCTACCAAATAAACCTGATGGACTTTAACCTGGTGTTGTGAGACTTCTTACTGAGCTTACCACCATCACAGGGAACCGTTGAGTGCTTATGTCTCTGCAGTTAGAATAGCTTTTCTCATATAAATACAGGTTCTATTTATTTATCAAGGATAGAAAGCAGGGCTTAACCTCACCTACATCTTTACAAATTTATGGAAAGCATGCCAATAGTTTCATAGTTACTTTAGTTCAAGAATATATTTTATTTTTCCCTTGGCACTGCCCATGTAAGTTTAAAGACAAAGTTTGAAGACAAGGGGTGGCATAGTGGCACAGTGGTTAGCACTGCTGCCTCAGAGTGCCATGCACCCGGGTTCATTTCTGGACTCGGGTGACTGGCTGCGTGGGGTTTGCACGTTCTCCTGTGTCTGCATGGGTTTCCAGCGGGTGTTCCTGTTTCCTCCCACAGTCCAAAGATGTGCTGGTTAAAGTCATTGGCAGTGAAAAATTGCTGCTTAGTGTTGGGTGGGCGGCGGGGGCTAGCAGGATAAATACATGGGGTTACGGGGATAGGGCCAGGGTGGGATTGTTGTCAGTGCAGGCTCGATGGGCCAAAAGGCCTCCTTCTACACTGGAGGGTTCAATGATTCTATGGAATTCATTGATAAAGACAGAAGCCGTACACCGTGTATGGCAAATATATATTACGCCACATTTGCCATTATTCCAGATGTTTCTATATGGCAAAAAAAATCAAAGTGTGATTAGATTCTGGGACATTTGTTGATTGCTGATGAAATTTTGTGATTGGATGGTGGCTTTTATTGACTAGATCAAGAAGAATTAGACTGAAATGAATGGTTTTTTTCTCTTTTTCATGGTTGTTTTGCATCATGATTCCAATAGACCAATGCTATAGACCATGGAGACTGGGATTCTACCCCCTTGCCCGCCCCAGAATTGGGACGGGCGAGTTTGGCAGAACGGCATTCTCCATTGACCTTGGGCGGGATCTTACGAGCCTTGGACGGGCGAGGTCATAAAATACCGGCAACACGGTCTACTGATTGAATTAGAGAACGATATTATTTTGTTTTAGATGGGAATTGGATCTTGGTTTGCATGTACTAAACTCATTATATCTAATGAATTATTGCAGTGTTCTTTGATCATTGTAATCTGGTAGATACGATCTTACAGTTGTTATATTTGGCATCCGAATTCATTTTCATTTATTTAGCGAGAATCTAGAATTCAGTAATGAGGTGAATTGCATTCTTGACAGTATGCTATTTTTAACTAAAGACCAGGAAAAAATAGTGAAATAATGAAATGCAAGCATCAAGCTATTAGGGTAAAATACTGGAATCCCATTATATGAAAACAGATTTGGACTTATTTAGTCAGCTTAAATAAGGATGCCTGGTGAAGACTGGTTAAAGTGAATGGGATTTGATTTTTGATTTGATTTAATATACAGTGAAAAGTATTGTTTCTTGCACGCTGTACAGACAAAGCATACCGTACATAGAGAAGGAAAGGAGAGAGTGCAGAATGTAGTGTTACAGTCATAGCTAAGGTGTAGAAAAAGATCAACTTAATGTAAGGTAGGTCCATTCAAAAGTCTGACGGCAGCAGGGAAGAAGCTGTCTTGAGTCGATTGGTACGTGACCTCAGACTTTTGTATCTTTTTCCTGGTGGAAGAAGGTGGAAGGGAGTATTTCCGGGGTACATGGGTAATTATGCTGGCTGCTTTGCCGAGGCAGTGGGAAGTGTCAATGGATGGGAGGTTGGTTTGAGTGATGGATTGGGCTACATTCACGACCCTTTGTAGTTCCTTGCAGTCTTGGGCAGAGCAGGAGCCATACCAAGTTGTGGTTCAACCAGAAAGAATGCTTTCTATGGTACATCTGTAGAAGTTGGTGAGAGTTGTAGCGGACATGCCAAGTCTCCTTAGTGTCCTGAGAAAGTGGAGGTGTTGGTGGGTTTTCTTAACTATAGTGTTGGCATGGGGGGACCAGGACAGGTTGTTGGTGATCTGGACACCTAAAAACGTGAAGCTCTCAACCATTTCTGCTTTGTCCTCATCGATGTTGACACGGCCATGCCCTCCATTACGCATCCTGAAGTCAATATTGTCAGGGGGATTGACAGACATTGATCAGCACACTCTTGATGTTCACCATCAAAGATTATTCACACACAATTGACATTCAAAATAATAAGTAGCGCCATTACTAAGGTCCTGTAGGTTAAAGTCATGAATGTATATTTCAGTAAGAAGTCTCAGAACGCTAGGTTAAAGTCCAACAGGTTTATTTGGAATCACAAACTTTCGGAGCGCTGCTCCTTCATCAGATGAATGGAGTTGGAGAGGTGGTGGTGGTGGAGGGAGAGGTGGTCCCACCTCTCCACTCACCTGATGAAGGAGCAGCACTCCGAAAGCTCATGATTCCAAATAAACCTGTTGGACTTTAACCTGGTGTTGTTTGACTTCTTACTGTGCCCACCCCAGTCCAACGCCAACATCTTCACATCACTATATAGTTTAGCATTGAATAACATCAAAAAGGCAGAATGAGCAGTAACCAGTTACCTTAGTATTAGCAACTAAGATAATTCATAAACAAAATTCTATTGCTATGGATGCAGTTGTAAAATTCAAAAGACATCACAGTGAATATTTAAACTAGTTGGTGATCTAGAACATGCCTGGTGTGAAATGCATCTGACTAGAACTAATGTTGTAATAAAGTGTGCCCACAATTTACATACTAGGGGACAATTTCCTCAGTTTATTGTCAGTTAGTGACATTGTAAATACAATGGTCAACTTTACTGTGTTTCCTGTTTGTAACAAGTTATTCTTTTCAACTTTTTAAATTATTTCACTTGGCACAGTGGTGCTTCGTATTGGTTTACAGTGTTTCTGACCTATTGATTTTGAGAATTAATATTGGTTTCATTCAAAGATATAATGCATGACAATGTTTTCATACACTGGTAAAGGAGTTTTCATATCTCAGTATTGTCCATGGCGCATAAAACGGCACCAGGTGGCACGGTGGCACAATGGTTAGCACTGCTGCCTCACAGCGCCAGAGTCCCGAGTTTGATTCCCGGCTTGGGTCACTGTCTGTGTGGAGTCTGCATGTTCTCCCTGTCTCTGCGTGGGTTTCCTCCGGGTGCTCCGGTTTCCTCCCACAGTCCGAAAGACGTGCAGGTTAGGTGCATTGGCCATGCCAAATTCTCCCTCCGTGTACCCGGACAGGCACCGGAGTGTGGTGACAAGGGGGCTTTCACAGTAACTTCATTGCAGTATTAATGTAAGCCTACTTGTGACACTAATAAATAAACTTAAAACAGTACTTTGGCCAGTTGATTTTTTTCCCCTTCTAATCACTGAGTACTTGATGTAACCTGTTGTATTAGTATAAGTAGCAGAAATATCTAGAGAGATCAGCCAGAATCAACTTTGACTAGTTATATAGAAAATGATTCAATGAAGGCACATGTGGCATTAAACACATCTTTACTCCACGATACCTCATGAAGAAACAAAATGTTATTCATGGTAATTGCAATTACAACAATACAATGAGATGTGTTGGGTCCGGCCTCAGTCTTTATATATTGTTTCACCTTTCATATCTTGCTAACAAATCTGAACTTCATGGGAAAGGGTAAATATGAATTGCTGTTTCGAGCTAGAAATTTGTTTATGCAGATATTCAAATATTTATCTGCATAATCTTCCTCAATAAGATCAATCTGCGTATGTTTAATAGGCCTGTATGCTTCAGAAGCTGAACACAGACCCAAAAGAATCATTGTCCATCATTGTCAAACATCTGTAATAAAGGACAATGATGGATACAGCTCTGGGTGTAGTTCTGCGGTTATTTTCACCGCAAAGCACGTTCTTCTATGCAACAACTCAAATGCAACAATATACCTCTGGAGTCAAGTTGCACTCTGACTTATCCTAGAATCATAGAATCCCTACAGTGCAGAAGGAAGCCATTCGGCCCACTGAGTCCGCACCGACAACAATCCCACACCAGGCCCTCTCCCCACAACTCCACTCATTACCCCATTAATCCCTCTAACCTACACATCCTGGGGCACTAAGGAGCAATTTGGCATGGCCAGTCCACCTAACCTGCACATCTTCGAACAGTGGGAGGAAACCGGAGCACCCGGGAGGAAACCCACGCAGACACGGGGAGAACATGCAAACTCCACACAGACAGTGACCCAAGCTGGGAATTGAACCCGGGTCCCTGGCACTGTGAAGCAGCAGTGTTAACCGCTGTGCCACCGGGCCAGAATTTTACTGGCACGTCCACGCCGATTCTGGGGGCGGATGAGCTCAGAGAACAGCATTCTCTGTTGGCCTTGGGTGGGGTCGTACAAACCTTGTGCGGATATGCCAGTATGTCCCAGTGCAAGTTGGGGAGAGCATACTCGGCACCCTGTCTGTAGCATTACATGGAGCATAACTCCAATGTAGTATCAAGTCCAATTTTTAAAATGCGCAGAAGATAACTTTTACCTTTTATGTATTTTAGAAATTTTAAGGCTCTGAGAACACAGGTATTCTGCCTATGTGTTTTCCATCAACAGTGCAGGTTTAACCACAACCTAGAATGATTACCTTTCTATGACTAAGCTACTGCCTAAATTTTCCCCCTATTGTTTGGATCTGGGCATCATTATGGGCAGCAAGGTGGCACAGTGGTTAGCACTGCTGCCCTTGCAGCGCCAGGGACCCGGATTCGATTCCTGGCTTGGGTCACTCTCTGTGTGGAGTCTGCACATTCGCCCCGGGTCTGCGTGGGTTTCCTCCAGGTGCTCCGGTTTCCTCCCACAGTCCGAAAGGCGTGCTGGTTAAGTGAATTGGCCATGCTAAATTCTCCCTCAGTGTAACCCGAACTGATGGCGGGGTGTGGCGACTAGGGGATTTTCACCGTAACTTCACTGCAGTGTTAATGTGAGCCTACTTGTGACACTAATAAATGAACTTAAACTATACTCCAGGCGCAACTTTGAGATCAATATCTATTCAAAGCAATATAATCCCTGGCTACGCTGCGACTCTTTAGTCAAGTGGAAGGAACTATTCACTTTCATATACTAATTGAACCACACAAACAAGGACTCAAGTGTGTTAGGCTGAGTGGTCTCTGGTAACACAAAAAAGCTTCAAATCATCTCAGACTTCTGACACTTTGCTTTCTATTAGGTGCAGTTGTTGTGAAGTGAGGCAGTGTCCGATGATGAACTACTCCCCAATTTGGCCTGACATGAACATCTAAATTTAATTTCGATGGCCTCACACCAATTAGACTAAGCAGTTTGGCAAAATCACTGTTGCATCAACAGAATTTGTGCAATAAAACTGGCCTAAGCATTGTGGGATGATAAGGCTTGTCTCCAATTATTTTGTCATCGACTTCAGGAAGCATGGTGGAGAACATGCCCCTGTCTTCAGGAAGCATAGTGGAGAACATGCCCCTGTCTACATCAACGGGGACGAAGTAGAAAGGGTCGAGAGCTTCAAGTTTTTAGGTGTCCAGATCACCAACAACCTGTCCTGGTCCCCCTTGCCGACACTATAGTTAAGGAAGCCCACCAACACCCCTACTTTCTCAGAGGATTAAGGAAAATTGACATGTCCGCTACGATTTTCACCAACCTTTACAGGTGCACCATAGAAAGCATTCTTTCTGGTTGTATCACAGCTTGGTATGGTTCCTGCTCTGCCCAAGATCGCAAGAAACTACAAAGGGTCGTGAATGTAGCCCAATCCATCACTCAAACCAGCCTCCCATCCATTGACTCTGTCTACACTTCCCACTGCCTCGGAAAAGCAGCCAGCATAATTAAGGGCCCCACGCACCCCGGACATTCTCGCTTCCACCTTCTTCCATCGGGAAAACGATACAAAAGTCTGAGGTCACGTACCAACCGGCTCAAGAACAGCTTCTTTCCTGCTGCCATCAGACTTTTGAATGGATCTACTTTGCATTAAGTTGATCTTCCTCCACACTCCATAACTGTATTTATTTACTATAACTGTAACACTACATTCTGCACTCTCCTCTATGAACGGTATGCTTTGTCTGTATAGCGCGTAAGAAACAATAGTTTTCACTGTATGTTAATACATGTGACAATAAAAAATCAAATCAAATGATAATTGGCATGGCCATAGGTTGTTTTTTGGAGTATTAGTAAAACCAACTTGACCTACTGCCCAACAGTTACATCGTGCCACATGTGGCATTAATTAGAATTGGCGACCTGAAACCCTGTTGACTTGGTTAATGAAATTTTGGTCTTTCTCTTTGCAGACTCGACTAACCGAGACTCTCTGGATGCGATCGAACGCTGCATATTTCTGTTGTGTTTGGATGACCCAAGTGGTGTTGAGCAGACAGACGTAAACCTGGCACTGCAGATAATGCATGGGGGTGATTGTCGCAAAAATAGAGGAAATCGTTGGTATGACAAAACCATGCAGGTAATGGATGCCGAGCTCATGTGTGTAACATTAAGATACTCTTTGGAGAAAGTTTCATTGTCGGACTGAATCTTCCCTATAAAAAAGATGATATTATTGGAAATATTTCAAATTATTAGCCTAGAAACCTCTGTTGGTGATCATATAGAAACAGAAGATAGGAGCAGGAGGCCATTCGGCCCTGCGAGCCTGCTCCGCCATTCATTACGATCATGGCTGATCGTCCAACTCAATAGCCTAATCCTGCTTTCTCCCCTTTGATCCCATTCGCCCCAAGTGCTATATCCAGCCGCCTCTTGAATACATTCAATGTTTTGGCATCAACTACTTCCTGTGGTAATGAATTCCACAGACTCACCACTCTTTGGGTGAAGAAATGTCTCCTCACCTCCGTCCTAAATGGCCTACCCGAATCCTCAGACTGTGACCCCTAGTTCTGGACTCCCCCGCCATCGGGAACATCCTCCCTGCATCTACCCTGTCTAGTCCTGTTCGAATTTTATAAGTCTCTATGAAATCCCCTCTCATTCGTCTGAACTCCAACGAAAACAATCCTAGCCTCGTCAATCTCTCCTCGTACATCAGTCCTGCCATCCCCGGAATCAGCCTGGTAAACATTCGCTGCATCACAGTGGTTGAATGCTCAATGTATTCAAATGTTATTCCTTGTGTATGTGTGTGTTTTTATCACACATTAATCCATTTATTTTAAATGGTTTTATACCATGCTTACATGTAAAACTATGGAGATCATTAGGCTTAGTGAGAATGGAATAGTCTATGGCAAGGTTTAAGATCTACAATGCCAGACAGATGTAGCCCAGTGGTCAATGCTCTATAAGATTTTAACTGTGATGTGAAGATGCCGGCGTTGGACTGGGGGGGCACAGTAAGAAGTCTCGCAACACCAGGTTAAAGTCCAACAGGTTCATTTGGAATCACGAGCTTTCGGAGCACTGCTCCTTCATCAGGTGAGTGGACGTTTTTTACGGAAGGCTTGTCCGTAGGGAATGGATTCTTTAATGTGTTTAGGGTGGAAGCTGGAGAAGTAGAGCATCATGAGGTTATCCGTCGGCTTGAGCTAGAGTGAAGTGCTGAGGTGACCGTCCTTGATGAAGATGCGTGTGTCCAAGAATGCAATCGATTCTGGAGAGTAGTCCATGGTGAGTCTGATGGTGGGATGGAACTTGTTGATGTCATTGTGTAGTTGTTTCAATGCTTCTTCACCGTGAGTCCAAAGGAAGAAAATATCATCGATGTATCTGGTGTATAGCGTCGGTTGAAGGTTTCCACTCACCTGATGAAGGAGCAGCCTTCCAAAGGCTCATGATTCCAAATAAACCTGTTGGACTTTAACCTGGTGTCGTGAGACTTTTTACAAGATTTTAATTGGATGAGGGTTATCATGCTTAAGCCGAATCTTCATATTTCTACCAAGCAATATTGCACTTTGAATTTTAGTATGCACACAGAAGAAAAGTGAAATTCTTAGCACACTGTTTCTCCTTTGTGTAGCTTACTATTCCAGATGCTGATTTGACACCAATATCCCTTAAACATGCAAGTTGTAATACAGAATTAGATCAGCAATTGTTGAACACGGGTTGCTGGAGCATGCATTAGGTACGAGGAATTTCTTGTCTCCTGGTACACCTGTACAAGCTTCATTAGCTTTCTTGCCCCATTGACATGCGCGTTTCATGAGATAGCAGCCTTTTCTGTTGTTGCTCCCAACTGTATGTTGTCGTGTCCACGACAGTAACAAAGACCCCTGCACATTGTAATGAAGCAGCTGCCTTATGTGTATGGGCATCTCAGTAAAATAGCAGAATGAAACTTTATTAGAAGGGTGTATTAATGATTACCTTTGGATTGACCTCACAATGTGTAGCCTTACAAACAGGTTATCTGAGACAATGCTGACCAATTTCCATTTTTCCTGCAGTTCATTGTTGGGAAAGATGGAGCCTGTGGACTAGTTTATGAACACTCACCTGCAGAAGGCATAGCAGTGATACAGTGTGTTGAATACCTACTCTGTTACATGTATGTCATTGTACTCTATTTCTTAATTATTATTTTGCAAAATTCTAGCTTGCAATAACTTTGCTCATTGGAAATTTTGCCAGAGGGGTAAATGAGCAACATGGATAGAAGAATTCTCAGGTAGATTTAAGGTTTACAAACGGACGGTGGCATGGTGGCACAGTGGTTAGCACTGCTGCCTCGCCAGGGACTCGGGTTCAATCCCAGCCTCGGGTGACTGTCTGTGTGGAGTTTGCACGTTCTCCCCATGTCTGCCTATGGCTTCCTCCGGGTGCTCTGGTTTCCTCCCACTGTCCAAAGATGTGCAGGTTAGGTGGATTTCAGGCTAAATTGTCCCCTAGTGTCAGAGGGGTTAGTAGGGTAAATACGTAGGGTTACAGGGATAAGGTCAGGGTGGGATTGTTGTCAGTGTAAGATTGATGGGTCGAATGACCTCTTTCTGCATTGTAGGGATTCTATGAATGGACATTCTTGCTTTTAGTCCAGTTGACCCTGACTGCAGATGGGTGCAATGGAATGAGCATATCAATAATACTCCATCGCGTCTCTTTTTAAACTAAGAGGTGCCTCACTGCAGAGAAGGTCCCTTTAGCACACATTAAGCTCACAGTATAGTTGGACCCATACAGTGGAGAGCACTAAAGACAGTTTTATCATCCCAATTTCACAAAAAGACCAACAGTAAGTAAGACTAAAGGCTAAAAACAATAATGCAATATTAGCGTATGAATATCTTACACAGTTAGTTTGTCTGTTATTTCCATTAAATGGGCTAGTAACTTTGAAAAATCAAAAATTCACCGTCAAACCTATATGCAAGATGCGGCATGCTGGCACAGTGGTTAGCACTGCTGCCTCATAGCGCCAGGGACCCAGGTTTGATTCCCAGCTTGGGTCACTGTCTGTGTGGAGTTTGCACGTTCTCCCCGTGTCTGCTGGGTTTCCTCCGGGTGCTCCGATTTCCTTCCACAGCCCAAAGATGTGTGGGTTAGGTGGATTGGCCATGCTAAATTGCCCCTTAGTGTCAGGGGGACTAGCTAGGGTAAATGCATGGGGTTATGGGGATAGGGCCTGGGTGGGATTGTGGTCAATGCAGAGTCGACTGGCCGAATGGCCTCTTTGTGCTCTGTATGATTCTATGAAATATTCACAACAGTTGGTGATTGAATATATCATAAAAAGCGCAGTGTGGAAGTCACACCTCTATTTACCGTTGCTTTTGCAAACTTCTGAAGCAGTCCTTGTCCGTATGCAGCAAGACCTTGACAATGTCCAGCCTTGGGCTGAGAAGTAGCTCATAATATTTATACCGCACAAGTGTCAGCCAATGGCCATCTCCAACAAGAGAGAATCCAACCATCACCCCTTCACATTCAATGGCATTACTTTTGCTGAATCACTCACGGTCAACATCTTGGGGGGTTACCATTCAACAGAAACCGGATTGGACCAACCATATAAATACTGTGGCTACAAGAACAGGTCAGAGGATGGGAATTCTGCAGCGAGTAACTCACCTCCTGACTCCCCAAAGCCTGTCCACTATTGACAAAGCACAAGCCAGGTGTGTGCTGTAATACTCTCCACTGGCCTGATGAGTGCAGCGCCAACAATACTCAAGAAGCTCAACACCATTCAAGGCAAAGCAGCTCACCTGATTGGCACCCACCAACTTAATATTCACTTGCTCCACCAGTGACATACAGTGACAGAAATGGGTACCATTTACAAAATGCAATGCAGCAACTCACCTAAGCTCCTTCGACAGCACCTTCCAAACATGTGACCTCCATCCCCTTGAAGGACAGCAGACACATGGGAGCACCTGCCCCTACAAGTTCCCCTCCAAGCCACACACCATCCTGACTTGAAACTGTACCACCTTTCCTTCACCATTGCTGGGTCAAAATTCCCTTTCTCGCAGCACTGTGGGCATGTCTACAACTCATGGAGTGCAACAGTTCAAGAAGGTGACTCACCACAACTTTCTCAAGGGCAATTAGGGATGGCCAATAAATGCTGGACTAGCGAGCAGCACACATACCCCATGAAAGAATATATACATTAAAAAAATACTCCTCTTTATCAAGGTAATCTAAAACATACAAACATTCATTCTAATTGCAAGGTTGTTACAGCATAGACCAAATGTTACATCGCATTGGAAAACATCTTAGAGGATGGTTATTTAAATTTTATGAGCTTAATAATGGAAAATGCTTAGAAAGATGTGGAGCTTACAGAGCAGGATTTTAACCATTCGTCTGATATAGCTGTCAGTGAAATTGGAACACTGCATGTGCAGGAGGTGCATTTGTACAGAGCTCTGCTGTAGACAGCCCATGAGCTGGGCAAGCTTTAATATCATAGAATCATACAATCCCTACCGTGCAGAAGCAGGCCATTCAGCCCATCGAGTCTGCGCCGACTATCTCCGATAGAGCATCTTACCCTGACCCAATCCCTGTTACCCCAGTATTTACGTAACTAATCCCCCTAACCTACACATCTTTTGACATTAAGGGCAATTTAGTATGACCAATCCACCTAAGCTGCACACCTTTGGACATCGTTGAGCAGCAGATTGTTACGTGAGCCACCCTGAAACGTGTAAGATTGTGTTCCTTTGCACCATCCTTTAACATTGCAATTGTTGGCGGCACGGTGGCCCAATGGTTAGCACTGCTGCCTCACAATACCAGGGACCCGGGTTCAATTCCCGGCTTGGGTCACTGTGCGGAGTCTGCATGTTCTCCCAGTGTCTGCATGGGTTTCATCTGGGTGCTCTAGTTTCCTCCCACAGTCTGAAAGACGTGCATTGGCCATGCAAAATTCTCCCTCAGTGTACCCGAATCGGCGCTGGAGTGTGGCGACTAGGGGATTTTCACAGTAACTTCAGTGCAGTGTTAATATAAGCCTACTTGTGACTAACAAATAAACTTATTATAAACTGTTGGACAAATGATGTGGAGTCAGACTTCACTTAGCATTGTTAGAATTCCTAAGCATGTCTAATTAAAACCATTGCTCATCTCATATTATAGACCATAAATATTGAGTATTTTTGGTATGTGTGATGTGTCTTTCACAGTAAAGAAACTTCCAGGAAATTAGTGCGTGCTGATTCTGTCTGTGAGCTGCCTGCCCCAAGAAGACTGAGGTGGAAATGTGATTCTGAAACCCAAAGAAATTTAGCGTCAGCAGCAGATAAACTCCAAAGGTACAGACCACACGATAAGCAAATTTGACAAGAGTTTCTTTATGGAAAAGTTATTAAAGCAATTACAGTGCGGCATTTATGTGTTGTTTGTATATTCACTGCTGTTTTGGATACAGTAGGCGGTATCATTATTCAAAGTAATCCAAAGATCCTTTGATTTGATTTGATTTGATTTATTATTGTCACATGCATTAATATACAGTGAAAAGTATTGTTTCTTGCATGCTATACAGACAAAGCATACCATTCATAGAGAAGGAAAGGAAAGAGTGCAGAATGTAGTGTTACATTCATAGCTAGGGTGTAGAGAAAGATCAACTTAATGAGAGGTAGGTCCATTCAAAATGCAGGGAAGAAACTGTTCTTGAGTCGGTTGGTACGTGACCTCAAACTTTTGTATCATTTTCCCGACAGAAGAAGGTGGAAGAGAGAATGTCCGGGGTGCGAGGGGTCTTTGATTATGCTGGCTGCTTTTCCGAGGCAGCGGGAAGTATTAACGGAATCAGTGGACTGGAAGTTGGCTCGTGTGATGGACTGGGCTATGTTCACAACACTTTGTAGTTTCTTGCGGTCTTGGGCAGAGCAGAAACCACACTAAGCTGTGATACCAACCAGAAAGAATGCTTTCTATGGTACATCCCCATCCCCTTCCCACGGCACCTTCCCTTGTAATAAAAGGGATAGAAGGGGATGTAAAAGCGGTGGGGGAGTTGCATTACTGGTTAAGGAAAATATCACAGCTGTACTGCGGGAGGACACCTCGGAGGGCTCATACAGCAAGGCAATATGGGTAGAGCTCAGGAATAAGAAGGGTGTGGTCACAATGTTGGGCGTTTACTAGAGATCGCCCAACAGCCAGCGGGAGATAGAGGAATAGATATGTAGGCAGATTTTGGCAAGGTGTGAAAGTAACAGGGTTGTTGTTTCTGGTGTGCTATAGAGGCATGGAATCCTCACAATGCAGAAGGAGGCCATTCGGCCCATCGAGTCTGCACTGACCACAATCCCACCCAGGCCCTATTCCTGTAACCCCACATATTTACCCTGCTATTCCCCTGATGCATAGGGGCAATTTAGCATGGCCAATCCTGCTGGATGTTGTTTGCATGTCTACAAGTAAGGCCTTTGACAAGGTCCCTCATGGCAGACTGGTGCAGAAGGTGAAGTCCCATGGGATCAGAGGTGAGCTGACAAGGTGGATACAAAACTGGCTCGGTCAAAGAAGACAGAGGGTAGCAGTGGAAGGCTGCATTTCTGGATGGAGGGCTATGACTAGTGGCATTCCTCAGGGATCAGTGCTGGGAACTTTGATGTTTGTAATATATATAAATGATTTGGAGGAAAATGTAACTGGTTTGATTAGTAAGTTTGCGGATGACACAAAGGTTGGTGGATTTGTGGATAGCGATGAGGACTGTCAGAGGATACAGCAGGATATAGATTGGTTGGAGACTTGGGCGGAGAGATGGCAGATGGAGTTTAATCCGGACAAATGTGAGGAAATGCATTTTGGGAGGTCTTATAAAGATAGGAAATATACAATAAATGGCAGAACCCTTAAGAGTACTGATAGGCAAAGGGATCTGGGTGTACAGGTACACAGGTCACTGAAAGTGGCAACACAGATGAAGAAGGTAGCCAAGAAGGCATACGTCATGTTTGCCTTCATTGGCCGGGGCATTGAGTTCAAAAATTGGCAAATCATGTTACAGCTTTATTGAACCTGAGCAAGGCTGCACTTGGAATATAGTGTTCAATTCTGGTCGCCACACTACCAGAAGGATGTGGAGGCTTTGGAGAGGGTACAGAAAAGATTTAGCAGGATGTTGCCTGGTATGGAGGGCATTAGCTATAAGGAGAGATTGGAGAAACTTGGTTTGTTCTCACTGGAGCAATGGAGGTTGAGGGACGACCTGCTAGAAGTCTACAAGATTATGAGGGGCATGAACAGAGTGGATAGTCAGAAGCTTTTCCTCAGGGTGGAAGAGTCAATTACTAGTGCGCATAGGTTTAAGGTGCGAGAGGCAAGGTTTAAAGGAGATGTTCGAGGCAAGTTTTTTACACAGAGGGTGGTGACTGCCTGGAACTCGTTGCTGGGGGAGGTAGTGGAAACAGATACGATAGGATGGGAATGGAGGGATATGGTCCCCGGAAGGGTAGGTGGTTTTAGTTAAGTCGGGCATCATGGTTGGTACAGGCTTGGAGAGCCGTAGGGCCTGTTCCTGTGCTGTAATTTTCTTTGTTCTTCGTCCTTTAAAACGGATCTGATAGGGAATGAAACAAACCGGGGGCACTGGAATAATGAGGGCTACAATTATTTTGATGGATTTTTCTTCAGTGTTCGGTTTCAGTTTGGATTTTATTTGAGGGGAATTGTTGATGATTCAGTAACATGCCATCATAAGAACTAAGGGTAGGCGAAAAAGACAAAATCACCGTGACAAAGTTTGCACTCTTAGTTTTCTCATGTGAATAACGGCGAGAACTTTCAGGCAGGTTGTGAAGTTTGAGACCTTGCCAGGGTTGCTTTATGAAAACACAAATGGCAGAATAGGCGCGATGGTCGTTGTCCAGATTCTGACGCAGGTTTGTCACTGTGGCGAAGTTCGTGGCTGAGTTTGGGTTGGATCACAGTCTTGTAACAGTCGACACTGATGAGGGCTAAAAGCCCCAGGGCAATGCTGGGATAAAACATGGTGAGGGCAACATTGACCCAGCAGGAGACACAAAAGGTTAATTCACAAGTTTGGAGCACATGGGATTAGGGGTAATTTATTAGCTTGGATATAACTGGCTGGCTGACGGACAGAAGACAGAGAGACGGGATATATGGGCTTTTTTCCGGCATGGCAAAAAGTGACGAGTGGGATGCCACAGGATTCGATCCTTGGGCCCCAGCTATTTACAATCTATATTCACAACTTGGATACAGGGATAGAAGGCTCTGTAGCCAAATTTGCAGATGATACAAAAATAGGCAGGACAGTAAGTTGCAATGAGGAACTGAGAACCTTACAAATGGATATAGATAGGTTCGGAGAGTGGGCCAAAATGTGGCAGATGGAGTTTAACGTGGATAAGTGTGACGTCATGCATTTTGGTCAGAAAAATGGGAAGGCAACTTGTTATCTAAATGGGGAGAGACTTTGTGGTTCTCCGGTGCAGAGGGATCTGGGTGTCCTCATTCATGAGTCACAGAAAACTAGCATGCAGGCACAGCAGATAATAAAGAACGCAAATGGAATGTTGGCATTTATAGCTAAAGGAATAGAATATAAAGGTAAGGAAGTATTGCTGCAACTATACAAAGCATTGGTGAGGCCGCACCTGGAGTATTGTACACAGTTTTGGTCCCCTTATTTGAGGAAAGATGTTGTGACATTGGAGGCAGTTCAGAGGAGGTTCACTAGATTGATTCCAGAGATGAGGGGTTTGTCGTATGAAGAGGGATTGAACAGTTTAGGCCGATACTCTCTGGAATTTAGAAGAATGAGGGGCGATCAAATTGAGGTATACAAGATGATAAAAGGTATGGATAAAGTAGACGTGGAGCGGATGCTTCCTCTTGTGGGGCATTCTAGGATGAGAGGTCATAGTCTTAGGATAAGGGGAAGCAAATTTAAAACAGAGTTGAGGAGAAACTACAAAGGGTTGTGAATCTGTGGAATTCGCTACCCCAAAGTGCGGTGGATGCTGGGACAGTGAGTAAAGTTGGGGAGTTAGACAGATTCTTAATTGGTTGAAAGGTTATGGGGAGAAGGCAGGGAAATGGGGGTGAGGAGCATACCAGCCACGATCGAATGGCGGAGCGAACTCGATGGGCTGAATGGCCTGATTCTGCTCCTATATCTTATGAACTTATGAACTTAGGAGATGTACCAAAGGGCCAGTAATTCCTCCCACGGTCGATCATCTGGAAAGGCAGCAGTATTATGAAAATGAGGTCCAGCTGTGCAAAATTCATCATGTCTATGTCTACAGATGTGCCCTTTTTGGTGGTGCAGCGAAGATCCAGATTGGAGTCACGTTAATGTCCAGCTACATTGCGAAAACAATGCTGTAAAAGATAATTGCCCCTATTCTAAACACTGGGAGTTGTAGGGCTGAGAGGCTGCTGTTTTCTATTTGTGTTTGTAAAATGTTGGGCTGAGGCACTCATAATGTTTGATCGAAACGGCGTAGGAACAAAAAGTAAATGAATATAAGTTATTGAAGGTGGCAGGAGAGTTTGCAAGCACAGTGAGTAAAGCACACAGTATCCCAGGCTTTATTCAGAGGGACATGGAGTACTAGAGTAAAGAAGCTATTTTAAATCTGTATAAAACACTGGTTCAGCCTCAACTGGAGTATTGTGTCCAGTTCTATGCTCCACACATTCAGAAAAATGTGAAAGAATTAGAGAATGCAGAAAAGATTCACAACAATGGTTCCAGGGATGAAGAACTTCAGTAATAAAGATAGATTGGAGAAGTTGCAGCTATTTTCCTTGGAAAAGAGGAGGTTGAGAGGCGATTTGATAGAAGTATTCAAATCCATGGGAGTTCAGGACCGCGAGCAGATAGGGAGAAACTATTGCCACTCATGAAAGGATCGAGAATGAGAGGGGATAGATTTAAGGTTAATACCACAAGAAGCAACGGACATACGATGAGGAACATCTTCATGCAACGAGTGGTTGAGATCTGGAATGCGCAGGCTTAGAGTGTGGTGGAGGCACAATGGAGGGGATAGTGCTATCTCAAAAGGAGCGATCTTCAAGGTTATTGGCAAGGTTGCAGGCTTGGAGGGCCGAAGGGCCTGTTCCTGAGCTGTATTGTTCTTTGTTATGGGGAGAAGGCAGGGGAATGGCAATTGGGTGCACTGCTCATTCAAAGAACTGGCACAGACACAAGGGCTGAATGGTCTCCTTCTGTGAAACCGAGACAAAGTCAGTTCTGTAGATTATCCAAAGGAGTGTAAATCCTGCAGAGTCTCATGATGTTAAATGCACCTTATAACTTTGGTCATTTGTTTACCCAGGTTGATTGAAAACGTTGATCTAACTGTGTACCGGTTTAAGACTTTCGGCAAAGACTTTATGAAGAAACAGAAGATGAGTCCTGACGCCTTTATTCAGGTTGGATTGCAGTTGTCTTTTTACAGGTGCGTCTTTGAAATTTCAATGTGCTCCAGTCTGACTCAGTCTGTTTGACCAATAAAACCCTGTTCCTTCCACTAACCGTATCACAACGTAATCCACTGTCACCATCCTTTCTACCCAAACAATTTGACTTATTCAATATATGTTGGTCACCCTAACTACTCAGTATTTCAGATTCTCGCTACTCCCTGGGTAAAGTTTCTCCTGAATTCCATATTGTATTTATTAATAACTGTCATTGGTAGGTCTTGTGGCTCCATGATAGCGTGCCTTCCTCTGGGCCAGAAGCTCTTCGGGACTTGATGGCCATGGAAGGTGCGTTTGTAATGTGGTCAAACAGGTTGTCAGATGTAAGTCCTTCCAATAGTCAGGCAATAAGAGTGGGAGAGTTTCCTGGTCAGCCATACTGCAAAAGACTCATTGCGTCTTGGAAGTGCAGCAGAGAGGGAGAGATTCGCGAGAGGAGTGCTGCGGGTAAGCGCTGTTATTTTTAACTTACTTTTTCGCGGGTTTTTTCTTTAAAAATATCTAAACCCGGAAGTGGTCGCGCAGGGAGGTCTGGGAGAGAGAGATTTTTTTTTCCCCAATAAATTGGAACAGAGAGGAATCCCGATACTCTACACTTGTAGAGTATCCCACCCTCCCTCCTCCTCTAACCTAAAAAAAAGACCCAGTGAGAGCAGGGCTTTGGAGAAAACAGGAGGAGGAAAGGTAAGTTTAAAATTTTCATTCACTTTTTTTTTCCCCTGTGTGTTTAAAGGGGCAATTATGAGTGTGAGGCCAGTATGTTGTTCCCAATGTAGGATGTGGGAGGTCCTGGAGGCTCCTAGCCTCCCGGACGACCATATCTGTGCTGGGTGTGTTGAGCTGCGGTTCCTAAGGGACCATGTTAGGGAACTGGAATTGCAGCTCGAGGACCTTCGCCGGGTTAGGGATAGTGAGGAGGTCATTGACAGGAGCTATCAGCAGGTGGTCACACCGGGACCACGGGAGGAGGGTAACTGGGTAACAGTGAGGAAGGAGAAAGCTCAGTTGATGGTGAGCACCCCGGTGGATGTGCCCCTTAATAATAAGTACTCCTGTCTGAGTACTACTGGGGTGGACAGCCCACCTGGGGGAAGCAGCAGTGGCAGTGTCTCTGGAGCTGAGCCTGGCCCAGTAGTGCAAAAGGGTAAGGAAAGGAGGGTAGTGCTAATTGGGGACTCTACGGTGAGGGGGTCAGATAGGCGTTTTTGCGGACACAGACGGGACTCTCGGATGGTGGTTTGTCTCCCTGGTGCAGGGGTCCGGGATGTCTCTGGTCGAGTCCCAGAAATCCTGAAGGGGGAGGGAGAGGAGCCGAAGGTCGTGATGCATATAGGTACTGCTGACATAGGTAGGAAGAGGGAAGGGGTCATGAAAAGAGAATATAGGGAGTTAGGTAGACAGCTGAGAAAGAGGAATGCAAAGGTAGTAATCTCGGGATTGCTGCCTGTGCCGCGGGAGAGTGAGAACAGGAATCGGTGGAGAATGAATGCGTGGCTGAGGGACTGGAGCAAGGGACAAGGATTTGGGTACTTGGATCATTGGGACCTCTTTAGGGGCAGGTGTGACCTGTTTAAAAAAGACGGGTGGCACTTGAATCCCAGGGGGACCAATATCCTGGCGGGAAGGTTGGCTAAGGCTACTGGAGAGACTTTAAACTAGAAAGGTTGGGGGGAGGGAATCGAAATGAGGGGACTGAGAGCGAGGAGGTGAGCTCGCAAATAGATAAGGAATGTAAACAGGGTAAGAGGGAGGTTAGACGAGTGATGGAGAAGGGAAGTGCTCAGGCTGAAGGTCTGAGATGTGTCTATTTTAATGCCAGGAGTGTAGTGAATAAAGTGGATGAGCTTAGAGCGTGGATTGCTGCTTCGAATTGTGATGTGGTGGCCATTACGGAGACTTGGATGTCTCAGGGACAGGACTGGGTGCTTCAGGTGCCGGGTTTTAGATGTTTCAGGAAGGACAGGGAGGGAGGCAAGAGAGGGGGGGGAGTGGCACTGTTGATCAGGGATAGTGTCACGGCTGTAGAGAAGGTGGACGCCGTGGAGGGATTGACTACGGAGTCTCTGTGGGTGGAGGTTAGGAACAGGAAGGGGTCGGTAACGTTGCTGGGTGTTTTCTATAGGCCGCCCAATAGTAACAGAGATGTTGAGGAGCAGATGGGGAAACAGATCCTGGAGAGATGTAGGAATAACAGAGTTGTCATGATGGGAGATTTTAATTTCCCAAACATAGATTGGAATATCCCTAGGGCTAGGGGTTTGGATGGAGAGGAGTTTGTTAGGTGTGTCCAGGAGAGTTTCCTGACACAGTATGTGGATAAGCCTACTAGAGGAGAGGCTGTACTTGATCTGGTGCTGGCTAATGAACCTGGACAGGTGGAGGATCTCTCGGTGGGTGAGCATCTTGGGGATAGCGATCATAATTCTATCTCCTTCACGATAGCATTGGAAAGAGATAGGATCAGGCAGGCTAGGAAAGTGTTTCTCTGGAGTAAAGGGAAATACAGTGTCATCAGGGAGGAAATTAGACGGGTAAATTGGAAGGAGGCATTCTTGGGGAAAAGTACCGAAGGAAAGTGGAGGATTTTCAAGGAATGTTTGTCTGGAGCTCTGCATGACAACGTTCCGATGAGACAGGGGGGTGTTGGTAGGGTACGGGAACCGTGGTGCACGAAGGTTGTGATGAACCTGGTGAATAAGAAAAGAGAGGCGTACAGAAGGTTCAGAGAGCTAGGAGGTGTTAAGGATTTAGAGGAGTATACGGGATGTAGGAAGGAGCTTAAGAAGGAAATTAGGAGAGCGAGAAGGGGTCATGAGAAGGCCTTGGCGGGTAAGATTAAGGAGAATCCCAAGGCTTTCTACAAATATGTCAAGAGTAAAAGGATGAGATGTGAAGGCATAGGACCCTTAAAAGGTGAAGGGAGAAAAGTTTGTGCGGAACCGTTAGAAATGGCGGAGCTGCTTAATGAATACTTTACCTCGGTATTCACGGTGGAAAGGGATCTGGGTGGTTGTACTGCTGGTTTGCGGTGGACAGAAAGGATCGAGCATGTGGACATAAAGAAAGAGGATGTGTTGGAACTATTGAATGGCATCAAGGTTGGTAAGTCGCCGGGACCGGATGGGATGTACCCCAGGTTACTGTGGGAGGCGAGGGAGGAGATTGCGGAGCCTTTGGCGATGATCTTTGCATCGTCGATGGAGACGGGAGAGGTTCCGGAGGATTGGAGAATTGCAGATGTGGTCCCTATATTCAAGAAAGGGAACAGGGACAGCCCGGGAAATTACCGACCGGTGAGTCTAACCTCAGTGGTTGGTAAGTTGATGGAGAGGATCCTGAGAGACAGGATTTATGATCATCTAGAGAAGTTTAGTATGATCAAAAGTAGTCAGCACGGCTTTGTCAAGGGCAGGTCGTGCCTTACGAGCCTGGTTGAGTTCTTTGAAAATGTGACCAAACACATTGACGAAGGAAGAGCGGTGGATGTGGTCTATATGGACTTCAGCAAGGCGTTCGATAAGGTCCCCCATGCAAGACTTCTTGAGAAAGTGAGAGGGCATGGGATCCAAGGGGCTGTTGCCTTGTGGATCCAGAACTGGCTTGCCTGCAGAAGGCAGAGAGTGGCTGTGGAGGGGTCTTTCTCTGCATGGAGGTCAGTGACCAGTGGAGTGCCCCAGGGATCTGTTCTGGGACCCTTGCTGTTTGTCATTTTCATAAATGACCTGGATGAGGAAGTGGAGGGATGGGTTGGTAAGTTTGCTGACGACACCAAGGTAGGTGGTGTTGTGGATAGTTTGGAGGGATGTCAGAAGTTGCAGCGAGACATAGATAGAATGCAAGACTGGGCGGAGAAGTGGCAGATGGACTTCAACCCGGATAAGTGTGTGGTGATCCATTTTGGCAGATCCAATGGGATGAAGCAGCAGTATAATATGAAGGGTACCATTCTTAGCAGTGCAGAGGATCAGAAGGACCTTGGGGTCCGGGTCCATAGGACTCTTAAATCGGCCTCGCAGGTGGAGGATGCGGTCAAGAAGGCGTACGGCGTACTGGCCTTCATTAATCGAGGGATTGAGTTTAGGAGTCGGGAGATAATGCTGCAGCTTTATAGGACCCTGGTTAGACCCCACTTGGAGTACTGCGCGCAGTTCTGGTCACCTCATTACAGGAAAGATGTTGAAGCCATTGAAAGGGTGCAGAGGAGATTTACAAGGATGTTGCCTGGATTGGGGGGCATGCCTTATGAGGATAGGTTGAGGGAGCTTGGTCTCTTCTCCCTGGAGAGACGAAGGATGAGAGGTGACCTGATAGAGGTTTACAAGATGTTGAGAGGTCTGGATAGGGTAGACTCTCAGAGGCTATTTCCAAGGGCTGAAATGGTTGCTACGAGAGGACACAGGTTTAAGGTGCTGGGGGGTAGGTACAGAGGAGATGTCAGGGGTAAGTTTTTCACTCAGAGGGTGGTGGGTGAGTGGAATCGGCTGACGTCGGTGGTGGTGGAGGCAAACTCGTTGGGGTCTTTTAAGAGACTTCTGGATGAGTACATGGGATTTAATGGGATTGAGGGCTATAGATAGGCCTAGAGGTGGGGATGTGATCGGCGCAACTTGTGGGCCGAAGGGCCTGTTTGTGCTGTGGCTTTCTATGTTCTATGTTCTAAGACAACAACAAACCACTGCAATACTTTGCCAAGCACTATCATGGACCGGTCCATGGTCACTGACACCCTCTGAGGGCATGGTCCTTAGGGAGGAGAGGGAATGCTTGTCTTATGTTTGTGGTCCCTAATTCTGGTTTCCCCTGCAATTCAAAACATTCGCTTTTCACTTACCCAATCGCTGTGGTGCTGCATTGTTACTGACAGCTTCAGGTTGACTTGATATCTTTGGAGAATGAGCAATAATAACACACAGATTGGTCTTCATTTCCTCACTAGTGGATATCCCTTTGTGATGTCCCTCCACAGTGAGCCTCTTATATCCAGTTGCTTGCCAACCCCCAACAGTATACTTGAGCAAGCTCAGAAGCTAAGAGGGCCTGCTTTAAGGGTGCCTAATCCATTTGCCAACCATCTCACTCTTCAGTGAGGCCACAAAGGCCTTTTAACTTGCATTAATTCACTTGTGGTGCAAGCCCAAATGCTGGGAGAGTGTATTCAGGCTGTGCATTGAAGGTGGGACTCCTATAGCTTGAGACCCTAGTAAGATCTTCTATATTGATGAGACCTTGGTAAGATCTCCTCCAGGGCCAAGTCACATTGCTGCAAAGTTACGTTGCTTCATTACATTTTCAAGGGAGGATATTTTCACAATGCGCCAAGTATCATGTGATCAAGGATTTCCTCCCACAGTCCAAAGATGTGCGGGTTAGGTTGATTGGCTATGTTAAATTGCCCCTTAGTGTCAGGGGGATTAGCAGGGTAACTATGGAGAAAGGGCCCAAGGTGGGATTGTTGTCGGTACAAGCTAAATGGGACGATTGGCCTCTTTTTACAGTGTAGGGATTCTATCACAATTCCTGCTTCAATTTCTATTTAAATGTACATTAAATGCTTTCTGCTATTCCTAACCTCATGCACTCAATTGATCCTAATAGAACAAAGAACAAAGAACAGTACAGCACAGGAAACAGGCCCTTCGGCCCTCCAAGCCTGTGCCGCTCCTTGGTCCAACTAGACCAATCGTTTGTATCCCTCCATTCCCAGGCTGCTCATGTGACTATCCAGGTAAGTCTTAAACGATGTCAGCGTGCCTGCCTCCACCACCCTACTTGGCAGCGCATTCCAGGCCCCCACCACCCTCTGTGTAAAAAACGTCCCTCTGATGTCTGAGTTATACTTCGCCCCTCTCAGCTTGAGCCCGTGACCCCTCGTGATCGTCACCTCCGACCTGGGAAAAAGCTTCCCACTGTTCACCCTATCTATACCCTTCATAATCTTGTATACCTCTATTAGATCTCCCCTCATTCTCCGTCTTTCCAAGGAGAACAACCCCAGTCTACCCAATCTCTCCTCATAGCTAAGACCCTCCATACCAGGCAACATCCTGGTAAACCTTCTCTGCACTCTCTCCAATGCCTCCACGTCCTTCTGGTAGTGCGGCGACCAGAACTGGACGCAGTACTCCAAATGCGGCCTAACCAGCGTTCTATACAGCTGCATCATCAGACTCCAGCTTTTATACTCTATACCCCGTCCTATAAAGGCAAGCATACCATATGCCTTCTTCACCACCTTCTCCACCTGTGTTGCCACCTTCAAGGATTTGTGGACTTGCACACCTAGGTCCCTCTGTGTTTCTATACTCCTGATGACTCTGCCATTTATTGCATAACTCCTCCCTACATTATTTCTTCCAAAATGCATCACTTCGCATTTATCCGGATTAAATTCCATCTGCCACCTCTCCGCCCAATTTTCCAGCCTATCTATATCCTGCTGTATTGCCCGACAATGCTCTTCGCTATCCGCAATTCCAGCCATCTTTGTGTCATCCGCAAACTTGCTGATTACACCAGTTACACCTTCTTCCAAATCATTTATATATATCACAAATAGCAGAGGTCCCAGTACAGAGCCCTGCGGAACACCACTGGTCACAGACCTCCAGCCAGAAAAAGACCCTTCGACCACTACCCTCTGTCTCCTATGGCCAAGCCAGTTCTCCACCCATCGAGCCACTTCTCCTTGTATCCCATGAGCCTTAACCTTCTTAACCAACCTGCCATGTGGGACTTTGTCAAATGCCTTACTGAAATCCATATAGACGACATCCATGGCCCTTCCTTCATCAACCGTTTTTGTCACTTCCTCAAAAAACTCCACCAAATTTGTAAGGCACGACCTCCCTCTTACAAAACCATGCTGTCTGTCACTAATGAGATTGTTCCGTTCTAAATGCACATACATCCTGTCTCTAAGAATCCTCTCCAACAACTTCCCTACCACGGACGTCAAGCTCACCGGCCTATAATTTCCTGGGTTATCCCTGCTACCCTTCTTAAACAACGGGACCACATTCGCTATCCTCCAATCCTCAGGGACCTCACCCGTGTCCAAAGAAGCGACAAAGATTTCCGTCAGAGGCCCAGCAATTTCCTCTCTCGTCTCCCTGAGCAGTCGAGGATAGATGCCATCAGGCCCTGGGGCTTTGTCAGTTTTAATGTTCCCTAAAAAACCTAACACTTCCTCTCTTGTAATGGAGATTTTCTCTAACGGGTCAACGCCTCCCTCCGAGACACTCCCGGTTAACACGCCCCTCTCCTTCGTGAATACCGATGCAAAGTATTCATTTAGGATCTCCCCTATTCCCTTGGGTTCTAAGCATAATTCCCCTCCTTTGTCCCTGAGAGGTCCGATTTTCTCCCTGACAACTCTTTTGTTCCTAACGTATGAATAGAATGCCTTAGGATTCTCCTTAATCCTGCCTGCCAAGAACATCTCGTGCCCTCTTTTTGCCCTTCTAACTCCCCGTTTGAGATCTTTCCTACTCTCTCTGTATTCCTCCAGAGCTCCATCTGTTTTCAGTTGCCTGGACTTAACGTATGCCTCCCTTTTCATTTTAATCAGATCCTCAATTTCCCTGGTTATCCACGGCTCTCGAATCCTACCTTTCCTATCTTTCCTTTTTACAGGCACATGCCTATCCTGCAGCCTTATCAATAGTTCCTTAAAAGACTCCCACATGCCAGACGCGGACTTACCCTCGAACATCCTCTCCCAATCAACATCCACCAATTCCTGCCTAATCCGGCTATAGTCAGCCTTCCCCCAATTTAGCACCCTGCCCGTAGGACAGCACTCATCCTTGTCCATTACTATCCTAAAGTTAACAGAGTTGTGGTCACTATTTGCCACATGTTCCCCTACCGAAACTTTGACGACCTGACCGGGCTCATTTCCCAGAACTAGGTCCAGTATAGCCCCCTCTCTAGTCGGGCTATCTACATACTGTTCCAAAGAACCTTCCAGTACGCATTTTACAAATTCCTCCCCGTCCGGTCCCCCAGCTCTAAGCACTTTCCAGTCTGTGCCAGGGAAATTAAAGTCCCCCACTACAACAACCCTATTTTTTCTGCACCTATCCAGAATCTCCTGACATATCCTTTCCTCCACTTCCCGTGGGCTGTTGGGTGGTCTGTAGTACACCCCCAGCATAGTGACTGCACCCTTCCTGTTTCTGAGTTCCACCCACAGCGACTCAGTACATGACCCCTCTAAGTTGTCTACCCTCTGCACCGCGGTAATATGCTCCTTAACTAATATCGCTACTCCCCCACCTTTTTTAGCCCCTCCTCTGTCTCGCCTAAAACACTGATATCCCGGAATATTCAGCTGCCAGTCCTGTCCTTCTTTTAACCAAGTTTCCGTCACCGCAACCACATCCAAATTCCGCACAAGCATTAAGGCCCTAAGTTCGTCTGTTTTACCCGTTACACTCCTCGCATTGAAGCAGATGCACTCCAGACCTCCAGGCCCAGTCAGGTCCTCCTCCTCCAGAGTGCTCCTCTTCTTAGCTAGCCTTGCCCTGGCCCCCAGCTCGACCCCAGCCTCAGTATTTACTGACCTCCTGTTTTGTTCCCCACCCCCCTGCCACACTAGTTTAAATCCTGCTGAAACACTCGAGCAAAACTCCCAGCCAGGATATTTGCTCCCTTCCAGTTAAGGTGTAACCCATCCTTTCTGTACAGTTGCCATCCTGACTTGAAGATTTCCCAGTTATCTATGAATTTAAAACCCTCCCTCTTGCACCACTCCTTTAGCCACGCGTTCAACTGTAGAATCTCCCTGTTCCGAGCCTCACTTGCACTAGGCACCGGGAGCAGTCCAGAGATTGCTACACTGGAGGTCTTACTTTTTAGCCTAGCACCCAACTCCCTGAATTTCTCTCGTATGACCCCCCTGCTCTTCCTACCTACATCATTTCCCCCAATGTGTACAATCACATCCGTTTGACTACCTTCCTTTTTAAATATGCTTCCTACCCTCTCGGAGACATCCAGTACCCCGGCACCAGGGAGGCAGACTACCATCCTGGATTCTCGTTCAGTCCCACAGAAGCGCCTGTCCGTGCCTCTAACTATTGCGTCCCCCACAACTATCGCTCTCCTAAACCCCTTCTTTCCCTTCCGGACCCCTGAGCCTGTCTCCGTGGAGGCGATCTGGTCCTCGTGGCTTACCCCTGGAGGGTCATCCCCCTCCACAGAATCCAAAACAATATACCTATTGTGGAGGGGGACAACCACAGGGGATCCCTCCACAGACTGCTCACTCCCTTCCCTTCTCCCATCTGTTGCCCATCCCTTTCTCTTATGGGAGACTGCCACTGGGGTGCTTTCTGGCACATCACCCTTCTGACTATTACCCCTCCTAACCGTGACCCACGTGTCTTCCTTCCGAGACCCTGGTGTCACTACCTGACTATAACTTTTATCTATGACTCTCTCATTTTCCCTAACTAAACTGAGTTCATCGAGCCTCAGCTCCAGCTCCCTTACACGATCCTTCAGGAGATGCAGTTCCACACATCTGGCACAGATATGGACTTCCGGGAGGCAAGTTGTCTCCAGGAACTCCCACATCCCACACCGAATGCAGTATACTGGCCTCCCACTCATACCAGCCATGTCCTTTTTAGTTTTGGGGATAAAACAAAAAGGGGGTGTAACCAAAGAAAAACAAACAAACAACCTTCCTCGCCAAAGCCCTGTGAGCCAAAGCCCTTTTAGCTCTCACTCTGTCCCCTGCTCACTCTGCTGCCCGCTAACGACGCTGCCCGCTCAAAGGTGCGGCCTACTTTTAAACCCTCCAAAATCTTCCCAGGCTGCTGCTGGGCCTATTTCCTGTTTAGAAAAAAAACCTCCGTTTTTTTTCACTAATTTAACTGAAAAATAATTAAATAAATTAGTGCACAAACAAGCTCCCTTACCCTCAGCCTGCTCCTGTGGAACAATGAATTAATCTTTCATAATGTTATCAATCTCTCATGCTAGCTGGGCGGCACAGTGGTTAGCACTGCTGCCTCACAGCGCCAGGAACCCAGTTTAATTCCAGCCTTGGGTCACTGTCAGTGTGGAGTGTGCATGTTCTCCCCGTGTCTGCGTGGGTTTCCTCCGGGTGCTCCGGTTTTCTCCCACAGTCTGAAAGACGTGCTGGGTAGGGTGCATTGGCCAAGTTCTCCCTCAGTGTACCCGAACAGGTACCGGAGTGTGGCAACTAGGGGATTTTCACAGTAACTTCATTGCACTGTTAATGTAAGCATACTTCTGACACTAATAAATAAAAACAAAAACAATTGTCTGATACTGGGGTATTCTCTTCAGTATCATTTCTGGTTAGTGTGAAAAGCAGGGGTCTAGCAACAGAATTTAATCAGTTATTGCCAAAAGCGAAAACGCTGGAAAATCTCAGCAGGTCTGGCAGCATCTGTAAGGAGAGGAAAGAGCTGACGTTTCGAGTCCAGGTGACCCTTTGTCAAAGCTAAAAAGCATAGAAAGTGGGAGATATTTATACTGCAGGGGGAGGGAATGAAAGATGAGTCATAGCCACAGAAACCAGGGGAAAGGCTGTTAATGGCAGCCCATAGAGAGAATAGAAGGTGTGAATGACCAAACGGCAGAGAAGCTGAAATCAGAGGGTAAACTGTGACAGATGAAGGTGTGGGGAGAGGGGGGATGGAATGGGTAGGAGAGAGGGTAAAATTTAGAAAAAGGGGGAAGCAGGAAGCAAAGGTGGAGAAAAGGTAAGGAAAGGGGGGATAAAGTAGGGGGAAAGAATGGGGGGGAAGGAAAATGAAGAAAGACAATAAAGAAATAAAAGGTCGAGAATATTAAAAAATGAAATGAAATGAAAACAAAGGGGTTGAGGTGGGGTAGAGCTAATCATCTGAAGTTGTTTAATTTGATGTTGAGACCAGAAGGCTTAATGTGCCTAGCTGGAAGATGAGATGCAGTTCCTCCAGTTTGCGTTGAGCTTCACTGGAACATTGCAGCAGGCCAAGGACAGACATGTGGGCATGGGAGCAGGATCGTGTGTTAAAATGGCAGCAACTGGATATAAGAGGCTCAGTATAATTGGGGATATAACCAATTGACCATTCACACCATTTATTCTCTCTGTGGACTGCTATTAACAGCCTTTTCCCCTGGTTTCTGTGGCTATGACTCATCTTGCATTCTCTCACCCTGCAGTATAAATATCTCCCACTTTCTCTGCCTTTTAGCTTTGACAAAGAGTTGTCTGAACTCAAAACATCAGCTCTTTTCTTTCCTTACAGATGCTGCCAGACCTGCTGAGATTTTCCAGCATTTTCTCTTTTGGTTTCAGATTCCAGCATCCGCAGTAATTTGGTTTTAATCAGTTATTACTCTGTAGCCAGATATTTTTCCATTTATCATCCCTTGCTGTTTCTCAATGCCAAAGCAATTCATAATCTAATTAACTCATATTCCAGTAATAACATTTCGGGTGGGATTTTCCAGCCACGCTCGCCCCGAAACCAGAAAATCCTGCCCGAGATCAATGGACCTTTCCATGGTCTGCCCCTCGCCCGCTATGATTCCCATGGCGGCCGGAACGGGGAAATTGTTTCTAAATGAGATATAAGCTACATGTGGAACTTCATCCAATACTTTCTGAAAGTCTAACTAGATTATGGCCACTGGATTGCCCTTGCCAGTTCAATTTGGTTACCTCTTCAGTAGATTTGTGAGGCTTGACTGGTTAATTCGAAAGTAATGCTGACAATTTCTCAGTTAGAAATCTAACTCTTTGTATCTTAGCTCAAGGGAATTGTTCTGGTTCAGGTTAGAAAATCCAAAGTGTTTTATGAAGTCCGCCTGAATCATAAGTTTTGCATCTTGAATTTGGCTAGGATAAGCATGATAGGTTCTACTTCAGGTGTGATTCAAATGACCACTAGGGAGCTTTTATCAAACAAAGTTTATTTATGAATATAGTTAACATGTAGAGAAAGAAAATTAGCAAGAACTTTTATCAATTACAAACAAAAACAAAACAACCAAAATAATGTGTTCCAATCAAACAAAAACGCTTGCCATAGATAAAACCCTTTAAACAGGTTCAATACAGCACAGACTACTGCTCACGTGATAATGGAAATTGAGTCCTTTGGTTGAAGTCTGCATTTCTCTGAATTCACTCCGAACAGTTTGAAGACAAGACAGCGTCCCCAAAACACCAGAGAGACTCTGGTCCAGCTCCAACAACAACAGATTTTCACCCTTCAGGCAAACAACATCTTGTTCTCAGTTAACCAACAGAATTTTTAACAAACAGGGAGAGAGGGAAAACACTTCTTTTTAGCTTGCTGTCCCTTCTAAAACTAAAACTCAAACCTGCAGCTCCAAATTGAAATTGGAAAAAGCTGTCCAAAAAGATATGACTGTCCTAACAATGCAGGATCGTAAAACTAATCGCAGAGTAAACACAAACAACCACATTTAAGCCACTTAAGTAGCAATAAAAGGACTCATCTCAGTCAGCCCGGTAACATAATGACATCAGCTAAAGCTGTGAGCTGAGAAACACTGACTGTGAGAGCTGCAGAGATCATGATTTAAAAAATAACATCTCTTAAAGATACACTAACGTCACAGAATCCATAGGATTGGCATACATTCTAGCCAGCAGTCCACCTCGGTGCAACATATAACCTCATTAGCGTCAGTGCAGTGGCCCAGGTTTAAGATCCTGTTCTAAAATTGAGCTGGTTATTTTGGATGTGTATTGAAGGCACTATCCAAATTCACTTGATTGGGGCGGCACGGTAGCACAGTGGTTAGCACTGCTGCTTCACAGCTCCAGGGTCCCGGGTTCGAATCCCGGCTCGGGTCACTGTCTGTGTGGAGTTTGCACGTTCTCCCTGTGTCTGCGTGGGTTTCCTCCGGGTGCTCCGGTTTCCTCCCACAGTCCAAAGATGTGCGGGTTAGGTTGATTGGCCAGGTTTAAAAATTGCCCCTTAGAGTCCTGAGATGCATAGGTTAGTGGGATTAGCGGGTAAATATGTGGGGGTAGGGCCTGGTTGGGATTGTGGTCGGTGCAGACTCGATGGGCCAAATGGCCTCCTTCTGCACTGTAGGGTTTCTATGATTTCTATGATTTGCTCCAGGCTGAAGTGTGCCATTCCCCCACTCAGTGCCAGTGTAGGCAGGCCACATGGGAGGCACAAGGCCATCATGTGTACCATTATATGGCTGTCAGTATTGAATGGTGCATTAAATGGTGGAGCTTAATGGTGTATATGGTCTGCATCTGCTCCTATTTCCTATATCCTTCTACCTGGAGTCTGAGACCAGTTGTGCATGTTTACATGAAGAACCGGGAGGACAGTTCCTGCAGCATAACTTATTGCACTCAACAATATCCTTCATTGGAAAATCTGAGCAAGAACTTGAGGTTTGTGACACTGGACAGGATAGCAATGTTTCAAACCACAAAGGCAGCAACTCCCGAGGGAGCAGGAGAGTCACTTAACCAAGATTAAACCCAACCTCATTGAAGACTATAAGCTGAAATGATTATAATGGGTTAATGTACACAATTCAAGTCAATGCATGCACCAGAGACGCTATTACAGCTACCCCAATATGGAACACAAGTCATTGCATCCCTCACTCAAATCCTCTCTCATTCCCTTGAAGATTCTTGAATGAAAGCTATCTCATGCCGTGGGTACATTGAATTCCTTAAGGTTCTTCATAATGCATGCATTGGTAGCATCCAAAAAGCTTGTACATGCCAAATTAAAATAACTGCACCTAGAACTTCATCTTCATGTAATTCATGAATTCTGCTATGGAAAATCATTGTTGTACATTTTCTGACGCTCCGTGATATTTATCATATTTAATCCTGAATTGATTTATCTGTTTTATTGTCTCCCTTATACAAAATAAGTGTCTTATGATCCTTTTCTGTTGACTAAAGTCTAACTTTCTATTATCCCCTTTCTTTTTTGCTTTCTATTTATCCTTGGCTGAGTCTTTCACATTTCTGAGGAGTGTTTGTTTCTTTACATTAACAATAATTCAGCTCTTCCCAAATTTCTCTTCCCCTTGGGGACTTGTCCCGTTGCTAAAAATTGCTGTTGCTGTTTCTAATCCAGATGCCACGGGAGACTTGTCCCCACTTATGAAAGTGCTTCAACGCGTCGCTTCCATGAAGGAAGAGTTGATAACATCCGATCAGCAACTAAAGAGGCACTCGATTTTGTAAAAGCGATGATAGATGGGGGAGTGTCTGTCTCGGTGCGTCTTAGTCTTAGGTGTCTCTCTCTCTCTCTCTCTCTCTCTCTGTCCCTTCCTCTCCTCACTTTCCTCTACTTTTACTTTTTTACTTGAGAATTGCTCAAAAAAGACACGTTGTCAAAATCTTTCATCTGGCACTTATCAGGTCAATTCACAAGAGTACCAAATATAAAGGGAACAATAATGTACACTGCAAGAGAGGAGTGTCCCGATTGGCAGGTGTTCTCTGAATGGTAGAGGTATTGCCATGGAGATTTGTTTCTTTTATGGCCTGTCTTGACTTCTGTCTTTATTCCCATTCCCCACCACTCTGCTATGATATCACATGATACAAGTGCAGTAAATTTCAAACCAGAATTGAAAAGAATAATAGACACAATGTCAATTTTCAGTACTACAGGGAAGAGGCAGAGAAATTGGATTAAGTGGAGAGCTTTTGCAAATAGATTCCCTCTGTATTATATGATTCTACCTGAAGACTTAACAAATTTGCCTGATGTTTTGCCAAGTTCAAAAGGTAAGCGAGCATGACTATGTCAAGCTGGTGTTTGACGCCGCTCCCAATTCTGGCACTAGATGTTAGTAAGGAGGACTTTGCAAGGTCAACAGAGCTGGATTTCCCATTGATGTTACCAATGCCAAGGTTGATTCCAAGTGATCCATTCAGTTCATTCATTCTTGTAAACTTTGGAGTAGTTTTGATACAACTGAGTGGCTAGTTAGGCTGTTACGGAGTCAATTGCTGTGGGTCTGGAGCCACATGCCAGCCAGGCCAGATGAAGATGACGGATTTCCTTCCCTAAAGGACATCATTGAACTCGATAGGTTTTCACAACAATCAATGATAACTTCAAGGAATTATGAATTGAACCCATGTCCCCAGTGCATTAGCCTGTGTCTCTGGATTACCAATAGGCTAACGTCTCCCCTTAATATTGCCAACAATTTTGGAGATATTATGAATAATGCCCAAACATATCACTTTGGGACAAGAGAGATTGGATAGGCTTGGGTTGTTTTCTCTGGAGCAGAGAAGACTGAGGGGCGACCTGATTGAGGTGTTCAAGATTATGAGGGGCACGGACAGGGTGGACAGGGAGCAGCTGTTCCCCTTAGATGAAGGGTCAGTTATAAGGGGAGAGGTGGGAGCTTTAGGGGGATTTGAGGAAAAGGGTGGTGACAGTCTGGAATGCACTGTCCGGGAGGGTGGTGAAGGCGGGATGCCTCACATCCCTTAAAAAGTACCTGGATGAGTACTTGGCACGCCATAACATTCAAGGCTATGGGCCAAGCGCTGGCAAGTGGGATTAGGTGGGCAGGTCAGGGCCTTTCATGTGTCGGTGCAGACTCGATGGGCTGAAGGGCCTCTTCTGCACTGTCGAATTCTGTGATTCTGTGACCAGTTCCTGATGAAGTTTTCACCAGGAAACTATTCAGCAAGAATTCATTGCTGATGTTAGTTCCAGAGTCAACCATGTGAGTCCGGAGTCACATGTAGGCCAGACCGGGTAAGAACAGCAGATTTCCTTCCCTAAAGGACATTAGTGAACCAGATGGGTTTGTCCGACAATCGGCAATGGTTTTATGGTCACTCTTATCAAAACTAGCTCTTTAATTCCAGATTTATGAACTGAATTTAAATTCCACCAAGTAACATGGTGGGATTTGAGGCCATGCCCAGGGCATTAGTTTGGGCCTCCGGATTACTGCCCAGGCAACATCAGCACTTCCCCCTTTCATTGAGACATATACTAGCTGTAATTTTATCCTCTTAAATCATCTTGTTCTTTGTATTTTTAATGCATTGATTTATTGTTCTTTCTACTTCTGCTATTGTGAGTGAGTAACCATGTGTTGGAGAGTGTGAACCAGTGTGTACACGTCACACACATCTCTGCAGCACAAGTGAGTATGTGGACATGTCTGAATGTATATGAGAGGTACACCAAATATGTGTGCAATTATAAAGCTGAAAGATGAGTGGAATGCATCCATGTATATACATTGAAGAATGAATGTGTGTACCAGCAAACACTTGCATTTGTATAGTGCCTTTAACAATGATAAAATATCCTAAAGTGCTTCATAGGAGCATTATAATGTAAAATTGACATTGGGCCACGGAAGGATAAATGAGAGTAGATTCCCAACATTTGCTCAAAGGAAGTAGATTTTAAGGAATATCTTAAAGGTGGAGAGGTTTATGAAGATTATCTAGAACTTAGGTTCTTGGGAACTAAAGATATGGTCATCAATGATGGAATGATTAAAGTTGGAAATGCTGAAGTATCCAGAGTTAGAGGAGCACAGATATCTGGGATTGTCGTGAGGTTGGAGGAGATTACAGAGTTGCGGAGGGGTGAAGTCAGTGGAGGGGTTTAAAAACAAGGACGAGAATGCAAGGGAAGGTGGCGCAGTGGTGTAGTCATTGACCTAACAATCCAAAGAACCAGGGTAATGCTCTGGGGAACCAGGTTCAAATCCCACCATGTGAAATCTTAATTCAATAAAAATCAGGAATTGAAAGTCCAATGATGACCGTGAACCCATTGTCAATTGTCATAAAAAACCCATCTGGTTCACTAATGTCCTTTAGGGAAGGAAATCTAGTCTGGCCTGTATGTGACTCCAGACCCAAAGAGATGTGGTTGACTTTTAAATACCCTCTGAAATGTCCATTTCAGAGCAAGGATAATTAGGGAAGGGCAACAAATGGTGGCCCAACCAGTGACACCCACATCCAATAAATAAATTGAACAGAAATTCATAAGGAGCCATTGCTTAACTGGAGCTGAAATAATTCCTCAGAGGCTGATGTCCCTTCACCAGATTCCCTGTATTTACAAACTCTATTCCACTTCTAGAGTGCTTCAGATACAAAGTCAGAATCCAGAGTGCCGGTGGACCTGACACTCCCATATTTATATACAGATGAGGCTTCCTGATTGGGCAGGCAATTGTGACCTCAATCAGGGAGCTCGTACTCAAAGAGCCCAACCTCATAGGTCTTGTTGAAGTCATTACTGGAGTCAAGATAGATCAGCACGCAGAAGAGTAGAGGGTGAAGGGCACTTGGTGCGAGAGTACACCCTGCCAAGGATGTGAATGAAGTGTATGAGAGCTTTTTTTGTGTATAAGTAACTAACACTTGCCACTACAGTGTGCACAACCTAATATGCAATGTTTGACTTTTGATGGCAGGACTCGAAGAAGATGGAGCTTCTGTGGGCAGCAATTGATGCACAGACCAATTACACTATCCTCGTAAGTGAAAATAATCTCAATTTCAAATGTTGCGTTGGCCAAGTAAAAGTTTTATTGATTAGAGGCTAATTAATGAATTACTTACATTAACAGTAGAGCCATAAGTTGTGCATTTAGTAACTGAATGTACGTCAACATTGAGTACTTTGAGTAGTTATTCAATAAATCTTTCAATATTTCATATCATTCTGTAACAGGAAAGTATAGACTGAGTTATTTATGATTGCAAGGCAAGAAAATAATCCATATTTTAAAATAACAAATTTGTGGCTCAGTATAAGGACACTGTGCAGTGAGGTTTCAATTTATTAAGGTTCGCCAGGACCACACTGTATGATGCAATCTATTATAAAGCAGAGTTAATTTGATTTCTTTTTATCAGCAATAATTTAAGTCTCTCTGACATTCACAGATATAATTTTTTACTGTATTACAGCACAACTGGGATGACTGGTTTTAATTTAATTATAAAATAGATGACTGGAAGTTTGGTAGAAATATATCAATTTGTTTTCCTTCCAACTGGTGGAAACTGAAGTGGAAATTTACAAGTTTTTAAGTTATTTATTAGTGTCACAAGTAGGCTTACTTTAACACTGCAATGAAGTTACTGTGAAAATCCCCTAGTTACCACACTCCGGCGCCTGTTGGGGTACACTGAGGGAGAATTTAGCATGGCCACTGCATCTAACCAGCACGTCTTTCAGACTGTGGGAGGAAACCAGAGCACCCGGAGGAAACCCACGCAGACACGGGGAGAACGTGCTGACTCCACACAGACAGTGACCCAAGCCAGGAATCGAACCCAGGTCCTTGGCACTGTGAGGCAGCAGTGCTAACCACTGTGCCACCGGGGCGTGTTCGCAAAGAACATTTGGCAAAACTCTTGTTTGCATACACTTGAAGCAATGGTACCACATAAGACCATAAGACATAGGAGCGGAAGTAAGGCCATTCGGCCCATCGAGTCCACTCCACCATTCAATCATGGTTGATTTCAACTCCATTTACCCGCTCTCTCCCCATAGCCCTTAATTCCTCGAGAAATCAAGAATTTATCAATTTCTGTCTTGAAGACGCTCAACGTCTCGGCCTCCACAGCCCTCTGTGGCAATGAATTCCACAGACCCACCACTCTCTGGCTGAAGAAATTTCTCCTCATCTCTGTTCTAAAGTGACTCCCTTTTATTCTAAGGCTGTGCCCCCGCGTCCTAGTCTCCCCTGTTAATGGAAACAACTTCCCTACGTCCATCCTATCTAAGCCGTTCATTATCTTGTAAGTTTCTATCAGATCTCCCCTCAACCTCCTAAACTCCAATGAATATAATCCCACGATCCTCAGACGTTCATCGTATGTCAGGCCTACCATTCCTGGGATCATCCGTGTGAATCTCCGCTGGACCCGCTCCAGTGCCAGTATGTCCTTCCTGAGGTGTGGGGCCCAAAATTGCTCACAGTACTCCAAATGGGGCCTAACCAGTGCTTTATAAAGCCTCAGAAGTACATCCCTGCTTTTGTATTCCAAGCCTCTTGAGATAAATGACAACATTACATTTGCTTTCTTAATTACGGACTCAACCTGCAAGTTTACCTTTAGAGAATCCTGGACTAGGACTCCCAAGTCCCTTTGCACTTTAGCATTATGAATTTTGTCACCGTTTAGAAAATAGTCCATGCCTCTATTCTTTTTTCCAAAGTGTACGACCTCGCACTTGCCCACGTTGAATTTCATCAGCCACTTCTTGGACCACTCTCCTAAACTGTCTAAATCTTTCTGCAGCCTCCCCACCTCCTCAATACTACCTGCCCCTCCACCTATCTTTGTATCATCGGCAAACTTGGCCAGAATGCTCCCAGTCCCGTCATCTAGATCGTTAATATATAAAGAGAACAGCTGTGGCCCCAACACTGAACCCTGCGGGACACCACTTGTCACCGGTTGCCATTCTGAGAAAGAACCTTTTATCCCAACTCTCTGCCTTCTGTCTGACAGCCAATCGTCAATCCATGTTAGTACCTTGCCTCGAATACCATGGGCCCTTATTTTACTCAGCAGTCTCCTGTGAGGCACCTTGTCAAAGGCCTTTTGGAAGTCAAGATAGATAACATCCATTGGCTCTCCTTGGTCTAACCTATTTGTTATCTCTTCAAAGAACTCTAACAGGTTTGTCAGGCACGACCTCCCCTTACTAAATCCATGCTGACTTGTCTTAATCCGACCCTGCACTTCCAAGAATTTAGAAATCTCATCCTTAACGATGGATTCTAGAATTTTGCCAACAACTGAGGTTAGGCTAATTGGCCTATAATTTTCCATCTTTTTTCTTGTTCCCTTCTTGAACAGTGGGGTTACAACAGCGATTTTCCAATCCTCTGGGACTTTCCCTGACTCCAGTGACTTTTGAAAGATCATAACTAACGCCTCCACTATTTCTTCAGCTATCTCCTTTAGAACTCTAGGATGTAGCCCATCTGGGCCCGGAGATTTATCAATTTTCAGACCTTTTAGTTTCTCTAGCACTTTCTCCTTTGTGATGGCAACCATATTCAACTCTGCCCCCTGACTTTCCTGAATTGTTGGGATATTACATCATAGACAAATGGTGCCATCATGAAGGAAATCGCCCACAATGTCTTTCCCTCTGCAGACAATAAAAAGTATGAATGAATAACTCTTTAGCTGTCACAATAATCCTCAACACAGATAAGGGAGCTTAATGACAGCTATAAACTTTGACAAGCTCAAGTGGGGCTATTGACATCTGAAAAGATAAAGTGCGCGTTGGTTCAACCCAGTTTTGAGAACAGATCCCATCTCACATTGTTCTTCAGCTCTTTCCAATGTTGGCGGAACCTACTGTACACTTTCAGTGTTGCTTGGTCTTCATAGAACATAGAACATAGAACATTACAGCGCAGTAAAGGCCCTTCGGCCCTCGATGTTGCACCGACCTGTGAAACCAATCTAAAGCCCATCTAACCTGCACTATTCCAATATCATCCATATGTTTATCCAATGACCATTTAAATGCCCTTAATGTTGGCGAGTCCACTACTGCTGCAGGCAGGGTATTCCACATCCTTACTACTCACTGAGTGAAGAACCTACCTCTGACATCTGTCCTATATCTATCACCCCTCAATTCATGTCTGATTCTGAGAGTTTCATTCAACAAAGGTGACTCTGCAGTCTTTGAGTGGACGTGGGGAAGATGTTTCCATTAGTAGGAGTAACTAGGATCCAAGGGCACAGCCTCAGAGTAAAGGGACAACCCTTTGGAACTGAGATGAGGAGGAATTTCTTCAGCCAGAGGGTTTGGTGAATCTGTGGAATTCAGTATGTGGATGGCCCGACTAGAGAGGGGGCAAAACTTGACCTCCTCTTGGGAAACAAGGAAGGGCGGGTGACAGAAGTGTTAGTGAGGGATCACTTTGGGACCAATGACCATAATTCTATTAGTTTTAAGATAGCTATGGAGAATATTAGGTCTGGCCCAAAAGTTAAAATTCTAAATTGGGGCAAGGCTAATTTTGATGGTATCAGGCAGGAACTTTCAAAAGTTAATTGATGGAGTCTGTGGGAAGGCAAAGGGATGTCTGGTAAGTGGCAGGCTTTCAAAAGTGTGTTAACCAGGGTTCGGGGTAAATACATTCCTCTTAGAGTGAAGGGCAAGGCTGGCAGAAGTAGGGAACCCTGGATGACTCAGGATATTGAGGCCCTGGTCAAGAAGAAGAAAGAGGCACATGACATGCATAGGCAGCTGGGATATAGTAAATTCCTTGAAGAGTATAAGGGGTGTAGGAGTAAAGTTAAGAGAGTAATCAGGAGGGCAAAAAGGGGACACGAGATTGTTTTGGCAGATAAGGCAAAGGAGAATCCAAAGAGCTTTGACAAATACATAAAGGGCAAAAGAATAACAAGGGAGAGAGTAGGGCCTCTTAAGGATCAACAAGGTCATCTATGTGCAGATCCACAAGAGATGGGTGAGATCCTAAATGAATATTTCTCATCAGTATTTATTGTTGAGAAAAGCATGGATGTTAGGGAACTTGAGGAAATAAATAATGATGTCTTGAGGAGTGTACATTTAACAGAGAAGGAGGTGCTGGAAGTCTTAAAGCGCATCAAGGTAGATAAATCCTCGGGACCTGATGAAGTGTATCCCAGAACATTGTGGGAGGCTAGGGAGGAAATTGCGGGTCCCCTAGCCGAGATATTTGAATCATCGATAGTCACGGGTAAGGTGCCTGAAGATTGGAGAGTGGCAAATGTTGTGCCTTTGTTCAAAAAGGGCTGCAGGGAAAAGTCTGGGAGGCCAGTGAGCCTCACATCTGTGGTGGGTAAGTTGTTGGAAGGTATTTTGAGAGACAGGATCTACAGGCATTTAGAGACGTAAGCTCTGATTAGGAACAGTCAGCATGGCTTTGTGAGTGGAAAATCATGTCTCACAAATTTGATTGAGTTTTTTGAAGGGGTAACCAAGAAGATAGATGAGGGCAGTGTAGTTGATGTTGTCTACATGGACTTTAGCAAGGCCTTTGACAAGGTACCGCATGGTAGGTTGTTTGCATAAGGTTAAAGCTCACGGGATCCAGGGTGAGGTATCTAAATGGATACAAAATTGGCTTCTTGACAGAAGCCAGAGGGTGACTGTCGAGGGTTGTTTTTCAAACTGTAGGCCTGTGACCAGCGGTGTGCCTCAGGGATCAGTGCTGGGTCCACTGTTATTTGTCATTTATATTAATGATTTGGATGAGAATATAGGAGGCATGGTTAGTACGTTTGCAGATGACATCAAGATTGGTGGCATAGCGGACAGTGAAGAAAGTTATCTCCAATTGCAACAGGATCTTGATCAATTGGGCCAGTAGGCTGATGAATGGCAGATGGAGTTTAATTTAGACAAATGCGAGGTGATGCATTTTGGTAGATTGAACCAGGGCAGGACTTACTCAGTTAATGGTAGGGCGTTGGGGAGAGTTACAGAACAAAGAGATCTAGGGGTACATGTTCATAGCTCCTTGAAAGTGGAGTCACAGGTGGACAGAGTGGTGAAGAAGGCATTCGGGGCATGCTTGGTTTCATCGGTCAGAACATTGAATACAGGAGTTGGGACGTCTTGTTGAAGTTGTACAAGACATTGGTAAGGCCATACTTGGAATACTGTGTGCAGTTCTGGTCACCCTATTACAGAAAGGATATTGTTAAACTAGAAAGAGTGCAGAAAAGATTTACTAGAATCCTACGAGGATTTGATGGTTTGGGTTATAAGGAGAGGCTGGATGGACTGGGACTTTTTTCTCTGAAGCGTAGGAGGCTGAGGGGTGATCTTATAGAGGTCTATAAAATAATGAGGGGCACAGATCAGCTAGATAGTCAATATCTTTTCCCAAAAGTAGGGGAGTCTAAAACTAGAGGGCATAGGTTTAAGGTGAGGGGGAGAGATACAAAAGTGTCCAGAGGGACAATTTTTTCACACAGAGGGTGGTGAGTGTCTGGAACAAGCTGCCAGAGGTAGTAGTAGAGGTGGGTACAATTTTGTCTTTTAAAAAGCATTTAGACAGTTACATGGGTAAGATGGGTATAGAGGGATATGGGCCAAATGTGGACAATTGGGATTAGCTTAGTGGTTAAAAAAAAAGGGCGGCATGGACAAGTTGGGCCGAAGGGCCTGTTTCCATGCTGTAAACCTTTATGACTCTATGACTCTCTGACTCTAAGGCTGTGGAGGCCAGGTCATTGAGTGTATTTAAGACAGAGATAGATAGGTTCTTGATTGGTAAGGGGATCAAAGGTTATGGGGAAAAGGCAGGAGAATGGGGTTGAGAAACTTATCAACCATGATTGAATGGCGAAGCAGACTCGATGGGCTGAATGGCCTAATTCTGCTCCTATGTCTTATGGTCTTATGGAACCTCCTCCCCACTTTTCAAAATAATCTACTGCTCACCAGCACTTACTGAATACCCTTCTCTCTGTCTATCATTGCAATAACCTATTCTGTTTGAGTAGTGTCTCTCTTACTATCAGGGATTAATCGCTCCTACATCCAGTTTGTGTTCCCTCTCAGTGCATTCTGCACCCTCAGTGCTGCTGCTGCCATCACTCCATTCTGTATCAAACCATTCACCCTTTTCTCAAAGCAAAATATTGCTGGGCAATGCAGCAACTTATCTCATCCTCGATCGAAATGCACCTCGGAAAAACTGTCCCATTATCAACAATATCGATTGGTTTTATTCTCGAATTAAATGGAGCTATTTATTTTCCCATTGGATGGTTTTGATTGCATTCGTGACCCAGAACCCAGGTTAGAAGAATGAAAACCACCTCTTGGTCTTGGATCATTGTACTGACCTCCCCTGGTCAGCTGAACTGCCCTCGACTGTAGGCCGCGGGAACCCGCTCAGCTATTCAGATCTTGCCCAGCCTGAGTCGGAAGTTAAGGTGAGATGGGAGCAACTGGATTTCAAGGCAAGTAAATAAGAGGGGAGTTGGCAGACTGACTCAATTGTCACTGCTCATGGGCCGATAGAATCCTAGTCCAAAATAAGAGCCAGATACTGTGAATGCTGGAAAGCTTAAATAAAAACAAAAAAATGCTGAAAATGCTGATCAGGTCAGGTAGACTCTGTGGAGGGAGCATTTAGAGTCATAGAGTCATAGAGGTTTACAGCATGGAAACAGGCCCTTCGGCCCAACTTGTCCATGCCACCCAGTTTTTACCGCTAAGCTAGTCCCAATTGTCCACATTTGGTCCATATCCCTCTCTACCCATCTTACCCATGTAACTGTCTAAATGCTTTTTAAAAGACAAAATTGTACCTGCCTCTACTACTACCAATGGTCTATTGTCAGAACAGGAAGAAAACAGAATTGTTACAATTTTTCAGCAAAAAACAACAGCAGGGAAATAAAAAGGTGACTAGTACAAGAATTCGGAGAGGCTAAGTGAGTGAGCAAAAAATTTGCAGATGGAATACAACGTGGAGAAATGTGAAGTTATCCACTTTGGGAGGAAAAACAGAAATACAGAGTACTTCTTAAATGGCGAGAGGTTGGGGAGTGTTGAACTTCAAAGGGACTTGGGTGTCCTTGTTCATGAGTCACTGAAAGCTAACATGCAGATACATACAACAGGCAAATAAGAAGGCAACTGGTATGTTGGTTTTTATTACAAGAGGATTCAACTATAGGAGTAAAGATGTCTTACTGCAATTGCCTTGTAAGACCATGCCTAGAGGATTGTGGGCACTTTTGGTCTCTCAACCTAAAGAAAGACATTGGGCGGGATTTTATGGCTTTGCTCGTCCCGAAACCGTAAAATCCCGCCCGAAGTCAATGGACCTTCCCATGTTCCGCCCCTCGCCCGTCCGATTCCCGGGGCAGGCTTGGCAGTAAAATTCCGTCCATAGGGCAGGATTTTCCGATCTTGGGGTGAGCATGGCCGGAAAATCCCACCCCATAGGTTGGAATTCTCTAACTGTTCGCACCCCGCCATCACTGCCAGTGAGGATGGAAAATCTGGTGCTCAGACAAATCTCCGTTCACTGCAGCGGGACCGGAGACTCCCGTTGGCGTGAACGGCTGAAGAATTCCGGCCATACCTGCCATAGACTGAGCGCAACGAAGGTTCACCAAATGAACTCCTGGGATTGTCTCATGAGAAGAGATTGAATAAACTAGACCTTTATTCTCTGGAGCTCAGAAAAATAATGGATGATCTCATTCAAAAGTACACAATTCTTACAGGGCTTGGCAGGGTAGATGCAGAAAGAATGTTTCCTCTGGACATTGAAGGGGGGAGAGGGGTACAGTCTCAGAATAAGGGTCAGGCCAGTTAGGACTGAGATGAGGAGGAATGTCTTCACTCAGAGGATGGTGAATCTTTGGAATTCTCTTGCCCCAGGAGGCTGTGGAGACTCCGTCACTGAGTATGTTCAGGATTGAGATGGATAGCTTTCTGCACATTAAAAACATCCTGAGATACGGTGGGGCAGTGCAGGAAAATGGTGGTGATGTGGACCATCAGCCTCGATCACATTGAATGGCGGAGTGGGCTGGAAGGGCTGAATGGTCTCCTGCTCCTATTTCTTACGCTCTAATGTAAATACTGACTGTTGCTTTGAATTCAATGCATCCTCACACAACAGCAATTGAGGTAACTGCTTTTCTGTTTTAATAACCTGGCTTCCTGTCATAAAACATTGCAGCTTTTACACTAACCATGCACCACAAAGTCTAGGCTGTGTCCAAGTCACTCAATTGTGTCCGGTAATCTTTAGTACTACCCAACTTGTAAAACTGGCTTTAAAGACCCTTCACTTTCAAATTATTCCAAATAATATTCCAGTGTTTAATTAATTACTTTGGGAATTTTATGAAATAGTAAGTGGCGAGATGCAGCCTGTGTTGTGGGGGGGTCAGGTGGGATGGGAAATAAAACACATTGTCCACGACGCCAGTCTCTCTTGTTCCTTGGCACCTGGTTAAATCTGGCATTGGCATTTACCAGGAGCACGTTACCCACTCCACCATTTCAGCAAGGAGAGAACATGATATCGAGGGAGAATATAGATGGGTATCATCCCAGTGGGACAGTAGGTGAGCACTGCTGCCTCACAGCGCCAGGGACCCGGGTTCGATTCCTGGCTTGGGTCACTGTCGGTGCGGAGTCTGCACGTTCTCCCCATGTCTGCGTGGGTTTCCTCCGGGTGCTCCGGTTTCCTCCCACAGTCCGAAAAGACGTGCTGGTTAAGTGCTAAATTCTCCCTCAGTGTACCCGAACAGGCACCGGAGTGTGGCAACTAGGGGATTTTCACAGTAACTTCACTGCAATGTTGATGTAAGCCTACTTGTGACACTAATAAATAAACCTATTATGGGAATGGCCTAGAAATTTGGGAATGCCCATTTTTCACCCAATTCTGCAATCGGGGTAAATGCTGTAGGTTTTCTCATTGCAGATGTTAAGAACATAAGAACTAGGAGCAGGAGTAGGCCATCTTTTCGTGGACTCAGCCCCACTTACCCGCCCGCTCACCATAACCCTTAATTCCTTCACTGTTCAAAATGTATCTATCCTTGCCTTAAAAACATTCAATGAGGCAGCCTCAACTGCTTCACTGGGAAGGAAATTCCACAGATTCACAACCCTTTGTGTGAAGAAGTTCCCCCTCAACTCAGTCCTAAATCTGCTTCCCCTTATTTTGAGGCCTTGCCTCCCAGTTCTAGTTTCACCTGCCAGTGGGGCTGGTTTCTTGTCTCAGGGTAAACCAAGGGCATCAAGTGGGTGCCAACCTCTTCTCCACATCTGTAGAATCTTTAATGGTTGCTCCAGCTGTGGTTAGAGGATAGGGTGAACAGAAGTCTTGGTTTTACCAGGATAGTCCAAGATTGTCATCGGACGCCCCGGCAATTTCCTCAAAGTTGTGGAAATGCCCCGGTTTTAACTTTCCCTATTTTGGGCAACCTTGAAATGTTGCCGACGGCAACGCAGTGGCAGCACAGTACAAATGCAACCAGGACGTAAACTGAGAAGGTGCAGTCGGAGCCGGGAATGCACACACACCTGGGTGATTGACAGCTGGATCCCATGGGAACGCACCCGGTTGGGCTTCTGCTCCAGGGGATCTATCCAGCCTGGGTGTGGTGTTGATGTCTCTTAGCAAACATGGGTTCAGTATTATTAGAGGATGTATGGTACTTAGAAGCTCTCGAAGAGGTGGCCAGGGAGAAACAGCTCAGTCCTACGCTGGAGTGGGACTTAATGGGACTTAAGGCGGCACGGTAGCACAGTGGTTAGCACTGCTGCTTCACAGCTCCAGGGTCCCGGTTTCGATTCCCGGCTCGGGTCACTGTCTGTGTGGAGTTTGCACATTCTCCTTGTGTCTGTGTGGGTTTCCTCCGGGTGCTCCGGTTTCCTCCCACAGTCCAAAGATGTGCGGGTTAGGTTGATTGGCCAGGTTAAAAATTGCTCCTTAGAGTCCTGGGATGTGTAGGTTAGAGGGATTAGCGGGTAAATATGTGGGGGTAGGGCCTGGGTGGGATTGTGGTCGGTGCAGACTCGATGGGCCGAATGGCCTCCTTCTGCACTGTAGGGTTTCTATGATTTCTATGATTAATCGCACAGACCCTCACATCCCCTCAGTGTGAAACTTAACATTACCAGGGGTTAGTCAAAGTGCCCCCGGTTCTAACTTCTGAAAACCCGGTCACCCAATTAAAGGATGCCTTTTCTTTGTCCTCACTGAGCAGGTTGGCTGGTGCACTTTGAGCAGAGGTGTGTGCACATTTCTGACCTGCCAAACCACTCATCCACACAGCAAGTGCTGAGGGCCTGGTGTCCACCATCTGTGTGGCCGTGGCAGCTTCAATCGAGGCATTCGGGGGGGGAATTAGATGATTATTTGAAAAGAAACAATCTGCAGGATTGTGGGGAGAAGGCAGGAGACTGGATCTGGGTGAAGTGCCCATTTGGAGAGCTGGTGCAGACACAGTGGGCAGAATGGCCTCCTTCTGCACTGTAACAATTCTGTGATCTTAAAAATTACCTTGTGGCCCAATGGGTGCTACAAGGCCCAATTTCCAGGCCTTTCAATTTTATTGCTTGATAAAGTGATATCAAATAATGGAATATTTTCCCATTTTGGGCTATGTTCTAGGCAATTACCGGAATGGCGATAGACAATCACTTGCTGGGACTGCGGGAGATGGCAAAGGAACTGCAAATGGATTTACCGAAACTATTCACTGATAAAACATACCTGATGAGCAACCATTTTGTCCTCTCGACCAGCCAGGTCAGTGTCTAAGCACGATTGTACCAAGATTCCTTATTTAGTTTGTATTGGTTAAATAAGAGTATACAGGAGGAATACCACATTGCCATTGCAGGTTAGAAGTCTATGTCCTATGCCCTGCAATGATACGACACAAATCTCCACACTATGGGCCCAATTTTACCATCAAGTTGTGCCCGTTTTCAGGTGCGAAAACTTGGTAAAGTCAGGCGTGAGGCGAGTAGCGCGATCCGCGCACGCCTCCACGCCGGTTCCCCCTTTTCCAAGGCCTGAAAAAGGCCGCAATCGGGACCGTCCCAGAAACGGGCGCGACGGCCATTTAAATGTATTTGCATGCATTTAAATTGACTTAATGGGCTGCAAACCCAACTTTACCGGCACATCCCCCTTTACCACTGCGTTCACTCATCCAGAATCGGCACAAAACAGACATGCTCCATAGAAGTCCAATTCGGGGGTGCTTCAGTTAGTGAGGAGGTAAGTGCCGAGCACCCGACAGCTCTCTGCTTGAGATCGGCGGGGGGGAGGGGGGGTGGTCCGCTGCCACTCAGCCTGTGATCGTTGGGGGGGAAGGGGTAGTCCACTGCCACTCAGCCTGTGATCGTTGCGGGGAAGGGGTGGGTGGAAGAGGGGTGGGGCCCGCGATCGGTCTGGATGGCAGGGGGGTGGGGGGAATAAGGGGGTCAGTAATGTTGTGGGTGTGGGGCAATGTCTGTGGGGGTTAGGAGGAGGCATTATCGGGAGCGATGTGGCAGGGGAGCCACATTCTATCATTTTTTTTCTGCACATGCGCAGTCAGAGGCTCCGACCGGAGGTGTAGGGTTTCGGGTGTGTTAAGCCCCGCCCACAGGGGGCGGCGCGATTCAGAATCACTGATATGTTTTCAGGCAGAGTGCGTATGGGGGCGCCTGAGAACAGGTCTAAAAGTCAGATCTGAAACACTCCCAGTTTCAAGTCCACCCAGCACTTAGAATCAAAATGGTAAAATAGGGCCCCAAGAATAAACTGCTTTCAAATTCTTGAAAGGCATAAATTGAAGTTTAAAGCATTGACGTATGATGTAAGACTCGCCATAGCCCCTCTGTCTCAGGAGCCAGTTACATAGTTGGACGATCAACCATGATCGTGATGGATGGCGGAGTAGGCTCGAAGGGCCAAATGGCCTCCTCCTGCTCCTATCTTCTATGTTTAAGTGATATCATAGAATCCCGACAGTGCAGAAGGAGGCCATTTGGTCCATCAAGCCTGTACCGACAACAATCCCACCCAGACCCTTTCCAGATAACTCCACGCATTGACCCTGCTAATCCCCCTGACACTAAGAGGCAATTTACCTTGGCCAAATCAATCTAACCCGCACATCTTTGGAATGTGGGAAGAAACGGGAGCACTTGGAAGAAACCCATGCAGACACGGGGAGAACATGCAAACTCCACACAGACAATGACCCGAGACTGGAATCGAACCCAGGTCCCTGGCACTGTGAGCAAACAGTGCTAACCACTGTGCCACCGTGTTCGCCCCTTATCAAGGATGTCGATGAATAGTATATTATGGATATTTGCTATTATATTGAAGGGACAAAGTGGTGTGTGCACTTTTACACAGGGATAGTGGAAAGGTTGTCGTTTAAATTGAATTAAATTTAAATAATACCCAGGTCGTGGGAATGTGGAACAGATAAATATAAGGGTGGCTCTATTCACTCAATTTCTCTTCCCGCACACAGTATACGATGATTAAGACCTGTCTTTCATTGTCCTACAGGTAACTACTACATCAGAAACCTTTCTGTTCTATGGCCCTGTGGTACCAGATGGTTATGGTGTGGCCTATAACGCCCATCTGGACCAAATCATCTTCTGCATTTCCAGCTTCAATGACTGCAAGGAGACCTCTTCTGCCATGTTTGCGAAAGCTGTGCAGGAGAGCTTCGGAGAGATGAAGGAGCTGTGTGCAAAGTGGAACACCAAAGCCAAGCAAAGTTTCATGGGGAACGCAACACAGAAAGTTCACAATGGAAGGAAGGCGTGCCATTAGAAGTTCCCACACTCTGTTTGGACTGTGAAATGCACAAGTGGTCATGTTTCTATGCAATGCAATATAGCATACTCTCATCAGTCTTAATCCATTTGCAGCTTGTAAAAGGATCTGATGACACATCAACTTGCTGCCGTTCATACATTGTGACTGAAAAGATTATAAACAAATCAAATTATAACATTCGCTCTACCGTAATAGTATGTTTTTGCCATAGAAAATGGGAAAATATATACGTGCTGCTTATCAATCCTGAATAGATGGTCTGCCAAATACATGATCATTAGTAATGTAATTACATCCGTGCCATCTTACCCTCATCATTTGTGTAACATATAAAGAGAATGTATTTTGTTTATCGAAGAACTTTGCTGTGTGCTGTTGTGGTAACATAATTATAAAGGCTGAAGAATTGAATCATGTTGGTAGCCACACCATTTGAATCGCTTTGGCCACAAAATATTCTTTTTTCTGGCCCTTTGTTCCTCATGCAAACTTCAAAGTCTCTGTGCCAAAAACGTGGTGTTAGTTGGAGAACATGAGCTTGACTATAAATGTTTCACATGTGAGTGTATTCTGGGTGTATTCTTGTACAAGCTAACGTAGCAATAGGGTGTAAAGCTATAACCTCAGATAAATGAACTGGCTGTATTCTCACAGTTTCCTTACGGGGTCAGGATATGTGGTGTGCTTCGTTCTGTAAATACTTATGGTGGCGGGTAATTGCTGCATAGTATATCTATATGCCAATCAGATAAAACTATTTTTGTTCCAAAGTCAGGAGTGTTGCACTCTTGTTCTTATTTATATATAAATTATGATTATGCAACAAAGGAAACATATTTTACAGAACAGATTGTAGGAAAGTCAAATATATATGTATAGTCAGTACAGTCCAAGAGCTATTTATTGTACATAAATACATCTTTTAGAGAAGTAAGGAGATACAGAGGTATTTCACGTTGGAAACTGATGATAAATTCTATGTATTTTGCAACATATTTTATGTTCAGACTGTGTGTTTCTCGTCTGAAATGTGAATAAGCGTGAGTGTGCAGGGTGTTATTAATTTTATGTTCATTGTCCTTTGCCAAGTTCTGTCCTGTAACACTGCCCCTACGGACAGGGTGCTTCAGAGTTGGTGCTATTGACCAAGTGAAGGGAAAGTTAACATGGACTAACTGTGCAGTCTTGTTCAATAAAATATTTATTGTGGAAACAGTGAGTGGGTTATTATAGTTCCACAAGTAGCAACTTGCGTTAATCCTGTGATTGTACCCTTGCGTATCTCCATCTCAGAATAGGCCAGTTATCAGTTTTCTGGATTCTGAACCGGAAGAATTACCAGGAATAAAATACTATTCTCAGACCAGTAACAAATATAAAAATAACAATGTGATAAAAATACATAACAGTCTTCGTGCTCATCAGATATTCTTGCTCTGATTATATATTTTAATATTTTGGAAATGGAACATCATAGTTATGAAGAAAATCTAAGCTTTTTCTTCCTTGGAAACATAGGAACTTGGAAACATAGAAGATAGGAGCAGGAGGAGGCCATTTGGCCCTGTGAGCCTGCTCCGCCATTCATTATGATCATGGCTGATCGTCCAACTCAATAGCCTAATCCTGCTTTCTCCCCATATCCTTTGATCCCATTCGCCCCAAGTGCTATATCCAGCCGCCTCTTGAATACATTCAATGTTTTGGCATCAACTTCTTCCTGTGGTAATGAATTCCACAGGCTCACCACTCTTTGGGTGAAGAAATGTCTCCTCATCTCCATCCTAAATGGTCTACCCCAAATCCTCAGACTGTGACCTCTGGTTCTGGACTCCCTCACCACCAGGAACATCCTTCTTGCATCTACCCTGTCTAATCCTGTTAGAATTTTATAAAACTGTATGAGATCCCCCCCTCATTTGTCTGAACTCCAGCAAAAACAATTCTAATCTACTCAATCTCTCCTCATACATCAGTCCCGCCATTCCCAGAATCAGTCTCGTAAACCTTCGCTGCGCTCCCTCGAGAGCATGAACATCCTTCCTCAGAAAAGGAGACCAAAGCTGCACACAATATTCCAGGTGTGGCCTCACCAAGGTCCTGTATAATTGCAACAACACATCCCTGCTCTTGTACTCGAAACCTCTCGCAATGAAGGTCAACAGACCGTTTGCCTTCTTTACCGCCTGCTGCACCTGCATGCTTGGGGGACAGGGAGAGAGATAATTGGAAGATATAAGAGAGGCTTTTACGTTGATGAAAGATGTTGATAGGATAAACAGTGGAAGATTGTTTCTACAAGTTAACTGCAACTATTCAAGTATAAAGGAAGTGACCAATTTAATGAAGAAATTAAAGTGTTAAATTAATGGGAAGTTGAAAAAATAAAGTGCACTTCGCAGCGTTTGAACTTGTGCCAAGATGCTGGTGAAAAACACGATGCAGAAGCAAAGGAATTCTTAAGAACCTTGAATATCTTACTGTTGGAAAACAGCCTATTATCTCTGATGGAAATTAGATGATTAAAAAAAGGACTACCAAAAATTTACATAATGACAGCTAAACAAATGATTGATGAGACTAATTTTAAAAGTTGTATTTGTGGTCTAAAATGCACAATGCCAGCCTGTTACAATAAACCACAGAAACAAAGCCCATGTCTTGAGAAAACCAAGATGTGGAGATGCCGGCTTTGGACTGGGGTGGGCACAGTAAGAAGTCTCACAACACCAGGTTAAAGTCCAACAGGTTTATTTGGTGGCACGAGCTTTCGGAGCGCTGCTCCTTCATCAGGTGAGTGAAGAGTTGGGGTCACAAACAGGGCATACATAGACACAGACTCAATTACAAGGAATTCAACTCTTCACTCACCTGATGAAGGGGCAGTGCTCCGAAAGCTCGTGCTACCAAATAAACCTGTTGGGACTTTAACCCGGTGTTGTGAGACTTCTTATTGAGAAAGCCAACACAGAGGTGGACAAAAACAGAGACATGTGTCAGCCATCTTTAGGGCACAAAAGGTGGACTTTACCGTTAACTCCCCTTAATGGTTGAGACAAGACACCCTAAAGAAATTATACTAGATTGTGAGTATAATCTTCCTCAAATCAATATTTGTTTGAGTATCCAATTATTAATTAAGATGGATTTAGACATTGTAAGCAAATTTAAGTTTAGTAGTCATGTTATAATCATCTTTGATTGATTATGACTGACATTCATTAAGGGAATGCAATGTCGAATATTTACTTTTCTTTAGAATAGTCACTGTCTGTAGAATAAATATTCATAAGCAAGTTTGAAAGAGTTGTGCTCTCATACTTGTATCCTCATGGACCGACACATGGATAACAAAATCCTAAAATTCTGGGATTTCAAATGTTAATATTGGTAAATGTAAAAAGAGTTATTTCTGCGATAATATGTTCAACTTAAATATATTCAACTTAGAGATAATTTCGCTAGTTTGAAGACTCCTAGGAAGGAGGACATTTCATTGTGGGACCCATTCTATAGCTGGTAATGCAAACTAAGTTCCTTTAATGATCTGGAATTTCGCTAAGAAAGAGTTTGGCTGGATAGGTTTACCTTATTAGAGGTGTAAAGATAGTAGAACCATCAACACAAGTGGTGATAATTAGAAAGATAAAGGAGTAAATTTATTCATAGAAGTTGAACTGTCACAAATGGCGACTGATAAAGGAATTCGGTATGTATTTGAAAATGAAAACTCGCTTCTCTTATGTATCTTCACACACACACTGTTTGTACACTTTGGGGAATCGTGGAAGGACATCCGAACCGATTATCAGCCCATTGAATGATGCTGAACTCTCCTTCTGTGCTCAACAAATCCTGGCGTGAGACTTGAACCTGGAACTCCTGAGTCCAGTGGTAGGGATGCTATCACTGCGTCACAAAGCTTCCACTAAATAAAGATTATGATCAGTGTAGGGAAATGGTAGTAGCGAACTGCATGGCTAGAATGCCCTCCTACTCTGCTGTAATTCATAGAATTCCTACAGTGCAGAAGGAGGCCATTCAGCCCATCGAGTCTGCCACCAACCACAATCCCACCCAAGCTCTATCTCCATAACCCCACCTATTTACCCTACTATCCCCCTGAAATTAAGGTGCAATTTACCATGGACAGCACAGCGGCACAGTGGTTAGCACTGCGGCCTCACAGCACCAGGGACCCGGGTTCAATTCCCGGCTTGGGTTACTGTCTGTGTGGAGTTTGCACATTCTCCCCATGTCTGAGTGGGTTTCCTCCGGGTACTCTGGTTTCCTCCCACAGTCCGAAGATGTGCGGGATAGGTGGATTGGCCATGCTAAATTGCCCATTTGTGTCAGGGGGACTAGTTAGAGTAACTGCACGAGGTGATTGGGATAGGACCTGGGTGGGATTGCGGTCGGTGAAGACTCGTTTGGCCGAATAGCCTCCTTCTGCACTGTAGGGTTCTATTCCAACCTGCACATCTTTGGAGTGCGGGAGGAAACCGGAGCACCCGGAGGAAACCCACGCAGACACGTGGAGAACGTGCAGACTCCGCACAGACAGTGACCCAAGCCGGGAATCGAACCCGGGTTCCTAGCGCTGTGAGGCAGCAATGCTAACCACTGTGCCACCGTGCCGCCCTGTAAATTCCCATTAATAGTCAAAATAATCAAAGGTTCGATTGTTGCATTTCTTGATGAGTCGACAGCTGCTTAATTTGAAATGTTGTTTAAATCTAGATTTTTCTTTCCGTCCAATGGGGCAGCTTCAGAACAAGTGTGTAGAAATTTACGAGGCAGGTTGTGAGATTAAACGTCATTCCTGATTGATCAGAAAGAGGAGCTATAAAAATGATTTTGCCGTAAATCCCTAACAGTGAGTAGAGTGAAGCAAGACTGGGAAAGCAAAGGGGCAGCTGGACATTTCTTCATTCTGCTACCATGTAAACGGTCTTTTAAATCTCGATATCAATGCATTCATTAATAACCAGGGGTTCGTTTAAACAGGGTAGAGAAGGCTTTGCGAAAGTCAAGCTGGAAAAAGGTATCGCGCAGGAAAAAATCTGCCACATTCAGGGGGAGAGTGACAGATCAGTCAGTAAGGAGCATTGTTAAAGCCAACTAAAATACCAGCGTTGTAGTGAAGTCAGATTCCAATGTCACTTTCACTGAGAGAAGCTGTTCTGAACTAATAAGCTTCATGGGGCGGCACGGTGGCACAGTGGGTTAGCACTGCTGCCTCACAGCGCCAGGGACCTGGGTTCGATTCCCTGGCTTGGGTCACTGTCCATGCGGAGTTTGCACATTCTCCCCGTGTCTGCGTGGGTTTCCTCCGGGTGCTCCGGTTTCCTCCCACAGTCCCAAGATGTGTGGGTTAGGTGGATTGGCCATGCTAAATTGCCCCTTCGTGTCAGGGGGACTAGCTAAGGTAAATGCATGGGGTTATGGGGCTAGGGCCTGGGTGGGATGATTGTCAGTGCAGACACGATGGGCCGAATGGCCTCCTTCTGCCCTGTAGGGATTCTCTGTATTCACATAATATCTTAAAAATAACCCACAAAGGACAGGCATTGATTTTTCTTGCGAATTACCACAAATCATGTTTCAAGGAAATATATTTTGTAAATCATCGCACAGTGGTGATGTGCGCCGGAATTCTACCGTCTACCCGTCACGGAATCGGAGCGGGCGAGGGGCGGACAATGGAAATGTCCGTTGACCTCGGGTGGGATTTTCCGACATCGTGTCGAGTGAGGCCATAAAATCCCGCCCACGCATGCTCTTTAATCCTTCCATTCAGTCTTCAGGATTGGAATTTATTCAGCTTCTTACACGAATTTCAGCATCAACTGCAGCTGCCATTAGCGCGGTTGTTATTTTATTAACATTGTAAAATATATTATAAAAATAATATAGCCGATGGGAAGCAAGGCTGTGATTGAATCTCAGCATTCAGATGACACCCTATAAACAATCCAAGTTTCACACTCAAGGTTTGTGTCACCTTAAGCGTTGTATCAAAATTACAGCCTTATTACTCACTTTCAAACAGTCATAATTCAGTTCCAGTTTCAAGTTTACATTTTTGCCATCCTATAAACCAATCTGCACAAAATGTAGCTGATGGCGACGCAATCGGTATTCATAGAATCCCATAGAATCCCTACAGTCCCGAGAGCTCATTCGGCCCATCGAGTCTGCACCGACCACAATCCCGCCCAGACCCTATCCCCCCCAACCCTACGTATTTACCCTGCTAGTCCCCCTGACCCTAACGGTCAATCCACCTAACCCGCACATCTTTGGACTGCGGGAGGAAACCGGAGCACCCGGGGGAAACCCACGCAGACACGGGGAGAACGTGCAGACTCCACACAGACAGTGACCCAAGCTAGAAATTGAACCTGTTTCCCTGGCGCTGTGAGGCAGCAGTGCCCCAAATTTCTCTGAAAGCATGAGACTGTTTTCCCCTGCCTCCCACACCCATCAAGTCAGTCAGGCCTCAACATTCAATTAAAGTTTAAATCAAACCGGAACCGATACCATTTGGAATTGTAAAATGGAGCCCCCCTTTGATTTATTGCTTGGGAACTGGAGCTGAAGGAAAGAGAGGGGCAACTAATACTAAACAAAGCGGAGTGACTGGGTGCATTGATTAGAATGATTCTGGGGTGAAATAGTGGGGGATGTGTGTGACCTGCGAGGACAATAAAATCATTTATATTGGTCTTAAGGTTGTCAACCCTCTGGGATTGGCCTGGAGACTGCAGGAATTGGATTCCAATCTCCAGGATACTGCTGGGAGAATAACCATTGGGACATTAAAAATTGTTTTATTCTGGGGGGTTTTTCGGTTTCGCTGATATACAACAGAGTGGGGTAAAAAAGACGATTTGATGGACAGTCAAACATTATCCCAACTGGGTAGTAAATCTTTGCTTCCCCATGCAGCCACATTGGAGCAGCCCAGACCTCTCCTATCCACTCCTCTATGACCCCCTTTATCTTCATTAGTCCATTAAATAGTTCAACATGAAGATTGCAGAACAGGGAAAGTGGGACCAGCTGAATAATCAGCCAGTCTTTCCAATCCAGATGTTTATCCTCTCTTTCTCCCAAGCCTCATTGCTTGGTAACTGGCAACCACAGGAGTTTGCTAGAATCATTGGACTCTGCTCCCCCTCCAAAACAAGCGGTAATCGTATCCATCGATCTTGAACTCCATACATTGCTAATCAGGTTTTTTAAAACCCCAAAGTAAAGTTAGATGAAGGGTTCAAACAGCTTGGGACAGAATGACCTTTTTGGGGGAGTGTGCACACACACTTACCTGTGGAGGGTTGGGGTGGGGTGGGTGGCGGCAGAGGAAGAAGAGGGGTGAAGAACAGTCATGACACTCGGCTGAAAATCTTTACTCAAAATATTTATGATCTGTGGCTTGCTTGCATGTTAGATCTGTATGAACACAGGGAGCTCCGTAGTGTGGAGGATTGGGAGTGGTTGGGGGAAGAAGAGGGTGGCAAAGAAAGCAAACATATTGCGCTTTAGAAGGCCTGCGATAAAGCACTGAATGCAAGACCGTAAGGCTTGCTACAAGACAAAAACCGTCTACACCCATTCATCACACAACTGGACTCATGTCTTCCCTGATAGCCAAATAGAAATGTGCCCTAAATACAACACACACAGGAAGACCACCCACACATCCGGCATCAAATGTTCTTTTGAAAACTGGAGGGTTAACACGCAAGACTTTCCAAATCTCCCTTGTTGCCCAAACAATGTTTTCGTACCAGCGAACCGTAGCGGCCCTTCCCAACCATCCAACCTGCCTCCTTTCAAATTGCGGAAACATGAAGAAGTGTACATCTTAACATTTTTTATATAATCTTAGCACAAAGTAAAAACTCACGACACGCTTCTTTATCTAATCTCCCAGGGTGATTTTCTGATTCTGAATGTTCCTTTTCTTTCACAGGACGCTTCAAAAACAAAATCTCACTTTTGATCTAATTTCAACAAGACCTGGAAGAAGGAAATCCCTTACTGAACACAAGAAATGGTACAAATAGCGTCGGAACCTATGAGAGCAAGTCATAGAATCCCTACAGTACAGAAAGAGGCCATTCGGTCCATCAAGTCTGTACCGACCACAATCCCACCCAGGCCCTATTCCCGTAACCTCACAGATCTACCCCACTAATCCCCCTGCCACCAGGGTCAATTTAGCATAGCCAATCAACCTAACCCGCACATCTTTGCACTGTGGGAGGAAACCGGAGCACCCGGAGGAAACCCACGCAGACACGAGGAGAACACGCAAACTCCACACAGTGACCCGAGCCGGGAATCAAACCCGGGTCCCTGGCGCTGTGAGGCAGCAGTTCTAACCTACTGTGCCACCGTGCCGTGGGAACCCAATTTCGAATCCTACACAGGGCAGCTTTTCCAACCAGTAAGGATATATTAATAAACTAACCTCACTATTAGGCAGTAATGATGTAGGAGGGAGTAATGATGTTGGAGGGATGTAGGAGGGAACTCACACAGTTGTGGGATGTGTGAGCACTTTGCTGGGAAATTGCAGGAAGAGATTGGCCCAGAACTTTCAAAGAGCAATGAGTGATACACAAATGGAAGGATTGTTAATGTGCAGGGGGAGTTATTGGAGGGAGGTGAGGCTGGAGCCGGAGTTAGGGTGTAGAAGTCCCAGTCACTCTTCTTGGGGGCTGCTCCCAAGTGAGTTTCAACATTCGCAGCGGAACTCCGGAAGTTTTGCGTGTTTGGTCAATGATTTCACTTCCCTAGCAACGTTTTGTGTTGTTGCCGAGAGGGAAGTGGAGCGTGGATTTCGTGGACAGGTTGAGTTGAGGACAAGAGGCGGTGGAGATGCCGCTTGAAGCCTTGGTGACCATTCGCTACGGTCCCTATGAATCGTGCGGGGTGGTGGATTACAGAACCAGCCGGCTACAGGGTCTACAGAGTAAGAGAGAGGCAGACACGTCAGTCAGACCTGATACATCTCCACCAAACGCTATACCTGGAGAGCTACTCTTGGCAGCCCAGTGGAGGGGCAATAGTTAGTTAACCTCCCTCTTCCTATCAGTCCCCAACCAAGGCTTATCTTCTGGTGGAATAGAATTATAAAGTAGGGGAGTTATGCTGAATCTGTATAGAACCTTGGTTAGCCCTCATTTACAGTATTGGGTTCCTGGAATACAGCTCTGGCTACCTTATTATCAAAAAGAATATGATATAAGTCCAAAGATGTGCGGATTAGGTTGATTGGCAATGCTAAATTAACCCTAGTGTCAAGGGTTTGATTTGATTTGATTTATTGTCACATGTCTTAACATACAGTGAAAAGTATTGTTTCCCGCGCGCTATACAGACAAAACATACCGTTCATAGAAAAGGAAATGAGAGAGTGCAGAATGTAGTGTTACAGTCATAGCTAGGGTGTAGAGAAAGATCAACTTAATGCAAGGTAGGTCCATTCAAAAGTCTGACAGCAGCAGGGAAGAAACTGTTCTTGAGTCGGTTGGTACATGACCTCAGACTTTTGTATCTTTTTCCTGACGGAAGAAGGTGGAAGGGAGAATGTCCGGGGTGTGTGGGATCCTTAATTATCCTGGCTGCTTTGCCGAGGCAGCGGGAAGTGTAGACAGAGTCAATGGATGGGAGGCTGGTTTGCGTGATGGATTTGGCTACATTCACAACCTTTTGTAGTTCCCTGTGGTCTTGGGCAGAGCAGGAGCCATACCGAGCTGTGATACAACCTGCTTTCTATGGTGCATCTGTAAAAGGTGGTGAGAGTTGTGGCTGACATGGCAAATTTCCTTAGTCTTCTGAGAAAGTAGAGGCGTTGGTGGGCTCTCTTAACTATAGTGTTGGCATGGGAGGATCAGGACAGGTTGTTGGTGATCTGGACACTTAAAAAGCAGGGTAAATATGAGGGGTTATGGGAATAGGGCCCAGGTGGGATTGTGATCGGTGCGGACTCGATGGGCTGAATAGCCTCCTTCTGTACTGTATGGATTCTATGATCTGGAGAGATGGTACCAGAACATTGCGTAGGTGTACCCATCAGGGAAGGGTTGGCAGGCTGGACTGCTTCCCTCGTTGAAGAGAGAAGACTCAAGGGTAATCTAATCGAGGTCTTTAAAATTCTGAAAGGTTTTAATAGGTTGACGCACAGAGAGAGAGGATGTTTCTTGCTGGGGGAGGGAACATGTAGAGGCCATCTATACAAGATTGTCACCGAGCTATCCAATCAGGAATTCAGAAGGAATTTCTTCATCTAAAGAGTGGGGATAGTGTGGAACCTGCTACCACAGGGAGTGGTTGGAGCAAATAGCATGGATATATTCAGGGGAAGTCAGGTGAGCGGGTGAGGGAGAAGGGAATGGAGGGTAATGATGGGTAATTTAGATGACAAAAGATGGGAGAAGGCTTGAGTGGAAGATAAACACCATCATGAAATGGTTGGGCCAAATGGCCTCATTGTCTGTTGTATATCTGATGCAATCCTATTCTCAGATTATTTTCAAGTACTATTTTCTGTGGCAGAATGGTTGATAACAACAGGGGACAGATTATAGTGAATTGACAAAAGAATAAGAGAAACATTTTTCTTGCACATCACGTTTTTGTGATCTGGAACACACTGTCTGATTAATAAGTTAGTGTGATCTGGAACACACTGTCTGATTAATGAGTTAGTGTGATCTGGAACACACTGTCTGATTAATAAGTTAGTGTGATCTGGAACACACTGTCTGATTAATGAGTTAGTGTGATCTGGAACACACTGTCTGATTAATGAGTTAGTGTGATCTGGAACACACTGTCTGATTAATAAGTTAGTGTGATCTGGAACACACTGTCTGATTAATGAGTTAGTGTGATCTGGAACACACTGTCTGATTAATAAGTTAGTGTGATCTGGAACACACTGTCTGATTAATGAGTTAGTGTGATCTGGAACACACTGTCTGATTAATAAGTTAGTGTGATCTGGAACACACTGTCTGATTAATGAGTTAGTGTGATCTGGAACACACTGATTAATGAGTTAGTGTGATCTGGAACACACTGTCTGATTAATGAGTTAGTGTGATCTGGAACACACTGTCTGATTAATAAGTTAGTGTGATCTGGAACACATTCTGCATAATGAGTTAGTGTGATCTGGAACACATTCTGCATAATGAGTTAGTGTGATCTGGAACACACTGTCTGATTAATAAGTTAGTGTGATCTGGAACACATTCTGCATAATGAGTTAGTGTGATCTGGAACACATTCTGCATAATGAGTTAGTGTGATCTGGAACACACTGTCTGATTAATAAGTTAGTGTGATCTGGAACACATTCTGCATAATGAGTTAGTGTGATCTGGAACACATTCTGCATAATGAGTTAGTGTGATCTGGAACACACTGCACACTGTCTGAATTCTGAGTAAGTGTGATCTAAAACAGTGTAAGTATTCTCCCACTTTTGATTAGATTTCATTTCTACTCAGTAAAATATAATGTAGTGACATTTGAATTCTGTATTTTTGTTGTATGGGAACATCAAAAGGTTGTGTTGGTGAATTCCCCTCATTAAAGAACAATGAAGGCAAGTGGCAGAGATGAGACCATTGGCAAAATTGCTGAATATTTGGAAATGTCTTGGCAATAGAGGAATATTGGGGGCAATTTTAACCTGCTCCACCTGCTGGGAAGCACAAGGAATTGGGTACCAAACTAGTTTTAACCTCACCCATTTTTAGTCTCCATTGAAATAATATGAATTTAATTAAAATGATTCCCAGTAAGTCACAATAAAATGTCCAGTTTGTAAAGGAAAGCGATATGTAGTTTAAGAGCACAGAATACTCAGTGATCAAATGTTACCAGCTAACCCTGCATGGTGAGGTCCATTGATGGTCTTACTCTGGACAACAGTTCCCTGCTTGATTTGATTTGATTTATTATTATCACATGTATTGGTGTACAGTGAAAAGTATTGTTTCTTGCACGCTATACAGACAAAACATACTGTTCATAGAGTACATAGGGGAGAAGAAAAGGAGAGGGTGCAGAATATAGTGTGACAGTCATAGCTAGGGTGTAGAGAAAGATCAACTTAATATATGGTGGATCCATTCAAAAATCTGATGGCAGCAGGGAAGAAGTTGCTCTTGAGTCGGTTGGTACGTGATCTCAGACTTTTGTATCTTTTTCCCGACGGAAAAAGGTGGAAGAGAGAATGTCCAGGTGATCCTGGGTGGGGTCCTTCATAGATGATAGAATCATATAGTACAGAAGTAGGCCATTTGGCCCATAAAGTCTGCACTAACCACCCGGACTCTATCCCCATAACCCAATGTATTTACCCTAGCTAGTCCCCCGGACACCAAGGGCAATTTAGGGGAATTTCACAGTAACTTCATTGCAGTGTTAATGTAAGCCTTACTTGTGACTAATAAATAAACTGAAAAAAACAACAAAAAAATTAGCATGGGCAATCAACCTGAGTTGCATATCTTTGGAGAGTAGGAGAAAACCGGAGCACTGGAGGAAACCCAGACAGATACGGAAAGAACATGCAGACTCCACACAGACAGTGACCCAAGCTGGGAATCGAACCTGGGTCCCTGGCAGCAGTGCTAACCACTCCCTTGATTATGCTTTCCCGAGAGAGCGGGAAGTGTAGACGGAGTCAATGGATAGCCCCTTCCAGGTCTCTCGAAGGACCTAATAGGAGCTGGGTAAAAGTGGGGCTATTAAGGCTTAACTATCTCACCCCTGCCACATTTATCTGACATTGGTAGCATTTTTGCCTTCGTACCTCAGCATTCAGTCCTGGCTGAGTCAAGGTTAGAGTACTGCAGGAGGTTTTTTTTTTCCTCCCTTACATTTTTGTTTGAAGATTTTGAAATTAGAATTAGTTTGTGTTTTATATGAAATATGATTGTTGGTGTATGATGCATGTTCTCTAAATCCCGAAATAAATAAATAGATTCAATGGGGTTTTCCCTCTGGTTTTGAAGCTATTCTGGAGGCCCATGGTCATCGTTGGACTCTAGAACAATTTCTTGACTGGAATATGGTGGAGCTTATCGTGAAAGGAGAGTCCGTCTTCAAGTGCAACATAAAAGATCTTGATTTTGGTAACTAATTCTCAAAATGATTTTATACATAACATTACAATCAGAAACTTAGACCAACTAATTTCATTTTAAATTCTTTAATGGGATGTGGGGGTCGCTGGCTCGGCCAAATTTTTTTTATTGCCCACCCCTAATTTCCCTTGAGATAGCTCAGTCGGCGGAGCATCAGACTTTTAATCTGAGGGTCCAGGGTTCGAGTCCCTGTTCGGGCGTTCATTTTGGGGTGGCGGCGCGATGGCATGGCGTACTGCTGCCTCACAGTGCCAGGGAAATCATAGAAACCCTACAGTACAGAAAGAGGCCATTCGGCCCATCGAGTCTGCACCGACCACAATCCCACCCAGGCCCTACGCCCATATCCCGACATATTTTACCCGCTAATCCCTCTAATCTACGCATCCCAGGACACTGGGGGGCAATTTTAGCACGGCCAATCAGCCTAACCCACACATCTTTGGACTGTGGGAGGAAACCGGAGCACCCGGAGGAAACCCACGCAGACACGAGGAGAATGTGCAAACTCCACACAGACAGTGACCCAAGCCGGGAATCGAACCCAGGTCCATGGAGCTCTGAAGCAGCAGTGCTAACCACTGTGCTACCGTGCCGACCCGAGTTCGATTCCTCGGCCAGCGAGAATGGAGAATTTGGCGCTCAGCTGAATCTCCGTTCACTGCAGCGGGACTGGAAAATCGCAGCCGCGGGTGAGATTGGACAATTCCGGCCACTAGTGTCTTTGCAGGAGTGCTGTAATTAATAGCAGAAACTTACATTCTTTCAAGCCAAATCAGATTTCAGCTAAATCCCAAAGTACCTCTCCCTCATCAATCAAGCACTGAATACACTGGTGTACATGCTAAGGTCAGAGGGAACTGTCTAAGTGTCTTCCTGCTTCAATACCTCATCATTATAATTGAGCCAAACTTTAAGTGGCTCCTTCTGACCACTGGCGTCCTTTGAATATGAGCGCATTGATTTTAATTTGAGGCTGAAATTCC